>NC_138203.1:256553851-256738851 GCF_964194415.1 Vipera berus
GAAACAAATAAGTTTGAAATGGCTATATCAGTCTCCCTTTAATTCTTTGTTAGCAATCCAAAAAATTATGCAACACACACACACACACACACACCAACTTAAATGATGATGATGATGATGATGGAAGGGACCTTGGAGGTCATCTAGTCCAACCCCTGTCAGGCAGGAAACCCTATACCATTTCAGTCAAATGGCTGTCCAGTCTCTTCTTAAAAACTTCCAGTGTTGGAGCATTCACCACTTCTGGAGGCAGGTTGTTCCACTGGTTAATTGTTCTAACTGTCAGGAAGTTTCTCCTTAGTTCTAGGTTTGCTTCTCTCCTTGTTTCCTACTGAATCAGCAAAAGTTGCTTGAGAAATGAATTATAATCCATTGTTTCCCAGGGAGGCAATTCACCAAAAAAGAAAATAGGGATTGCCAATAGGAGTCTGATACCATACTTCAAGGAAAATCCCTCAGTGTAAGTCCCTATAACTGGATAGTGCAAGGAACAGAAGAGAAAATAAGATAGACTTACAATTTTTTGTGGCATATTTATGTTCCTGCCTGAAAATTACAGGGTATAAAATGTACAGGAAAAGCAAACACAGTGCAGTGCTTGGGGAATTAAATAGGATTGGAGCAGCAAGTATCTGCATACCAGCCTATAAGGGAGGACAGAGATCTTGTGGACAAAGCAAAGGTGTACTATACAAAAACAATCATAGGAAGCAACTCTCTGCAAAAAAAATTAAGAGGAACAAATCCAGTGAATGAGAATTAAAACCAGAAACATGAGTTCAGAGGATAATCTTTACCACTGAAACTCAGAAACACATTTTAGCCCTCGGAAAAAGAAACAGGATGCAAGTGTCTAGGAAAGGGAAAAAAGTTAAAAAGAAGATGACGGCTGGAAACAGGAAAAGATGCAGGTTTTATGCATAGCAGCATCATAGATGAGAGCAAAACTGCTGAGGTCTTTTACACCACTCAATTAAGAAGTTGGAAGAACTTTGATTAAAAAATATTAATCACTTTCATTGTCTCTGTACTAATGCTCAGAATATGTAAATACACTGATTAGAGTCCTTGGAAATTAACATGGTTTATAAACCTCATAACTAAGTAAGAAATAAATAAATAGGAACAAGATGCTTGAATTATATGTTATATATTAATAGGTTCTTCTTATATGTTAATATATTAGGTATAACTGAGAACAGATCAAATGTTTCATGGGATTAGAATATTGCAGTTGAATATTAACCTGTTAAAAAGCAGTCGAAAAGGAGTACAAATTGTACAGCATATTAAAAGCATCCACATCTTTCCACAAACCCAAGGGAAATGAACGATCTTTGTGGCACTAATGAGGGCATTTGAGTTAAGAAAGAGGAAGAAGAAATAAACACATGTTTGCAGAACTTTCAAACAAGGCATATCGAGGTAGCACTAAGGGTGGGGGGTTAATTACCCCCAATGTCTTTTGAAAGATACACTTTGCCAAGCACGATCCTCTCAGGAAAGCTTTGACTTGTCTTGTTGACAACTTCCTTATTCTTCAGAGAGTACAGTAAAGGAAAACATAAGGAGTTCAGCTATCCTTGACTTGATCCTAACCAAGTAGGTAATAAAGCAGAAGCAGTGAGATCCTTGGAGGGGAACACCCCTCCCCCCCTGCTTAATATTGCAGTCAAACAGATCAAAGGAACAGATTTTAAGAAACCCGGAGTAGTAATAAGTAGAAATACGTGGCAGGAGAATCTGGTAGGAAAGGGGCCAAAGATGGATGAGCATTCCCCCCAAAAAGATGCTAAAACATAAAACACAAACAGTTGGAATAACAAGGAAAATGGAAGAAGCAGAAAGAGCCAGTGTGAGGGGTTTTTTTAAAAAAAATTATTTAGAATAATATATATATATCACAGTAGCTAGATTTTGGAAAAGCTGTAGACATAATATATCTTAATTTCAGGAAATCGTTTGGCAAAGTAATCCATGATGTTTTGACTGGCAAGCTAGTTAAATCTGGACTGTTGGGTAAATCCACAGCTCAAAAACTGTTCAACACATGCTTGTCAACAGTTCCTGGTCAAATGGGAGAAAAATATCAGGACTTATTTCTGTCCCGAGGCCTGTTCTCTTACCGTCTCAGAGAGCGGGACCTGGAACACTGGTCTTATGTTTTATAGGAAGATACATCTGGACTGAATTTTCCTTAAACAAGAACAGTTCATTATGAACCAATTATTGAGGGGTACTGTAATAGAAAGTCTCTGATGGGATGTTTTGGCATCCTCCCCTGAGCAAGAGCTTGGACATGATCATTTGAAAGGATTCCTTATCCACTTCTGCAGTTCTGGCACCGTAGCACATCATGGATGTGACACCCATAATAGTAAATGAATTTCCTGTGTTCCTTTCCTCCAGCTTTCTAAAGTAACCATGTTTGGGAAGTTAGAAATGCCCACAGTTAGAAACGGAGAACCATAATATCTCAGGCTATTTCAAAAATGCCCACAGTAGAGAAATAAAGGGAATAATAATATTTTAAGCCATCTCAAAAAGTGAAGCCGTAAGGGTCTTTCAAGAATAATGTGTTCTGCTGTTATTTATAAACACCAATTTACTTTGGTAATAGCCAACTTAATGGAAGCTTTGTGCAGCTCTTCTGACCTCTTCTAGCCAAGAATGCGCTTGTGCCAATGTCAATAGAAGAGGATTACTAAAATACACAGTTGAAATATTTTACAGTACTACATTGTAGACCACCATGCAAAGTTACTGCATAAAAACTGGATATCCCTTGCAAAGCTCATGCCCTATGCAAGCAGCGCTGTTTAAAGGCTTTGCAAATGAAACATGTTACAATAAATTCACAATAAGGTTAAGATGCTACGTTTAAATGTCTCTCTCTCTCTCTCTCTCTCTCTCTCTGTGTGTGTGTGTGTGTGTGTGTGTGTGTGTGTGTGAGAGAGAGAGAGAGAGAGAGAGAGAGAGAGAGAGAGAGAGAGAGAGAGAGAGAGAGAGAGAGAGAGAGAGAGAGAGAGAGAGAGCAATTTATTCTAGCCTAAAGTGTTTTTGTAAAAGAGAAATAGAAGCGAAGTTTGTATGCTAGGCTACATGGCTTAGGCCCGGGATACTTGCAGGACCATCTGCTGCCGGGAACTGTTCTGTACCAGCCTACTACTGGCCCTGCAGAAAAGGCAGGGACAACCCCTTTACAAACGGCAAGAGGCTGGAACTAAGCCTGCCAAATTTATTAACATAAAACAGAGCAAACCAAGACACAAACCATGAAACAGGAGCTATTCAAACGGTTGCCTTCAGCAAACCAGCCCTCCCACGCATTCCCCTTTTAAACAGTTCAGGGTGTGGCTTCTCTCTGCCTCCTTCCAAGGTGCCCCATTGCCTTCCTCTGTTTACTCCTGATTGACTGCCTCCTGCGTCGGGCGTCTTTGAACAGGGCCAGTTGTGGGTCATCTTCATCCACGCTGTCAGGCTCACACAGCTGGGTCTGCGTCGTAACCAGATGGGAGGGGCCTGGCTGAGGGCTCTCATCAGCAAGCTCTCCAACACCCTCAGCAAGTTCTCCAACACCCCCCTCCTCCTCCTCTGAATCGTCCGACCCAACTGCTGAACCCACAGGCTGACCCTGAATCACAACAGGAATGACTTCCCATCGCCCAGTACGCTCACACAGAGAAGGCCTCCTCAAGGTACCGTCGGCTAGACAATGTCGGCTGGCGACCCCCAGGGGGAGAGCCTTCTCTGTGGGAGCGCCAGCCCTGTGGAACCAGCTCCCCCCTGAGCTTCAGATCTCCAGTCCTTTCGCCGCGGCCTCAAAACACTCCTTTTCCACCTGGCTGACCTGGACTGACAGGGATTTTAATTATGTTTTTAATTTTTAACTCTAATTTTTAATTTATTTTAATTTTTATTTTTATTTTTATTTATTCTACAGGGGCCTTTAATTTTAATTTTAATTTTAACTTCTGTATTTATTGTGCGTTATTGTTGTTAGCCGCCCTGAGTCCTTCGGGAGATAGGGCGGCATATAAGTCCCAATAATAAATAAATAAATAAATAAATAAATAAATAAATAAATAAATATGTACTTTTTTGCTGCATTTATATGCTGTATTTCTTCTAAGGTGGCAGCTTTGGAGGCTTTTATCCTGTGAGATGTGTCAGTTTAAAGAAAAAGAATGGCCCAAAGTCCCTAATGAAACCCATGACTGTGTACAGGTAGTCCTCAACGTACCACAGTTTGCTTAGTGTCCTTCAAAGTTACAGCATCACTGGAAAAAGTGAATTACGACCATTTTTCATACTTACGACCATTGCAGCATCTTCATGGTCCCATGATCAAAATTCAGAGGCTTGGCAACTGACTCATATGCACCTTGTGTGACCTTCTGACAAGCAAAGAAATGGGGAAGCCAAATTCACTTAACAACCGTGTTACTAACTTAACAATGCAGTGATTCAGTTAACAACTGTGGCAAGAAAGATTGTAAAACGGGGCAAGAGTCACTGTCCTATTTAGCAACAGAAACTTTGGGCTCAGTTGTGGTCATACAATTTGAATGGTCATTAAACGAATGATTGTAAGTTGAGGACTACCTGTAAGATGATGCTCTCAGTTGCTTTTTTAATCAGGATTTCAACTTCTTGCCCCAAGGAATATTTAAATGGGCATCTCAGCAGAATTTTGCTCTTTGTTAGATAACTTTAAATTACTCTGGCTTCTGCTACACTTGGTGGCTGAAGCAAGCTCACTTTTTATATTTGCATCTTGGCAGTAGATGCAATAGAACTTAAATGGACGATAGAAATATTTCCTTTGAATCTTAATTTCGCTTTCACTCTTTAGCAGATAATTTTTTGGAAAGATTGTTGAATATATTTTAACTGAATCAAAGGGCAATCGGAAGCTTCTTTATTTATTCTTTAAATAACAGAATAAGCCTGCCAAACCTTAGATTACTTCCTTATGTTGATTACAGGAGTTTTACAGGTTTTCACAAGATGTCAAGAATCTACCAATAATAACAGTTGTTTAGTTTCCACATTGATGGAGAGTTTGTTTGAATGATAACTGAACCAGGCTGATTGATGATGTGCTGTCAAGTTGGGATGGACTCTAAGTAACCTTAATCATAATCATAATAGTAAAGTTGGAAAGGAACTTGGTCATCTAGTCCAACCCCCTGCTCAGGCAGGAAACCCTATACCATTTCAGACAAATGGCTGTCTAGTCTCTTCTTAAAAACTTCCAGTGTTGGAGCATTCACAGCTTCTGGAGGCACATTGTTCCACTGATTAATTGTTCTGACTGTCAGGAAGTTTCTCCTTAGTTCTAGATTGCTTTTCTCCTTGACTAATTTCCACCCATTGCTTCCTGTCCTGCCTTCAGGCACTTTGGAGAATAGCTTGACTCCCTCTTCTTTGTGGCAGCCCCTGAGATATTGGAACACTGCTATCATGTCACCCCTCACCCTTCTCTTCATTAAACTAGACATACCCAATTCCAGCAGCCGTTCTTTATATGTTTTAGCCTCCAGTCCCCTAATCATCTTTGTTGCTCTTCTCTGTACTCTTTCCAGAGTCTCGACATCTTTTTTACATCGTGGTGACCCAAACTGGATGCAGTATTCCAGGTGTGGCCTTACCAAAGCATTGTAAAGTGGTATTAATACTTCACGTGATCTTGATTCTATCCCTCTGTTAATGCAGCTGCAGCACACTGCTGGTACACACACACACACACACACACACACACACACACACTGCCTTAGGGGTGGAAAGAAACAAGTAGAATTTGGTGATTTGGGAAAAAGTCTGTAGAAATTGAGTAATTTGAGGATCTTCAAAGAAAGTACCTGACAGAATCAGTTTGGTAATGACCAGTTTTCGGATCCTACTTGCAGATTTCAGTTTTAATGGTGACCCAGTTAGTAGCATTTGGGTTAATAACACTTCTTGTACTATTGCTTTTTTCTCTTCCAGAATGGGCTGGGAAATCCTTAGGGAGTAGGAACCATATTTATTATGTTTTAGGTAGGAGATTGTGGTGCTGGAGAAAGGTCTTGAGAGCTCCTTGGAAAGCCCAGAGATCAAATCAGTCAATCCTAAAAGAAATCAAGGTGCTGGTGACGACCTATAAAGCCCTAAATGGCATGGGTCCGGATTATTTACGGGAGCACCTTCTGCCGGCGTTAACCTCCCATCATTCTGTGCGCTCCCACAGAGAGGGCCTCCTCAGGGTGCCGTCGGCCAGGGAATGTCGACTGGCGGCCCCCAGGGGGAGAGCATTCTCTGTGGGCATGCCTGCCTTCTGGAACCAGCTCCCTATTGAGCTCCGAATGGCTCCCGACCTTCGCTCCTTTCGCCGCAACCTGAAAACTTGGTTATTAGAGCTTGCCGGCCTGGACTGAGGGATTGGGATTTTAAATTTTTAGAATGTGATTTACTTGTTGGGGCTAATTTAATTTAATTTATTTTTAACTTTGTATATTGTGTTTTAACTTCCCTGTACACCGCCCCGAGTCCTTCGGGAGAAGGGCGGTATATAAATCCAATAAAATAAATAAATTAAGTAAATAAATAAATCAACCCCCACTGTTCTTTGGAAAGACAGATACTGAAGCTGAAACTCATATACTTTGGCCACCTAATGAGAAGAGAGGACTCATTGGAAAAGACCTGATGCTTGGAAAGATGGAAGGCAAAAAAGAGAAGGGGGAGGTACAGGACGAGATGGTTAGTGTCATTGATGCAATGAACATTAATTTGGGCAAACTCGAGATAGTGGAGGACAGGGGGACCTGGCGTGCTATGGTCCATGGGGTTGCAAAGAGTTGGACATGACTTAATGACTGAACAACAATAGGAGATTAAAGGCTAAAGCAGCTAGGGCAAGGATACAAAATGGGTGACATTGCCCCCATATGCATGTGAGCCGGGGCAGGAAGTTTTTAATTTTTCCTGGGTTGGGATTTTTATTTTCAATATATGTATATTTGTATTTTATGACTATGTTAAGACCACTTTGGGGTTTACGTCAGAGTTTTTGTGGTGCCTCACCTCAGAATATTAGGAAATTGTCCCCCACCCTCATTTTTGAAAATTGGAAAAAAGAATCTCAGGGGTTGTAATAAAAACTTGAGAGAGGAGTGTTAGCTTATCCACATTTGCTTTGTAAAAATAAATGTGCTTGCTCTTTTGTCAGTCATAAATCATTTACCGCAATAAATAACATTTATCATATATATCCATATTGGAATAACTTGTAATGGTTTAAAAATATTTTTTTTCTTTTGCATGTACAAATATTGCTGCTTTGTCTTAATCAGAAAGCAACCCTCTTTGGGTCAGGCTACAATTTTAATCTGAGAGCTGCAATAGCAACAGCACTTAGACTTATATACCGCCTCACAGTGCTTTACAGCCTTCTCTAAGCCAGACATGTCAAACACAAGGCCCGGGGGGCCGGATCCGGCCCGCGAAGTGGTTTCATGTGGCCCGCAAAGCCATCCTGGAAACAGTGAGGGAACGGCCCCCACTGCCTTGGCCCTGGCCCAGAGACCCTCCTTCTGCCAGAGACCCTCAGATCTGTCCCACTCCTGCCCAGGCCCCCATAGGCACCCTTGAAGCAAATGATGTAGAGCTGGCCACGCCCACCCAGTAGGCCATATGCACTCTAGCCATGCCCACCCAGTAGGCCACGCCCACCCTTGCCACACCCACCCAGCCCCCTGAGGGCAACCGCAATGCTGATGTGGCCCTGAATGAAATTGAGTTTGACACCCCTGCTCTAAGCGGTTTACAGAGTCAGCATATTGCCCCCAACAGTCTGAGTCCTCATTTTACTGACCTTGGAAGGATGGAAGGCTGAGTCAACCCTGAGCCAAGTCACGATCAAACTGCTGGCAGTCGGCAGAGTTAGCCTGCAATACTGCATCCTAACCATTGCGCCACCATGGCTCATATGTTTAAGATCTTGGTTTGTTCCAAAATTCCTATGTGTACTTTCCCAGTCTAGACCCTTTGCAGAGGGGAGAATTCATCTGTACTTTTTAAGCAACAATATTCTTAACTGAGAAATATTGATTTCAGGAGCTATAGATGTTATAATAACATAGAACACATTGCAATAATGCCAGGAATTTACAGTTGCTTTCAACCTGAAACGAAGAATTCAATCAACCGACTGTATGACAGCAAGAAAAAAAAGTGTCTATATATTTTTAACAAAAAAAAGCCTGACAAGAAAGGAGCAAAGTAAATATCTGAAATGTAACTGAAGAGTTAAAGTAAATAATGTTTCCTTTTTTGTGCTTTAGAGAAAGTAAGAGAAGGTTGATTTTTTTCCCCTTTTTTGCTGTTGAATTGGGCTGTGAGCCAACAGAACAAAAACATTTCTCCCAACACCTAATGAGAAAAAAAAATGTTCAGTCCTCTTAAATGCACTGCTAAGGGAATGAAGAATACATTCTCTGCGCACCAGCAGTGTACGCGTCACAGATTTTGACTGTACTTGACCTTTTTAGTGTGTAGGCAGATAAATATGTTGATAAATTTTCACTAGGGTATTGAGTGCCAAAGATGTTCCTTGCCAACATTTAAAGTGATTTTGTTTGGAGGATGGCAGTGCAGAAAATAAAGTAAGCAAGCATGCACACCGTTGTATAATTTTATCATTTAGCCTAAACAGTGCTGGACTGGCATCTTTTACTTTCCTTGCCTCTTTTCTGTGATCAGTCAGAAGCAATTCCCAATACACGTGACATGTACTCCAGTAAGGTTGATTACTTCCAGCTAACATTTTTATTGCCATTTCAATTATCTTTTAAGAAAAGGGTAGTAAGGAAAATGAAGCAGCATACGTTTCATATTGCTGCTAAGGAAAAAGGTATTACTAACCAGAGCATTTCTTTAGCATCTGCAGTTTACTGCAGTGCAAGAATACATTGGTTGAATCTAAAATCCACAAGGCAGAGGGGGCCAGGTTGTTCACCAAAGCATCAGAGGGAAGGACGAGAAACAATGGTTGGAAACTGATCAAAGAGAGAAGCAACCTAGAATTAAGGAGAAACTTCCTGACAATGAGGACAGTCAACCAATGGGACAGCTTGCTTCCAGAAATCGTGGGCGCTCCATCACTGGAGATTTTCAAGAAGAGACTAGACATTCACCTCTCTGAGATGGTATAGCTTATCCTTCTTGAGTAGGGGGCTGGACTAGAAGACCTCCAAGGTCACTTCCAGGTTCTATTCTATTCTATTCTATTCTATTCTATTCTATTCTATTCTATTCTATTCTATTCTATTCTATTCTATTCTATTCTATTCTATTCTATTCTATTCTATTCTATTCTATTCTATTCTGAAATTGCTATTTACTAACTATTTAATCTGGTGTTTTCAAAGTGTGAGCTGTGTTGCTGTACACTCTGTAAGTTATGCCATGGATCTAAAAGTTCTAACTAGCCATCATATAGCTTGTAAAGAATCAAGTAGCTAGTCTGCAATAGAAGCAGAGCTGGACACCTAAGGGCAGGGCTTTTCAACGGTGGTGCTTTGCCACGTGGCAGGTGGTACGCGACTGCTAGCGAAGTGTAGCAGGGGAAGGGAATGAGCTGAAGTGAGCCAATCCTGAGGGAGAAGGCAAGAAGGCACATTTGTGCTGTGTAGTTCTTTTGATTTACAGACGTTAAACTAAAGAGCTGTGAGTCTGAGGCTTTATTTTTTTCTGAGCTTTGTAAGATATCTACATGGCCTTTTGTGAAGCGAGTGAACAAGAGAGTCAGACAATATTTTGCCACTTTGTGATTTTAAATGGGGAGGAGAATATAGATGCCTGTCTAACGACATCATTGATTTAGCTGTAGATATGTACACATGATTCATATATACTGCTGCCAGAGAATGGGCATATCTTCATTTTTCTATTCTGCTTATGGTAGGTATGTCTCCCAGTTTGTTTTCTAATACCTACAGCAAACTAAGAACATAAAAAAACATTTAAGATTAATTCAAGTAATGCTGTATTGTCATTTTAATGATCTTAACTGCCTCTTAGTTAATCACATGAACCAGCTCTTACAGTTTTATGACAATTGCAAATAACTAAGACTGCTCTTTAGTTGTTACTCTTCCCCTATAAATTAGTGTCCATTAAAGTTATAATTGCTGATAACTGGCTACTGAGTATCCTATAAGGCTGATAGGATCCAAACTGAAAAGTATTTGGCACATTCTTGTTCTTGATGACAGTACTTACCAGATGTGGGCTGCAAAACTCCAGATGACCACTAGATGGCAGCAAGAAGACACAAAAACTTTTTGCAATTCATACTTGGTAGCCTTTGTGCCAGAGAACAGGACTTCATTTTCATACCGTCTAAAAGGAATCAGATGCAATAATTTCCCTTAAATAAATTCACCCAGGTCATCAAGGGCCTGATACATGATACCTGGTCTGGCTTTGTTGTTGGAGCAGTGGGTACCTGAAGACAAGCACCCAATGTTCTTGTTTAAGGTAGCCTGGGTCCTCCGACAAAACTAGCTCAGTGGTTTACTCGTGCAGTTGCTGTGAAGAATATGCTAGGCATCTATCAGGTAAAGCAGGGCTTTTCAACCTTTTAACCCATTGTACCACTTTTAGCCCCTTCATGGATTACTGCCTTGTCGTGGCGAAGGGGCTTGTGTAATTCAATGAAGCTATGAGCTATGCCGTGCAGGGCCACCCAAGACGGAAAGGTCATAGCAGAGAGTTCTGACAAAACGTGATCCACTGGAGAAGGAAATGGCAACCCACTCCAGTATCTTTGCCATGAAAACCCTATGGACAGTACCAAAAGGCAAAACGATATGACGCTGGAAGATGAGCCCCTCAGGTCGGAAGGCGTCCAATATGCTACTGGGGAAGAGCAGAGGGCTAGTACTAGTAGCGTCAGAAAGAATGAAGCGACTGGGCCAAAGCCGAAAGGACGCTCAGCTGTGGATATGTCTGGTGGTGAAAGGAAAGTCCGATGCTGTAAAGATTCTTTCTCCATAGGAACCTGGAATGTAAGATCCATGAATCAAGGAAAGCTGGACGTGGTCAAACAAGAGATGACAAGACTAAACATTGACATCTTAGGTATTAGCGAACTAAAATGGACAGGAATGGGTGAATTTAATTCAGATGACCATCAGGTATACTACTGCGGGCAAGAATCCCTCAGAAGAAATGGAGTAGCCTTCATAGTCAATAAAAGAGTAGGAAAAGCAATACTGGGATACAATCCTCAAAATGACAGAATGATCTCAGTTCGAATCCAAGGCAAACCATTCAATATCACAGTAGTCCAAGTCTATGCCCCAACCACCGGTGCTGAAGAGGATGAAATTGACCGGTTCTATGAAGCCCTACAGCACCTTATAGAACTAACACCCAAAAATGATGTCCTTATCATCATGGGAGATTGGAATGCTAAAGTAGGAAGCCAAAAGATAACTGGAATAACAGGCAAGTTTGGCCTTGGAGTACAAAATGAAGCAGGGCACAGGCTGATAGAATTTTGTCAAGAGAATACGATGGTCATAGCAAACACTCTTTTCCAACAACCCAAGAGACGGCTTTACACATGGACATCACCAGACGGTCAACACAGAAATCAGATTGACTATATGCTCTGCAGCCAAAGATGGAGAAGCTCTATACAGTCAGTAAAAACAAGACCAGGAGCTGACTGTGGCTCAGACCATGAGCTTCTTGTTGCAAAGTTTAGGCTTAAACTGAAGAAAGTAGGGAAAAGCGCTAGGCCAGTCAGGTATGAATTAAATCATATCCCTGTTCAATATACAGTAGAGGTGACAAATAGATTTAAGGAATTAGATCTGATAGACAGAGTGCCTGAAGAACTATGGACAGAGGTTCGCAACATTGTACAAGAGATAGCAACCAAAACCATCCCAAAGAAAAAGAAATGCAAGAAAGCAAAATGGCTGTCTGAGGAAGCTTTGCAAATAGCTGAGGAAAGGAGGGAAGCGAAAGGCAAGGGAGAAAAAGAAAGATATGCCCAATTGAATGCAGAATTCCAGAGAATAGCTAGAAGAGATAAGAATGCCTTCTTAAATGAACAATGCAAAGAAATAGAAGAAAACAATAGAATAGGGAGGACCAGAGATCTTTTCAAGAAAATTGGAGAGATGAAGGGAACGTTTCATGCAAAAATGGGTATGATAAAGGACCAAAATGCCAGGGACCTAACAGAGGCAGAAGGGATTAAGAAGAGGTGGCAAAAGTACACAGAAGAACTATACAAGAATGAGCTTAACGTCCCTGATAATCACAATGAGTTGGTCACTGACCTCGAGCCAGACATCCTAGAATGTGAAGTGAAGTGGGCCTTAGAAAAGCTGAGCAACAACAAAGCTAGTGGAGGTGACAGTATTCCAGCTGAGCTATTCAAAATCTTAAAAGACGATGCAGTAAAAGTGCTACACTCAATTTGCCAGCAAATTTGGAAAACTCAACAGTGGCCACAGGATTGGAAAAGATCAGTTTACATTCCAATTCCAAAGAAAGGCAGTGCCAAAGAATGTTCAAACTATTGCACCATTGCACTCATTTCTCATGCTAGTAAAGTTATGCTTAAAATTCTACAAGCTAGACTCCAGCAGTATGTGGATCGAGAACTACCAGAAGTACAGGCAGGATTTCGAAGAGGCAGAGGAACTAGAGATCAAATTGCTAACATACGCTGGATCATGGAGAAAGCTAGAGAGTTCCAGAAAAACATCTACTTCTGCTTCATTGACTATGCTAAAGCCTTTGATTGTGTGGATCATAACAAACTGTGGCAAGTCCTTAAAGAGATGGGCATGCCAGACCATCTTATTTGTCTCTTGAGAAACCTATATGCGGGCCAAGAAGCAACAGTGAGAACTGGACACGGAACCACTGATTGGTTCAAAATTGGGAAAGGAGTCCGGCAAGGCTGTATACTGTCGCCTTGCCTATTTAACTTATATGCAGAGCACATCATGAGAAAGGCAGGGCTAGATGGATCAAAAGTTGGAATTAAGATTGCCGGAAGAAACATCAACAACCTAAGATATGCAGATGATACCACTCTAATGGCAGAAAGTGAAGAGGAACTAAAGAGCCTCTTGTTGCGAGTGAAGAAGGAGAGTGCAAAAGTTGGGTTGAAACTAAACATTAAGAAAACCAAGATCATGGCATCTGGCCCTCTCAGTTCCTGGCAAATAGATGGGGAAGAAATGGAGGTAGTGACAGATTTTATTTTCCTGGGCTCCAAGATCACTGCAGATGGGGACTGTAGCCAAGAAATTAAAAGACGCTTGCTCCTTGGGAGGAAAGCCATGGCAAATCTAGACAGCACACTAAAAAGCAGAGACATCACCCTGTCAACAAAAGTGTGTATAGTCAAGGCTATGGTCTTCCCAGTTGCAATGTATGGCAGTGAAAGCTGGACCATAAGAAAGGCTGAGCGCCAAAGAATTGAAGCCTTTGAACTATGGTGCTGGAGAAGACTCCTGCGAGTCCCTTGGACTGCAAGGCGATCAAACCGGTCAGTCCTAGAGGAGATCAACCCTGACTGCTCTTTAGAAGGCCAGATCCTGAAGCTAAAACTCAAATACTTTGGCCACCTAATGAGAAGGAAGGACTCACTGGAGAAGAGCCTAATGCTGGGAAAGATTGAGGGCAATAGAAGAAGGGGACGACAGAGAATGAGGTGGCTGGATGGAGTCACTGAAGCAGTAGGCGTGAGCTTAAATGAACTCCAGAAGATGGTAGAGGACAGGAAGGCCTGGAGGAACATTGTCCATAGGGTCGCGATGGGTCGGACACGACTTCGCAACTAACAACAACAACCACTTTTAGGATAAGGCAATATCCGAGTACCACCAGTCACCCAGCAAGGTGTCAAAAACTTGACCAAAAAAAGGAAAAAAATGATAAAGTACAAGTAGTCCTTGACTTACAACAATTTGCTTAGTGACTGTTCGAAGTTACAGTGGCACTGAAAAAGTGAGTTATGACCATTTTTCACACTTATGACTGTTGCAGCATCCCCAGGGTCATGTGATTTACATTCGGATGCTTGGCAACTGATTCATACTTATAACATTCAGTGTCCCAGGGTCATGTGATCAATGGCCAGGTTATCACTCAGGTTGCAGGGTGCCTGTGGGGGGGGGAATCTGTGGGTCTCTGGTGGAGGGGAGTGGGACTGGGATGGGTGCCTTCCCTCTCTCCCATTGTCTCTTCTTCCTTCTTTCTTTCCTTTCCTTCTCTCCCTCTCTGTCCCTTCCTTCCTTCCCTCCCTCCCTCCCATTGTCCTGTGCTACGCCACCCAGATCCCAGCCTAGTTTTGGCAGGTAGCAGCGCATTCTCATCCACACAGAGCGGCCGGGCAAAGTAAAACCACTGGCATAATGGCCCTGCCTGTGCACGCACAAAGGCAGAGGAGAGCACATGCGCCTCAGCCTCTGCGCGCACACACAGGCAGGGTGGGAATGTCACCGGTTCACCTCCTGTTTTCAGGCACGTACATTACGAACCGGCTACGTCTCCCAGTCATTTTTCCCCTACCAGAGCCCAGCATTTGAGCCAGGTTCCCCAATCCTCTCTGTGTACCTCATTCTTTCCATAGCTCTCCCCAGCGATGTCAAGAGATACCCATTTCTGGCTGCATTGCTACCGTTCTTAAGTTACATTTGCACCCGCCTGAAGGAAGAAAGCGATGCTTTACTCCCTCCTCCAAAGGAAACAAACCCGCATCGCCACCAAGTCACCCTTCCTTCAAGCAAAGTAATCTCTGGACTTTGAGACTGTTTTATCCAGAAGCAGAGAGTCGGAGAGCTGCGTCATTCTTGCCATTTGGACTCTACTTTTATGCCCCAGAAGCAGCTTGCCTTTCAAACCTCCGATATATAACGGGGAAACCCACTGCAAAGGCGCATCTCGCAGAGTCTTTGCCAAGCGTCGCCTGCGCTCCACCACTGCAGAAAAAGAAGTGCCGTGTTTCCCACCAGTGCAGGCAGCCTGGGTCCTGTGAGAGGCCGAGTGGGAACGAAGCAGCCCTCGGGTCTGTGCTGTGGAAAAGTCGCAAGCGCCAGTGTCGCCTGGGCTCCTGCCCGGCTCACTTGCTTACGGAAAAGAGGCTGCTTGCTAAGTGAGCTGGACAGGAGCCCAGAATCAGCTGAGTCATGCTCAGAAGCCACGCCATACCTTAAAGAGGTAGTAGTTCGCCCACTTCTGAAGATGCCATTGCTAGATCTAATCTTGCTAGATAATTTCCATTCAATCTCTAAACTTCCCATTTTAGGGAAGTTTGCGAGAAGGTGCTTATATGGTAGCTTCATAGAATCCTAAAGGAAGCGGATTATTTGAACACCTTTCAGTTGGGATTCATATCTGGACCTGGGACCAAAATTGCATTGATTGGGCTTGTAGATGGCCTCTGGTGGGAGCAGGATAGGGTTGGTATGTTCATCGGTTCTCTTCTTCACCTCGCAGCAGCCTTCAGTACTATTGACCACAGTATCCTATTGGATCATATTTTGGGATTGGTAGTGGGATGGCATGATGTGCTTTCTTTGGAGCTGGTTCCAGTTGGAGTTGATACAACAGGCAGAATCTAATCTGCTGCCCCAGCTTTGCGATATTCCACAGGGACATTTCTACTTGTGTTTAACATCTACTTGAAGCTACTGGATGAGGTCATCATAAACAAGCCCATGAGACTGGATTTTAAAGGGTATGTTCATAGTTTTTATCCCAGCTGTGCTGTTGCATTTTGTTTGCTGTTAACCTGTTGTTAGCTGCCCAGAATTATGACAAGCTGAGTGGCCATATATATTAAAATTTGGATTTTATCCTTGCCTCAGTCAGGTTTTTGGTATGCATTCCCCAGCATAGCAATTGAAAGCCAAATAAAATCTTGGGCCCCAAAATGAACACACCTAAACTACAGAAACATACAATATTTTTGTTATTCACTGTATTTGCAACTTGGTTTTCATCGTAGATTGTGGATAGAGAGCATTTCTGTACTGTGAAGGAAGAGACATTCACATTTCTAAAATTTGGTTAAAAAAAGTAAGTAGAGGGATAGAAGGGTGGAACTTTTAAGTCCTCGGTCGCAGACAGGAAGTCCATTGTACTTGTCTATGTCATTTACACAAGTTCTTATACATATAGCTGAAGATAACCTTAGATCACAACCTAAAGGTGCTTTTTCCAACCCCACCCCCCCAAAACTGGACTTTCTTTGTTTTTCTTTGAAGATGTTTCACTTCTCATCCAAGAAGCTTCATCCAGAACTGAAGAAGCTTCTTGGATGAAATGGAAAATGTCTTCAGGGAAAACCAAAGGAAGTCCAATTGCCTTTTGGAAAAAGCACCTTTGGGACAACCATGACTGGCTAACTGAGCATCTCCATAGACACCTAGGTCACCCCATGACCCCTGTTATATACAGATGCATTAGGCACAACTTCACCAAGAATATCTCTGTTGAGTAATTCAGGAGGCGGCCCTTAAAGTCTGGCTATTGTTCTAGCCAATTCAGTATTGACTTGAACAACTATTGCAAACTGTAAACCATGTAATTCTATTACAGCATATAGAATTTAACAAATCCCTTAACATGCGGTATTGAGTGTAAGTTTTTTTATTTTATTATTAAATTTGGTTGGGTTGTTGAAGCAATAGTGTAAATAGGAATGAACCTTATACTCTTGCCTTAGATTGAAGGTCTTTAAAACTATTGATTTCCCATTCTTTTTGTAAGGAAATCTGGTGATGGAGGTGATAGAGGTGAACTGACTGGGAGGTGAATATGTATGTATTTTTGTATACAGACAATACCAATTGATAGCTGTGAACCTGAATGATCTGCCATAATTGTGAGATTGCAGTGAATATTAGATTGAAACAAGGTTATAATTATATTAATGAATATTAATTTATTAAAAGACCAGGTTAGTTTTGTTTGAAAGGGAAAGTGAGTGAACTAGTTATAAACTATATATCAACAGTGAAAAACCAGATCAAGTAGGTGAATTTGGAATTGGAAGGGGAAATTTTAAGCTGTGCAAATGCTTATATGAAGTTAGTGAGGTGTCTGTTTGTGTCTGTTGTAAGGAGTTAATGTTTGTCAGAATAAGAGCCTTGGTGGAGCAGTGGGCTAATGCCTCCTTAAGTAACACCAGCTGCCTGCAATTAGTGCAGGTTCGAGTCCCACCAGGCTCAAGGTTGACTCAGCCTTCCATCCTTCCGAGGTAGGTAAAATGAGGACCCAGATTGTTGGGGGCAATAAGCTGACTTTGTAATAATGCCGCTTGGGGGGCCCCAAAAGCCCTAATAAGCAGGCATATACATAGAATGAAGGCTACTGCTAAGCACATTGATTTGTGCTTTAGATTGTAAGCCGCCCTGAGTCTTCGGAGAAGGGCGGGATATAAATGGGATTTTAAAAAAGTAAACATAACTACACGAGACAATATTTCTTTGCACTGGAAGAAGCAGAGAGCATAAGGAAAAAGCAGATAGAATTGAGACTTGGTATGCTAAGAGAAATATAAAAGCTGTACGCAGTGGAAAGATGGCACTTAAGTAGTGTGTGGGAGACCTAGTGTAAAAAGAGTGAGTGTTTGTTACTTTTTAAAGTAAGGATGGTTCAATGGACTGAGTTACAGGATGCAAATTGCATCATATTAGGCATAATGTGGATTTCCTACACTGGGGTTTGGGCTAAATGATTGAAAAATCCTTCTTCATTTCTATTCCTGATTATTTAAACGTTGACTGCAATAATTGCCAATTATCTGTGAAGAATTCCAATGGAAAATTTAATCATGATTGTCACTTCTAGG
Organism: Vipera berus; assembly: GCF_964194415.1. Taxonomy (NCBI): domain Eukaryota; kingdom Metazoa; phylum Chordata; class Lepidosauria; order Squamata; family Viperidae; genus Vipera; species Vipera berus. Next base: position 256,571,727 of record NC_138203.1, read on the forward strand.
CATAATGATTTTTTTTAAGAAAAAGAGAGACTAGAGAAAGTAATTCTAATACTGATCAGGCAGGGATGAGGAACAGAGTTGTACTCTCCTGCTGATGTCATGAATACTATGATGCAGCCAAATGGATGGCTGTCAAAGAAAGAGAAACCTGAAAAATTAGAATACTAACTACATGGAAAATGTTTTCTGAGAATTGACAACAACTTGATGGTACATAATCATCAGTCAATCCATGGAGAATCTCAATGAAGTAGAAGCCCTCTTCAGCTGATAATAATGCTTATCTATAGAGGAAAATGATGTCCACAATGATAGGAAGAACAAAATTGCCATGTTTGTTTCCCCTCCCCTCCATCTTTAAAGAGTTTACATGTCTCTCCAACCTGTGAACAAGGCTTGTGTGATCTTGCATTGAGTAGCTCTGTATTGCTTACAACCCCACACTTCCTAATAAAGCCTTGTGGGTTTCTCATTTCTTTTCTAGATGAAAGCCAAGGTGACTTGCCGATAAATTTGAGTCACACCGTCTGAGCTCTGTTTGATAGGTTCCCCCGTTCCTTTTACTTGGCTTGTTATTGCATCCTAATGTGATGTTTCCTCTAATAGCGCACAAAAAAGCAGTCGTTAGTAGAATAATAAAGATTCCCCCCCCCCTTTCAGCCTAAATGCTCTTTTGCTAATACCACCTCATGATTAGTTTCAGGATTGTTTTGTGATTAGCACAAGAAGGCAAGACAAGCCTCTCATCCCGATATCCTACTCTCACCCTGCCGGAGAGCTGCAGTGCTGTGATGGTACTACTTTAAAATATGAGTGTTGCTGTTTCTTGCCAAAACAGAGCTGATATCTGTTGCTATAGAAACCAGCAAACTAATTATAAGGAGTCTGAGTCAAAGGAGGTAATAAGTCAGCCTACCCTTATAAAATATATATGAGAGAGAACAGGCACAGGTCACAAAGATGATGAACCAGGGATGATACTGAATTCATTTCAGGAGCTCGGCACGTAATGGTGCTTGGAAGAAGAAGACACAAAGAGAATTTGGAGGGGAAGCAGCATCGAGACTAACTCTTTGGTAGTTGTTCATGTGGAAGCAATATAAAGACCAAGAAAGCCATGCTTTAGAGCAGGGGTCTTCAAACTCGGCCCTTTTATGACTCGCGGACTTCAACTCCCAGAATTCCTCAGCCAGGCATGCCGGCTGAGGAATTCTGAGAGTTGAAGTCCGTGAGTCATAAAAGGGCCGAATTTGAAGATCCCTGCTTTAGAGTCATGCTTTAAGCCCAACCTGACTTGATGCTGTAATCTCCTCTAGACTGTTCATACAGGGAGTGGGGAAGAGCAACAGAGGAGCCCTGCTCTTAAAGTTAACAGCTATGGCTGTGAACAGTGTCCCAAGCAAGGCGACAGTGGAGTGGGGCTACAAATATCATCCTGAAGGCTCTTGGGAGAGTTGTTTTCTCTTCTTTCTCCTCCTCCTCCTCCTCCTCCTCCACCACCTCCTCCTCCTCCTCCTCCCAAGACTAAAAGGTGTTTTAATGTCATGTAGAAAGGTATGATTGGTATTGAACACCTGTATTTCATCTGTTCTATTATGGCAACTTGATCTGCCATGATGTACTCATCTAGCACGGTGGTCCCCAACTTTTCTGGCTCTGTGGACCAGCAGCAGCAGCAGCAGCAGGGGAGAAGAGGGGATGATTTTGTGCATGTGCCCGCTGCTTCCACAAATGGAACTTTGTGTGCTTGCCCGCCGCTTGTGTGGCACGGTTCTCCACAGGCCGCGGATTGGTACCAGGCCACAGACTGGAGGTTGGAGACCCCTGATCTAGCACTTTGCCGTCTCTTTCTGCAGGTTGGGAATTCAGTGTCTACAGAAAGACCCAGAACAGCATTTTACATGCGCTGCACAACAACAAGCCTCATATCTGGTCTCTGCCATTTGAGGCTCAGTCCTATTAACCTTGATAGATAATGTAGCATTCTCTTTACTGCACTGCCAAAGTAATATGTATGTTATCTGAATGCAAATCTTGAAAAACGGCAGTACATCTTTGGTGTCATCAGTTCTGGCACAATCAGTAATAAGTACAAATATGTTCACTTGGTATGAGAGAGTGACTATTTGTGAAAATATGACCTTTCTCCATATGTCTAGACTTCACCGGTGACTCATGAAAGGATCAGTCCATTTCAAATGTTGTTGTAGAATCACTATATATCAGTATCATCATGGAGAATAGTTCTGAGTTTCTGGAAACAGAATTCAATAATACATTAGATAAGATAACCTTTATTGTCATTTTTTACTGTGGGCACAACGGCACAGATCAAAAATGAAATTTAGTTGCCCACTCTCAAAGTGAAACATACATGACACACACCTAAAACATGCTATATACAACATATGTGTAGACCCACACCCCTACATATACCTATCAATAAAATATTAAATACTGTCCATCTTGAATATATAACGGAAGGAGGAAGCCTGAGAATTCACAAGGTTAATACTGTATGGAATGAAACTATGGTTGAATCTGGATGTTCTGCTACGGATACCACGAAGCCTCCTCATAGAATAGAATAGAATAGAATAGAATAGAATAGAATAGAATAGAATAGAATAGAATAGAATAGAATAGAATAGAATAGAATAGAATAGAATAGAATAGAATAACAGAGCTGGAAGGTCTGTTGGTCCAACCCCCCCCCCCACTCAAGCAGGAAACCCTATACCGTTTCAGACAAATGGCTGCCCAATCAATCTCTTCTTAAAAACCTCCAGTCACGGAGCACCCACAACATCCAAGGCAAGCTGTTCCACTGATTAATTGTTCTCTCAGGAATAATTCATCTTAGATAAACAGCTATTTTAGAAAATGTTTTCAAATGAAACATCAGCAGGAAAACAACCATCCATTGGTCAACATTCACATCTTTCTATCAGCAACAAAATAGTACAAAACAGCATAGAAGCTGTAGCTCAATCTGTGGTCTTGCTCTACAATTTTGAACAAACCAGATGCTTGTGGGAGAAATTGTGATAGATTTGTCATTAGAGTAGAACCAAATTGTTAACTACTTTGCTATGAATGTGTAGCCAAGTTGAGCTTCAGCAACAAATCTGTGTCAGCAAATTCATGAAACCAAAAGCAGAATTAGGTATCCACAATGAACCTCTCTCAGTCCTTGAGTTATTCACCACTGGTGTGGTTTTCCCCCCCAGAAAGGTAACAGTGCAAAACACTGTGCTAAACCTGTCTTTTTCCTTGCCCCATGCTTATACTTCTCATGAGTGTTTCATGCCATTTAACTGGTCTTTGTGTGTTTTAATTAGTATGAATCAGCCAGGTACTGACTCAGATTTGCTACATGGATCCAATTTTAATCCAATCTCACTCTCTGTTCGACATTTATTTTATAAAGCAAATACACAATGCTGTTTTGTTGTATTGATTTTGATTGATTTTGATTGAATATATTAAATTTATATGCCGCCCTTCTCCCCAAGGACTCAGGGCGGCTCATAACAATAAAAAATTTAAAAACATAAAGTACAAAATTTAAAAAAGAATTAAACAATGGATGTAATAAATAAATGACAAGTTAACCCAATAAAAGCCAAATTTAAAACCATAGTCAGTCCAGGCCTGCTTGTTGGAACATCCATGTCTTCAGGTCACGGCGGAAGGACCAAAAGTCAGGGGCCGTTCGCAGCTCTGGAGGCAGTTCATTCCAGAGGGTCGGCGCGCCCACAGAGAAGGCTCTCCCCCTGGGGGTCGCCAGCCGGCATTGCCTAGCCGACAGAACCCTGAGGAGGCTGACTCTGTGGGAGCGAACTGGGCGATGGGAGGTTGACAATGGCAGCAGGTGGTCTTGCAAGTTCCCCGGGCCTAATCCATGTAGGGCTTTAAAGGTAATTACCAGCACTTTGAATCGCACCTGGAGGGCAACCGGAAGCCAATGCAGCTCGCGCAGGAGTGGTGTAACATGGGAGTATCGAGATCCTCCCATAAGCACCCACGCGGCCACATTTTGCACCAGCTGAAGCCTCCGGGTGCACTTCAAGGGCAGCCCCATGTAGAAAGCATTACAGTAATCCAGGCGAGAAGTGACAAGGGCGTGGCTGACCGTGCATAGGGCATCTCAGTCCAAAAAGGGGCGCAACTGGCGCACCAGGCAAACCTGTGCAAAGGCCCCCCTGGTCACAGCAGTTAGATGATCTTCCAAGTTAAGCCGTGAATCCAGGAGGACACCCACGTTGTGGGCCCTTTCTGAGGGGGGTAGTACCTCCCCCCATCAAAAGGGATGGAACATGTTGGACAATACGAGATGACGGTATCCACAGCCACTCAGTCTTGGAGGGGTTTAGCCTGAGTCTGTTCCTTCCCATCCAGACCCGCACCGCCTCCAGGCACCGGGACATCATGTCAGGGGCATCACTGGGTTGGCTCGGGGTGGAGATGAACAACTGGGTATCATCCACATATTGGTGATACCTCACCCCAAAGCCACGGATGATCTCACCCAGCGGCTTCATATAGATGTTAAACAGGAGGGGGGAGAGAACCAACCCCTGAGGTACCCCACAAGAAAGGGGCCTCGGGGTAGATCTCTGCCCCCCTGCTGATACGAACTGCGAATGGCCCAAGAGGTAGGAGGAGAACCACCGTAAAACAATGCCTCCCGCTCCCAATCCCTCGAGCTGTCGCAGCAGGATACCATGGTCAATTGTATCAAAAGCCGCTGAGAGGTCAAGTAGGACCAGGACAGAGGAGCAACCCCTGTCCCGGGCCCACCAGAGATCATCTACCAGTGCGACCAATGCCATTTCCATGCTGTAACCGGGCCTGAAACCGGACTGGTACGGGTTCAGATAGTCCGCTTCATCCAGCAATTGTGGGAGCTGACACACCACAACACTCTCAACAACCTTTGCTACAAAGGTTGGAGACAGGATGATAATTATTCAACGAGGCCGGGTCCAGGGCAGGCTTCTTGAGAAGGGGCCTCACCACTGCCTCTTTTAAGGCGGAGGGGAAGACACCCTCTATCAATGAAGCGTTGACAACTGCCTGGATCCAGCCCCCTGTCACCTCCCTGGTGGCTGAAACTAGCCAGGAGGGACATGGGTCCAATAAACAAGTTGTAGTCCTCAGTTTACCCATAATCCTGTCCACATCATCCAAAGAGACAAGGTCAAACTCACCCCAAATGGTATAACCAAAACCTGCCCTCTTCACTCCGCCGGATTCCACCCAGTCGGAGTCCAAGCCAGTCCGGATCTGAGCGATTTTGTCCTGCAGATACTGTACAGATTCCTCAGCCCTACCCTGCAAGGGGTCATCCCTTGGTCGCTGGTTAAGCAGTGAGCGGGTCACTCTAAGCTGAGCAGTTATCTGCGGACGCAATGAGAACGGAAAAGTAAACACGCTTTGCCGCTTCCATCGCCACTAGGCAAGACTTAAGATAAGTTCTTAGCTGTGTTTGGTCAGATTCAGATCTGCTGGACCTCCAACAGCTCTCTAGGCGTCTTTTCCGGCGCTTCATCTCTCGGAGTCCCTCGGTGAACCAGGGGCCCACCCGGGTCAGAGGCCACAAAGGCCCAACTCGATCCAAGGCCCCAGCAGCCACCCTCTCTCAGGCTGCGACTATGGCCTTGGCAGAGTCGTAGGCAAGGGAAGCAGGAAATGTCCCAAGCTCTGTCTGGAACCTCTCAGGGTCCATCAGGCGCCTGGGGCAGAACCACCTGGTCGGTTCCGCCTCCCAGCGGTGAGGGGTAGCGTACTGAAAGTCTAGGCAGAGGAGAAAATGATCGGACCATGACAGGGGTTGGATGGTTAAATCCCCCCTACCCAGATCATTAATGCACTGCCCAGAGATAAAAACCAGGTCAAGTGTGTGCCCTCCATTATGGGTCGGGTCTTGAATTATTTGAGTCAGGTCCATGGCTGTCATGGAAGCCATGAACTCCCGGGCCAACTCAGACGTCTCACCCGTGGAGGGCAGATTGAAATCCCCCAGAACTATAAGCCTGGGGAACTCAATCGCCAACCCGGGCAAGACGTCGAGGAGCTTGGGCAGGGCCGATGACACGCAGCTGGGAGACAGGTATGTAATCAATAGGCCCAACTGAACTCCAGGACCCCACTTCAAAAGGAGAGACTCACACCCGCCTATCTGAGGGACAGTGGCCACTCACGGACAAAGACTCTCCCTAATAATGACCGCCACCTCCCTGCCCCTGCTCTGGGCCCATGGCTGAAGTACCCAGAAGCCCGGTGGGCATAGTTCCAAGAGGGGGACACCCCCATCTTGGGCCAACCAGGTCTCCATGATGCAAGCCAGGTCCGCATTCTCCTCCTCAATAAGATCACGTATGAGGGGAGCCTTGTTCACCACTGACCTGGCATTGAAATAAACCAACCTGAGCCCAGGGTCCTGCAATCCTATGCCCCCGGGGGAGCAAGAAGAGCATCGAGGGCGGGAACAGGCAACCGCTTGAAGACAGCGGTGGCCCGTTCCCCAATTGCAATAAAGCCCTCTGTTCCCACACTCTCTGCCCCTCCCAATCACTGTCAAGATGGGAAGACCCTCCTCACTCGGAGCTGAGTCCTCCCCCAAACCCTTACTCCCCCCCCCGCGACCGTCCGATGGTCTGGACTGCTGTCTGGGTCGAACTCCCCCAGGTTCTTTCCGGATCCCTTGGACCACCCCCCTCCCGGATCCCCTTAAAATTTTAGTTAAAAATCTTGATAAAAATCCTCTAAAACTCCTCTTTGAAGCATGCCATCTCTCAGGGTCCCACAACCTGTCATCAAGAAAGATCTTCTGTAAGGCAGATGGACGCTCCTGCGAGAGGGGGGAATCTCGCAGCGAGTAAAGTTCTCCAAAGGTATACGCTGGCATACAAAGGGAAATGGTAGATTCGGCCAATGGAGGGTGCCAGCAGATGGAATTAATGAAGAGTTCAGTCGGCCTGTGGCAGGTCCCAAAGCCACAATCATAATAACGATAGAGTAATCAACGGCGGCGACAGCAGAAGCCATAATAAGGTGGTGATGACAAGTGCAAAGTCCAAAGAAGGGAGGGCTCCCCGATGACAATGGCGACGAGTTAAAACAATCAATTGCCTTTATTATAAACACTCTGTTCTTTCCTAAAAGGTGCACAAAGAGATGTTTTGTTCTACCACCCCAACGATTCAGGACTTGAGAACACCCATGGTTGATGTTAAATAGGTTCTTCTGTTAAATAGGTTTTGGGTCTCCTTAAAAGAATAATGTGTAAAGGAACAGACGTTTGAATGGGATAGAGCTTTTCTTTCAGTCTGGCTCTGATACTTAAATACACTGGATTAGGAGAAGGCAACTAGAAGTGATGACATCCTAAGAGAAGCCAGAATTATCTAGTGCTTAATTCTCTCTTCTTCTATATAAGCATGTCCTTCCAGTTTCCGACTAACCATAGTCACAAAATCAGGAATTATGGATTAGGAAGAAGTTGGTCTTTAAAGACACAGCTCTTATTAATTGCAATTTCCCATTGTTTAAACTAGTTAGCAATGTGATTAGTTTAAAATCAACATTTTTAAAATTCTGATGCTCTCCCCCTCTCCACTCTGGTTGTAAAAAAGAAAAAGGACACGCAAGCTCATTAGAGTAGCAGAAAACCTGGTTCCCCATTAAATGTGATTCTGACTTCTGAATTTTAAAAGCCTGCAATCAAGGAACGCGTTATTTTTAATTTTGATTCGGTGACTAGTGAATTTACTTGCATGATAAATATGGCTCACATAATCATATATGAATACATGCAATATGTGAATAAACTATGTACTGCTCCCATCGAGCCAAGTGCACGTCTAGAAAGAGGGAGTGAATTAAACATTTATACATTAAATATTAACATATAAAAGTAATGCATGAGCAATTTATGCCTGAAGCCTGAGAAATTAAAAAAAGGGTGAGTTTCTTCATTGGGTTAAATTATGTATGACCAATCCTTTTCAGAGAAAAATTTCTTTTAATATCTTGACTATTGGAAACCCACTATTATATAGCCATGCAGAGTCATGTCCTTCAGATGTTGTTGACTTGTAATTTCAATAGTTGCTTGGAGGACACAAGCTAGAAGAAGGCTATTTGTGCTTTAATTTTGGAAAATAAAATTAGAAACACATATGTCTGATCTTTAGATTACTGGCCAGAGAATATATTTAATACTAGCGTGAATCCCAGTAATCATATTAACTATTAGTAACTATTACTATTATTAATTAGTTACATTAGATTTGGATAGATACTTGAAATTAGTATAATTTACTTGCATTTAGTCAATTTTCCTCCTTTGTGCTTTATGTGTGATACGTTGTATCACTGGTTACAACAGCAAACATTTATTTATTATTGTTTTCCTTGGATAATTGGAATAATTGTTTGATAATTGATGTACAGCTGATGTAGCGGAGCAAGTTTCTCTGTTCCTCTTCATGGTATCCTCTTCTGTCAAGGAAAGAAGTCAAACTATTAGCAAAACAAGACTGAATAACCTGCAGTATGTTAGTATAGATCAGGGGTGTCAAACTCAATTTCATTGAGGGCGTCATCAGCATTGCGGTTGCCCTCAAGGGGCCGGGTGGGTATGGCCAGGGTGGGCGTGGCCTACTGGGTGGGCGTGGCTAGAGTGCGTATGGCCTACTCTGGTGGGCATGGCCAGCTCTACATCGTTCGCATCAAGGGTGCCTATGGGGACCTGGGCAGGAGTGGGACAGATCTGAGGGTCTCTGGGCCAGGGCCAAGGCAGTGGGGGCCGTTCCCTCACTGTTTCCAGGATGGCTTCACGGGCCACTTGAAACCACTTTGCGGGCCGAATCCGGCCCCCGGGCCTTGTGTTTGACATGTCTGGTATAGATAGTTCTTGACTTATTACCATAATTGAGCCCAAAATTTCCTTTACCAAGTGAGAGTTAAGTGAATTTTGCCCCATTTTATGACCTTTCTTGCCACAGTGGTTAAGTGAATCACTGCAGTTATTAAGTGAATCTGCTTCCCCAATAACTTCGCTTCTCAGAAGGTCACAAAAGGAGATCACATGACCCTGGGACACTGCAACTGTCATAAATGAGTCAGTTGCCAACCATCCAAATTTTGATAGTGTGACCATGGGAGATGCAACAGTGGTAAGTGTGAAAAATGGTCCTAAGCAGTGGTGGAATTCAGCCGGTTCGCACCGGTTTGGCAGAACCAGTAGCTAACTTTTTGTTGAATTCGGCAAACCAGCTGAATCCCACCACTGGATGGTGCCCACTGAAGCCCTAGCCCTTTTTCGCAAGGCCCAGAATGGCCCACTGGAAATGTGTGGACGAGGCTTCTGGAAGTCTGTCCTGGGCCTTGGAGGCCCAGAAGAGGCCTCCCAGGCCCAGAATGGCCCATCGGAAGTGCATAGATGCCACTTCCAGAAATCTGTTCTGGGCCTCGGAGGCCTGGAGGAGGCCTTCTAGGCCCAGAACGGCTGACCAGAAGTGTTTGGATGCCAATTCCTGAAGTCCATTCTTGGTCTCGAAGGCCCAGGCCCAGAACAGACTTCCGGAAGTGGGAACGCAGCCGAGAACTGGTTGTTCACATATTTGAATTCCACCACTGGGCCTGGGCCTCTGAGACCCAGAATGGTGGTCCATTCTGGGCCTGGGAGGCCTCCTCTGGGCCTCCCAGGCCCAGAACGGACTTCTGGAAGCAGCATCCATCCAGTGCTGTTGTAACTTTGAACAGTCACTAAATGAACTGTTGTAAGTTGAGGACTGCCTGTAATTGTTTTGGATGTAACATGCAACGTTTGTTTCACAACATTTCAGAACCAAAGCTCTAGTTTTGTACCCGATTTGAGAAGTGAGGAGAAGGGGTAGCAATATTCACTCATGTTCTTATCTTTGGATCCCCTCTGAATGTTTCTAATAGCCACTTAACAACAACTGGGGTGAATTCTCCTTTTAACTGGAGTTCACCTGTGATGACTACTTAAGGGGCTAGAGTTTGCCCATAATTAGACAAAACCACACTTCTACGAGACTCAGTTGCCTTTGTCATTTCAATTAAAAAAATAATAGCACACTGCAGCATTTGATCTCTTCTCTAAGCACTGCTCCTCAGCTATATGCTTTCTGCCTTTAGCAGTAATAGTACATATACAATGTGAAAGCGTGAACTCAAGGCAGGAAGTTACAAATTTCTTCTCTCCTGCTGGAAATTAAAACAGCGCTGACATTTTTGGTCTTATATGAAGGCTGTTATCATTTATCCAGTAACATGTAATTGGTGTTGAAAAAATATTTAAACATTTGGGACTCATAAATATAACAATATAAAATATATCTTATGTTTATACATATTGCACGCTCTATTTATTTCTGAAGGTCAGCTCCCCCCCCCCACTTTTTTTTTTAAAAAAAACTTTTACGTGTTTTTCTTGGGCTGAGTCAACCATATGTTAGAATCAATGAGGTTTGCCAGTGGTAACATTTACGTCTTAATAAAACGGTGGGTGAGTAATAAAAACAGGCTGATGATATCCCACGAGTGCACTAAAGCTGTGGATCCTTTACTAAAATTGATCTCTATTGCAGATTACATCAGTTATTGTTCTGCGGTTGTTGTTTTTTTCCTGGCCGCTTCAGTTACATAATGCCACATTTGGATGGACCTTGCAGAGTCTCCCTCCAAGGAGTATTCAGTGCTCTGTCATTCTTAGGGGAAACTCTTAGAAGTAGCTTCTTATAGTCTTTCGCTTTTAGGAAGAGAGACATATGAAGTCGCTTATATTTTTTAATTTAATAAATTTATATGTTGCCCAACATACTGTTGCACTGCCTCAGGGTGGCTTACAGAATGATAAAAGGATAAAAGAGATAATACAATTAAACTGAAGAAAGATTATATAAAGATTAAAAACCAAGAGGACAGGCAACATGAGTATGGGAATCTTCTCTCTACCTCATCAGCCACTGCAGGCCAGAACGCCAGAGGAGAGGCTGAACTCGCCTCCAGTGGGAGAATAGACTAAAGGGCAGGGGCCAAAGCAGAAAAGGCTCTTGGACCCCACCAGCTGAAATTATTTGGCAGATAGGATCTGAAGAAGACTTCTTCCTTAAGGATATGGGGATCTGTGGTCTTCTAAATATTACTTCCATTAATCTCAAGGAAGCAGCCTAATCTTCTCTTTCTGAAATTTCAGAGGAGCCATCAAGAAGGGTCTCCTATGTATTATCACCAATCATAGTTCTGGCCAAAACCCAGTTTTCCTGAAGAACTTAATGTCTGGGTAGGCTTGCAAAGAAAGACAAATTTCTTCAGACAGTTTGGTCCTCAGTTATGTGGTACTCTATGAAAGAAAGAAAAAATTGGGCTCAATTGTGTTCATAAGCCAAGGGCTACCTGTAGTAGGTAGGTAAGTAAATTGATAGAAGGGAGAATCTTTCTTGCTCTATCAAGACCTTTTCAACCCTCAGATGATAGTTTTGCTCAAAGCACATTTGCTATCCGTGACAGTGTTGTTGAGTTAAATGGGATCCAGAAGCTAGAAAGATATTTTATGATTGTTGATCACATAAAGACCAAGTTCACATGACCATAGGTTATTTCTAGGTTTTAGAAACTTCTCTTCAAGGCCTAGTAGCCAAAGAATATTGTTTGGCTTCTGTGCCCAGACCACATTTATTGCTACTTGCCTGGCCTATAAGTTTTAAGAAAGCACTGGAAGAAATTGGAAAAAAAAATCTTGAATTCTTCAGAATGGTAGCCTTTGACTGCTTAGTTTGACTTTGTTGTCTGGGTCAGAGTAAGAAGCTATGAGAGAATTATTATTATTGTTTTGCTTGAACATGCCATGCTAATTGTTTTTGGCCAATCCTATGCCATTGGATAGAGCTGGCATGCTCTGAGTCACATCTTTCAAGTCTTGCCATCTGTTGAAACCAAGGAAATGGGCCTTCTCTGTCATGATTCCTGTCCTTTGGCATAGTATTTCCCTAAAGATATAGCCTTCATCCTTCTCTCCTTTATATGAGCTTTGAATACTTGGCTCTTTCCCTAGTCTTTCGACTAGGATAAATAGATGGCTCTTTGAAGATGTTATTTTGTTGGGAAAGCATACCTTACTCCTTCAGGATTAACCATCATTCTTTTTTGATTGGGTTGTTTTCATACTTTGTTTCTTGTATGCCTTCCAGAGTTTTCTGGAATTGATTGGCCATGTAAGTATGATTTATATAGAGAGAAACAAACTGAAATTCAGAGATTTTTGCTCATTTGCTGCATTTCTTGATAGCCTTCTGAAATATTAAATTCAACTTCCCTAATTCCCAGGCTGAACAAATGCAAAGTACTCTCCAGATCTACCAGTAGGCACAAATGTTCTTTCTGACAACTATTGATTTAGGGCAGAACATAAATCTTAAATTGGTCCCAGAAACCGACAACTCTTGTCTATGTCAAACAATTTTGATTAACTGTACAAGAAAAAATTCTTGGGTATGCACTAGGTTTAGGTTTAGGTTTATTAAATTTATATGCCGCCCTTCTCCCTGAGGAACTCAGGGCGGCTCACAACAATAAAAAAGTTAAAAGATATAAATACTTAAAAGAGGATTAAACAATATAAGAAATAAGAACAATTTAAATCAATAAAAAACCAAATTTAAAAACTATGATCAGTCCAGGCCCGCTTGTTGGAATAACCAGGTCTTTAGGTCACGGCGGAAAGACCGAAGGTCAGGGACCATCCGCAGCTCCGGGGGCAGTTCACTCCAGAGGGTCGGTGCGCCCACAGAGAAGGCTCTCCCCCTAGGGGTCGCCAGCCGGCATTGCCTGGCTGACGGCACCCTGAGGAGGCCGACTCTGTGGGAACGGACCAGGCAATGGGAGGTTGACATTGGCAGCAGGTGGTCTCGCAAGTACCCCGGGCCTAAGCCATGTAGGGCTTTAAAGTTGATTATCAGCACTGTCAACAAACGTCCACGCCAGAAAACGCAGCCAGAAGAACGACGACGTGGCACGGTTGACTGCAAGAAGTTCTTTACTGTGAGGGTTCCATGCAAATACAAAGTCAGCGTTGGGAGTTACTCACCCCCAACACGCCTTTTAAACTTTGCCTGTAATTGGGCATCAGCCCCACCCCTTAGCCCCACCCTTCCCCTGCGCAGACCAGCATCCGCCCGAGCTGCGTAAAACCCCACCCCCCTTACCCGTCTTCCCACGCCCTGCTTCTCCCCCTGGCCCCGAGGACCATACAGCGTGGAGGAAGGTGTACGCCCAGCACCCCCCTATCCCATACCCCAAGGACCTAGACGTGCTCCCCTCCACCATCCTAGCACCCTGCGCCACAACCGCAGCCCCCTGGCAGCCCCCGTCGTCCGAGCGCAGCTGTAGAGCGCCCGGTGCTGCCGCCAACATTGTTAGGCATATGGTGTTAGCCTACAATGTTGGGTTGAAAATATATTAACCATAATGCTATGTCTTTAAGAAGTTAATTGGCCAATGGGTGTGTAAGTGTTCTCATGGCCATAAGAGGAAGCTAGGAACGTAGCTTCTCTCTCTCTCTGAATTCACTGATCTCTACTATTACTGTTTTTGCTCTGCTGTTGGTTTACTACTGTTGTAAACCTGAACTGTGTATTGACCTCTGGACCGGTAAGAAGACTTTGTAGTTTGGATTACTCTTTGGACTGTTGCTATTGTTTATGACCTGGACTGTTTATTTTTGACTGTGCATTTTTGTTTTTACACCACCTCAAAGTAAAATACTTTTTGCTTTTACAACTCAGTGTACTCTTTCTGTGTGACTCTTGCTGCTCTCAGTACCCTTCCTTGTCTGTGCAACTCTTTGATAGCACAAGGAGACCTCTGCACAACAAATTCCTTAACACTGGTTATGGGCCCAGGCCTGTACTGAGAGTTAGTACACACAGTATTCCTAGCTGAGTTTGTGTTAGCTATTTGGTGTAAAATGGCACAAGAACTGTTGTCAGGCATCTCTTGGATAACCCGGTTGGATGGGACAAACTATGTTTCCTGGTCCACAAAATGCTGCTTGCTTTTGCGCAAGGAAGGACTATGGACTGTTGTAAATAACCCACCAGATACTACTGCTTGGTATCCAGATGACGAAGAGGATGCAAAGAAGATAGACAACTTTAAAAGAAGCAATGAGAAAGCTCTTTGCATTATTGGACTAACACTGAATGACCAGCAGCTTGTCCATATTCGTGGTGAGGAGTCTGCTGCTAGGTGTTGGGGCGTTTTGCGAAGGCTTTATGTTCGAGACAGTGTGGGTGCACATATACACCTTACACGTAAGCTGTTTAGGGCTCGTCTGCAGAAGAATGGAGATATGCTGACCCATTTAAATTACATGAAGGCAACTTTTCAAGAGCTTCATGAAAAGGAGCTGATTTTTTCAGAGTTGCATCAGGTCTACATTATTCTGTCATCTTTGGATGAGAGTTATGATGGGTATGTTTCTTCTTTGGAAGTCCTGACCAGAGAGGAACTGACATTGACTAACATTACTGGGAGACTGCTGGAAGAGTCCAGGAGGAGGCTTGACAGAGACCAGCTGAGAGAGACACAGCTACAAGAGGAGCAGCCATTCACCACTGCTTACAACGTCAAGAAATGTTATTCTTGTGGGGCTAAAGGGCATATAGCTAAATTCTGTAGAAAGGGAAGAAAACAGAATGTTAATAGCAGTGGGAAGGCAAAGAAGGGCATTGGTTTGGCTATTTCTGGTGAACCAACATCCAGAAATAATGAATTGTGGGTTGTTGATAGTGGGGCTTCACAATGCATTACTAAAGTGAAAGAGAGGTTTATTAATATGAAAAACAGCAACCAATATGTTTCACTGGCAAACGGTTGGAGGATGAAGGCCTCTGGTGAAGGTAATTCCTATTGTCCATGCATTGATGAACAGTTACCAATGTTATATATACCTAAACTAAGATTCAACCTATTATCTGTAAGGGAATTGGTTAAGGTTGGGTTTGTGGTAACATTCAGAGGGGAGCAATGCACTATTGAAAGGAATGGAACCTGTGTAACTGCTAATTTGAAAAATGGTTTATTTGTTCTCACAAGTAACCAGGTTAGTACAGTTAAAGCTAACTCAATATGTAAGAATAAGAAGCCACATGATGAATGTATACATTTATTGCATAGGCGGCTAGGTCATGTAAACTTTAACTCACTACGTAAAACAGTTGAGTTAGTAGAAGGAATTAAACTGAAGCCATGTAGTAAGTATTTGAATTGCAATGCCTGTAATCAGGAAAAGAGTAAGGCAACTCCTGCAAACAGGTTAAACAGCTTCAAAACAACTGTACCTTTGGAAGTTGTGTTTGCTGATTTAATTGGACCCATGAAACCAAGTTTAGGAGGGTCATGTTATATTTTAAGTATATTGGACCACTACTCTCGTTATGGATTTTGTTATCTGCTTAAGTCAAAGGCAGACACTTTCCAACAATTTGCAAATTGGCTGAAGTTCGTGGAAAGGAAAACAAAGAGAAAGGTTCAGTGCACAATTACTGATAATGGTACTGAATTTACAAATAAGCGCTTTGTTGATATGCTACAATCAGCTGGCATTGAGCATAAACGTTCAGCCCCTTATAGGCCTCAACATAATGCATTTGTTGAGAGACGTGGGCAAACATTACAAGCCATGATGAGAACCATGTTAAAAGATTCTGGCTTAACAGATAGACTGTGGGGGGAGGCAGCAAAATGTGCAAACCATGTTCTGAATATAGTTGTTAATACTTCTACTGGTAAAATACCATACACAATATGGCATGGTAAAAAACCAAACCTTGATTATCTGCACACGTTTGGCACCCCAGCTTGGGTCCACATTCCTGCACAACTCAGGAGTAAAGGCCAACATAGGGCTAGGCAATTATACTTCGTAGGTTACGAAGCTAACCACAGATCCTATCGTTTCTGGGAATGAGGCACAACTAATGTATATAACAGTGCAAGTGCAAAATTCCTTGAGCACGTTGGTTGGGATAGGTTAGAGCAAGAAACTGTTAATACTGATCCTCTAGTGTTTGAGGACTCCCATGATAATGTAACTAGTAATGATAATATATCTCCTGTAAATATAAAAGATGAAGAGGAGATAGGGGAGATAAAAGATGAATCAGAGGAAGGAAAGGAGTCAGAAATTCAAAGCCCTGTAATTCCTTGGCGTTCAACGCGCATCAGACGTCCACCTGATCGCTATGAAGCAAGTGTAGTATGTCAAGTTAGTTCAGAGCCTTCTAACTATGATGAGATCAGGATGTATCCTGAAAAGGAACAGGCATCATGGAAAGCTGCAATGAACAGGGAGTTGAAGTCTTTGCAGGATCTTAAGGTCTATGAGAAAGCTAAACTGCCACCTGGTGAGCAAGCTATAGGTTGTAAATGGATATATAAGTTAAAGAAGGGTGTAGACGGGACTGTAACCCATAAGGCACGTTTGGTTGCACAAGGTTTTGCCCAAACTACTGAGGATTATGACGAGGTGTTTGCACCCAGTCTGAGGGCAACTACTTTAAGAGCAGCTTTAGTATGGGCGGCTAAAAACCAATATATGGTTAACCATGTAGATGTTGAAACTGCATATTTACATGCTCCATTGCAACATACTATTTATTTAAGAATACCACCAGGATTGACCAATGATAGAGACCATGATTGTTGGGAATTAAAGAAAAGTCTCTATGGATTGATACAATCAGGCTATGAGTATAGTATAGTTAATGAGTTGATTGCAATAGGTTTTGAAGCCAGTAATGCTGATCCTTGTTTGTTTAGAGGAGAACACAACGGAGCATTATCTTTTCTTTTATTATTCACAGATGATATTGCAATAATAACAAAAACTGAGTTAGAAGCACAAACTATCATTTCAAGATTGCAAAATAAATTCACAATTAGGAATCTTGGGGAAATAAGCCACTATTTGGGGTTAGATATTGTGAAAACGAATAGGGGTTTTAAGGTCGCAAGCCAGTAAAATATCACAGTTATTAAAGAGATACAATATGGAAATGTGTAAACCAGCAAAAACTCCGAAGGCTATGGATTTCAAGGACACTAATGTTGAGAGTCCTGTATTTGATAAGACTATGTACCAATCTTTGATAGGAAGTCTTATGTATCTGAGTAATTGGACTAGACCTGATATTTCTTACTGTGTAAACCAATTAGCTAGGTACAACAATAATCCAACTGTTAGACACTGGCAATCAGCTAAATGAGTATTAAGGTATTTGAAGCAGACTATTCACTACTCATTATATCTAGAGCCAAATCGTGAGTTAATCCTTACTGCATATGCAGATGCGAGTTTTGCCTCTGATACAAGCACTCGTAAATCTACTTCAGGGTTGGCTATAATGTTGGGAGATTCTTTGATTGGATGGAAGTCCATTAGACAAAAGCACATAAGCCTGTCTACAATGGAGGCTGAATTTTCATGTCTATCAGTGTTATGTACAGAACTGCTAGTGTACAAACAATTATTGTTAGATATGGGTTTAAATGTAAATGATCCATTTATTGTGTATGAGGACAATCAAGCTGCAATAAAGATGGCAAATAATGCTGCAGTAAGAACAAGATCTAAACATACTGATCTTCGTTATTTAAATGTCAGACAATGTGTCAAAGATAAATTAATACAGCTAGAGTATTGTTCATCTGATGTAAATATTGCAGACTATTTTACGAAGGTACAAAGTGTTGTGAAACACAATGCTAATTGTGAAAGAATGTGCATAAGATTGTAAGAGTTATATATTATTCTACCCAAAGGGGAGAATGTTAGGCATATGGTGTTAGCCTACAATGTTGGGTTGAAAATATATTAACCATAATGCTATGTCTTTAAGAAGTTAATTGGCCAATGGGTGTGTAAGTGTTCTCATAGCCATAAGAGGAAGCTAGGAACGTAGCTTCTCTCTCTCTCTCTGAATTCACTGATCTCTACTATTACTGTTTTTGCTCTGCTGTTGGTTTACTACTGTTGTAAACCTGAACTGTGTATTGACCTCTGGACTGGAAAGAAGACTTTGTAGTTTGAATTACTCTTTGGACTGTTGCTATTGTTTATGACCTGGACTGTTTATTTTTGACTGTGCATTTTTGTTTTTACACCACCTCAAAGTAAAATACTTTTTGCTTTTACAACTCAGTGTACTCTTTCTGTGTGATTCTTGCTGCTCTCAGTACCCTTCCTTGTCTGTGCAACTCTTTGGTAGCACAAGGAGACCTCTGCACAACAAATTCCTTAACAGACTTGCAAGCAGCTGAAGCGTCCGGGGAAATGAGGCAGCTGTCCGTACACATGCCCACGCGTGCCTCCAGCGGCTCCGTCAGCATGGCCGCCGTGCAACCATCCGCCCCGTGAAGCCCCGTGAGTCTTGCGCGGCTGCTCGTGGCCGTTTCTGGCCGCTTCGCAGATGACGGTGCAGACGTGGGTCCTGTGCGGCCGCGCGTGGCTGTTTCTGGCTGCTTCACAGCTGATGGTGTGGGCGTGGGTCCTGCGCGGTCGCCCGTGGCTGCTTCCGGCCGCCTCACAGCTGGTGGGTGCGGGCATGTTTGGGCCTCCGCCCGTCCCGCGCAGATGCCATTTGTGGTGCTCCCCCGAGTCCCTTTGTGTTGTCGAGCCCAAGGGGCTTGACAAGCACCTTGAATCGCACCCGGAGGGCAACCGGAAGCCAATGCAGCTCGCACAGGAGTGGTGTAACATGGGAGTATCGAGATACTCCCATAAGCACCCGCACGGCTATCTGCAAGAAGCCAAAATAAAACCATTTCAGTGCATAAATAAAACTAACAAATCAAGGGATCACTTAACACGATGGTGAGTTATTATCCAAGGTTGGACCACAATGCTCACAATCCTTTACCATGGTTGGTGCTATCAGGTTTGATGGAAATTTAATAATTGGGAACACCAAATGATCTGTTACACAGAGAGGAGAACTTTATCATAATATTACCGTATATTCTTTCCCTTGAATTTCTGATAGGTGAAAGAACCGGGGCTAGTTTTTTTAGAACCAGTGCTGAGGTTTTTAAAAAGAAAGAGAATGGGAGGGAGGGAGAAGGAAAGAGACACAGAGAGAACTATTCATCTAACTAACCAGTTATCTTGTAGGTCTTGTACTCCATACAGGAAATTTTGAATGATGGCAACCACCTGCAGTTGGGCTTTTTCTGTAGCAGTATGTTGAAATCTGTTAACGTAAAAGTTCACCCAGCCCCAACATTTTATAACTTCAGAGAATGGCCAAAACACACAACTGGCATTGTTAATTTTAGACGGTTGCATCCATCTTATGTTATTGTTCTTCTTACAATACCATTGCTTCACTTTTATTTTTAGTTTACATTTTGTCATTGTATGATATCTACAGATGTGATTTTTTTCTTATATGCTAAACATTTTAAAAATGAATTATATGTTGTTGTTTTTTTTTAGCTATTGCTATGCTTCCAACAGTCAAGTCCTTTTCTTTCTTTTTCTTTCCTCTGAAGTAATATTGGAAAGCAGAGAACAGTCAGGTGCTTTTTAAGATAAATTAAAGAGCTTGCTGATAGATAACACAAAGAAAATAGGAATTGCTCATCCTCCAGCTCAGCAACCATCCAAGGCAAATTATATATATATATATATTCACAAAGAGAAAAAGATCCTTCAACTGTAGAAGGGAAAGTAGAAGTGTAGAAGTAGAAGTGGATAGCGAGCAAAAGCTTTTTGACTGTGACTCATCCTCAGTGGCAAAGTGTTATTGTATGAGTGCAAATTAATGGTAGACTGCAGATGGTCAAAAAGGGAAGAAAGGCCAGTTCTAAAAATAGCAGCACGTATTTCCATAAAGCTGATACAAGTATGATTTTGGATGCTTATTCCCACTTTAACTTCGGAAATGGAGGTCATTGCCCAGCTAACACCCTGCCTGAGAAACAGGGCTGGGCACTGGAAAAATTCAGAAGAAGTGCTTCACTTATTCATTAAAGGTGTTCCTTTCCATAGAAGAAGCTCCCGCTGCTGAAAGATTTTAATGGATGGTTTCCTAAGAACAACAGACATGCATGGGACCCTGAAAAGGGTTTCCTGAAAAACTTGAAAAAGCTGTGTTCAAGCTGCTATAAGATCCAGAGCAATTCTCAGTCATCCAGGGAGTCAAGCTATTCTCCAAAGCACCTGAAGGCAGGACAAGAAGCAACGGATGGAAACTAATCAAGGAGAGAAGCAACCTGGGACTAAGGAGAAACTTCCTGACAGTTAGAACAATTAACCAGTGGAACAACCTGCCTCCAGAAGCTGTGATTGCTCCAACACTGGAAGTTTTTAAGAAGAGACTGGACAGTCATTTGTCTGAAATGGTATAGGGTTTCCTGCCTGAGCAGGGGGTTAGACTAGATGACCTCCAAGGTCCCTTCCAACTTTACTATTATGATTATATGATTATGGTTGTCCCAAAGGTGTTTTTTCAAAAGGCAACTGGACTTCCTTTGTTTTGCTTGAAGACATTTCACTTCTCATTCAAGAAGCTTCTTCAGGTTTGTCAGAATGTCTTCAAGCAAAAACAAAGTCTAGTTGTCTTTTGAAAAAGCAATTTGGGACATCCATAGCAATTCTTTTGAATAATTTTGGAAGCCTTACTGAGAAGGGATAGTTCATTGAAAGCCTACCAACACAATAAATACAAATTCCTAAAGGCATCTCAGTATTTTGCTTTAAACTGAGAAACGCAAATTGTTTGGAGCATATACATTGTTTAGAATTGATTGGTACATTAGCCTGGGAGATGTTGCATAGGTGAGTTGATATTAAAGTTCATGAAGATCAAATTCCTCAATTATTGGTTTAAAGGTGTGAGTAGTCTAATGATTTTTTAATACAATGCCCTTCCTGCTTATTTGAAAGATGAATTATCAAAATTTAGGAACATTCTTCATAAAACCTCTTTTGACAGTTTATCTACATGTATTAACTTAGCATATAGAGGTGTTAATATGTTCATCTTGGGTATTCCAAAGTTTTTCAGAAATGTTATTTATTTATTTATTTATTTATTTATTTATTTATTTATTTATTTATTGAATTTCTATACCGCCCTTCTCCCGAAGGACTCAGGGCGGTGAACAGGGCATATAAATAGAAGTACAAAAGTTAAAAAGGATTAAATTATTGCCCAAATTAAAACAATCAAAATATACAAAAAAACATTAAAACCCTAACATTCCCCATCAGGCCAGGCCAGCTTGTTCGAATAAATGGGTCTTTAACCCGCGCCGGAAGGAGCGAAGATCCGGTGCCATCCGGAGCTCAACCGGCAGTTGATTCCATAAGGCCGGGGCGCCCACAGAGAAGGCCCTCCCCCTGGGGGCCACCAGCCGGCATTCTCTGACCGGAGGCACCCTGAGGAGGCCCTCTCTGTGGGAACGCACAGGGCGGAGGGGAGTCGACGCCGGCAGCAGGTGGTCCCTGAGGTATTCCGGACCCATGCCATGTAAGGACTTAAAAACCATCACCAAGACCTTGAACCTCACCCGGAAGACAACTGGTAACCAATGCAGCTCGCGGAGCAAAGGTGTAACATGGGAGTACAGGGAAACTCCCAAGACAACTCTCGCGGCCGCATTCTGTACCAGTTGGAGCCGAAACCGAAAGCTTGATTGCATTCATAGATAAGTGAACCTCAGTCAATGCAATGGTCCCTCATGTTTTCCATCTTTGTAAATTTGCAAAAGAAGGCAGCAATAATCGTGGGAAAGGAATAGGTCAGGGGTCTTCAAAGTTGGCCCTTTCATGACTTGTGGACTTCAACTCCCAGAATTCCTCAGCCAGCATGCTTGGCTGAGGAATTCTGGGAGTTCAACTCCACAAGTCATGAAAGGGCCAAATTTGAAGACCCCTGGAATAGGTAGTTGTGATTAAGCAGCTGCTGTTTAAACCGTTCACAAGAGGAGACAATGACAAGTGTCATTGCAATTCACAAAGCGTTGGCCAGATTTGAGCCTCAGACTTGAGCAGAACCCTTTCAATACTTTCAGAAGATTTGCATACTCTTTGCTGAATCTCTGGGCAGGTTTGTCATCATTTGACTCCTGCCCTTCCTGAACCATTTCAATCACCAGTCAATACTCATTTACTTAGCAATGGGAAATGGAGATTGAGGATATTTCCCACAGGCTTGACTGGGATCAATTGTCACTTTTTCCTCCTCTTCCAGAACTATCAATGCCACTATTATTTTTAAAGGGAAAGCTGCCTTGAAAGTTTTAGAAAGAGTTGAAGTAGCTTGTATTTATACATACATGGCATGTGAAGACTTATTCAAAATCATTTAAAGTAATCTGAATGTATCCATTTAGCTTGCTGACAACAATCTAAAAGAATTTGGAACTGGGTTAAGGTTTTGTTTTGTTTTGCTTCATTTACTGGCCTATATATCAGCCATCCAATTATAAGCCAGGTCTAATCAAATTTCAAGTTCAGCAATAGCCTACTTAAGTATGCCACTGATTGTATCTGCAAAAGTCCTTTTTTCCTGTAGATTCTAATTCCTATAGACCTATACCAATATTCCAAATATTTATTGATTAAATTTGTACGTCACCCATTTCCCTTACAAGGTGACTCTAAATCAAAGATGGATGGGATATTTCTAAATCTGCAGTTTTCTGCAAACTGGAACTTCCTAATAGTTTCTCACAGCAAGCCCATTGCTGTATACACTCATATTGTTTTATGCACTCATTTATCTGGTGCTCTCTGAACCTGGTTGTTTTATGCTGGTGTAGAACTGATATTACCTAGCTGAGTAATGAAATATGTACAAGAAAGCAACCAGAAAGAGCACCGAGGACCCCACAGTTCAACCCTGAGCTGCAAATATTCTCTTTTCTTGGTATTCACATGTCTTGTGTCCTACTTAGTATGCAAGCAGCAATCTTAAATCCTGATCATATGTACGTAGCAACTTATTACTTGTGATGGATAAATAAATGGCTCTGTAAATATTACATTATAACAGCTTTATTTAAACCACTACCTTATGTTTATTTTATTTATTTATTTATTATCCAATTTATAATTGGATTATAAATTGTAAAATTATAAATTTATTTACTTATATATAAAATCATGTATTTACTAATCTAAATAAGTAAATGTTTAGAAGGGTCATAAAGATAAAACATATTATCTGTTTATT
This sequence comes from Vipera berus, assembly GCF_964194415.1. Lineage (NCBI taxonomy): Eukaryota > Metazoa > Chordata > Lepidosauria > Squamata > Viperidae > Vipera > Vipera berus. The sequence goes on from NC_138203.1 coordinate 256,595,003, forward strand.
GTCTAAAACCAACAAATAGGTTTGTCACTTCAGGAGCAAAAATTCCATAGAGGCTTATAATAATTAAATATTTGCAAACTCAATTAAGGCTGTCTCCCCCAGTTGACTTGCAGCCCTGTATAACTCCCCCCCCATCCACTTCTTAAACTTCCTATCGACATCCCAATCTCCTGTTGCATATTTAATTTATCCAGCCTTTAACAGGACCAGATCGTTTTAATTGTTGGCACTGCAGTGTGTGGTTGTGTTAAACTCAAGACAGATGGTGCTTCAGAATGGACCCCACAGGGAGAATGGGTACCTTGGTCTTCTTAGTTTAGCTATCTAAGCCCTCAGCATAGGAAAGAGGGACCTGCTTCCTCTAAAGAAGATAGCAAAAGAGCAAAATTCGCAAAAAAAAAGAAGCCAGGAATTGGCAGAGATCCAGCTGAATCTCTTGCTGCCTGACTGAGGATTAGGATTGTTTTGAGGAGAGGCAGAGAGGGACGAAGGAGCCTGTGCTGAAAGTAAACAAAGTTTCTTGGTGCTCAGAATTAATAATCTGTTAGTTCGGAGAATGTATGCATTTGTAAAATATATTCCTCCCATCTGGGATTTTCTGAATCTCTCTGCAGTATATCTTTGCCACTGGCTTCCTGCCATCTGAACCTCATGAGTCCTACTGCTACACTGATATGTCAGGGGTGTCTCAGTGAGCAAATAATGCCAAAATGTGGTGCTTGTTTCATTTATGTCATAAATGAAGTCACCTAACATGATGTGCTATTGTGACAAGATAATTGTCTCCTTAAATCCAGTTTTAGCTATAGTAGATAGAACCAAGGTCTTCTCACAATAGATGATCAGCCTTTTTCCACCGCTGATGATCCATTTTTTATGACCACCGTGGTGTCCTTACTGAAAAGGTAAAATGGGTATAATGAGCACATTTTGTTTATGCGTTTATTAGATTAGTAGATTCTCAGCAGTTTACCACATTGGCAATAACATAAGCAATCCTAATTAAGACATCCGTGATAAATAATTTAAAATTAGATTAACTCATAAACTGAAACAAAATACATGGCTCAGTGGATCAGCAAACCCCAAACATCAGCAAGTCATTCTCAAGGAATGGTCTAATAAAAATATTTTTTTTTCCTGAACATTTTGGAAGATTAAAATATTGGGGCTAGGTTGATAGTCTCCAGTAGGAGAATATTCCATAGCACAGTCATACTCAAGGAGGAGCAGTGCCTCTGAGCCTTAGCTCTCCTCTCCTCCTGAGCACCCACAGCAGCATCTTCCAGGACATATCAATTAGCCCAAATCAAATCCAGGTAGTTCTCCAAGAACCTCAAGTCCAGTAGGGTTTATACATAAAACCAGCACTTTGAATAAAACACAGAAACCAATAGGGAGCTAGAAGTGCAGGTAGAACTCACTCATGATGACCCACGGCAAACAGAAGCCACTTGAATGTTGGTGACCAGCTGTAGTTTCTGAGCAGTAGCAGTAGCAGTAGCAGTAGCAGTAGCTCCAAGCAGAGTGAATTGTAGCAAGCCTACTAATGATAAGGTCATGCATGAATCTGTGTCATAAGGTTCTCCAGTGATAGGCAGGACACACTAGTTGAAACTGGACAAAGGCTTCCCTGGTTGTTTGCCGTGTGGATTCAGAATGGTACATGATGCATGGGAATACGTGCAATGCTCAGTCAGTGGTTTGATACTGAGTAAATGAATCAGGTGACAATGTGTGATGCCTTTTTGTTTTTAATATATATGTAGATAAATGTATAGAAATTCTTGTGGTAATGGTAGGGATATATTAGGAGTGTGGTTAGAACTTATATGTATTTGGGGCAGATAGATTGTATATTTTGGGCAGGTAGATTATGTATTCAGGCTTGTTGCCATGATGGCAAAAGAAACAAAATGAATTCTATGAGCACCTGTGACAAGGATGAGCAGAACAACTCTTGAGCGAAACAGAGCTTGCACAAAAAAGAGGATACTGAGAGTAGTTAGGTTTACACAGCAACCACACAGATACACTGAGGTGTGTACAAAAAAAGTTTACTTGTGGGATAAGACAATAGCACAGTCCAGGGAAAAAACAGTCCAGGGCATACACGAGTAATGAAAAAGATAGCAGATAACAACAGTCCAAGGATTATCCGATACAGAGTCTTCTTACCAGTCCGTAAGTCAAACACAGTTCTACAAGTTTAGCAAAACAGTAGAAAACCCACAAACCATGATAAACAGCAAGTAACAGCAAGCGAGAGTGAACGTAACAGAGAGAGAGAAGCTATGTCTCTAGCTCCCTCTTATGGCCATAGGAAACAACACTGGCCAATCATTAGAAGTTATGATGCAATGCATTACATAGTTAAAGTGATACATTACAGTTCTATAACAGTGATACAATCATGGTTCATATATATTGCCAACCCAACCAGTTAGGCCACAGACATATACCTAACATTTTCTCCTTTGGGTAGGACAATATATTGATTTTTTACAACCTTAGGCCATAAGTTTCACAACAGGCTTTGTGCTTAACTGCACCCTGAGCTTTAGTAAAATGATCTGCAATGTTATCGTCAGTTGCACAGTATTCCAACAGTATTAGTTTATCTTTTATACACTGTCTGACGTTTAAGTATTGTAGGTCAGTATGCTTAGACCGTGCTCTGATGGCTGCATTCGTTGCCATCTTGATTGCAGATTGATTATCTTCAGAAACGAGAAATGGATTTTCTATAGTTAGTCCCATATCCATTAATACTTGTTTATAACATAGTAGTTCGGTACACAAAACAGACAAACAGGAAAATTCAGCTTCCATTGTGGACAGACTGATATGTTTCTGCCTAATGGATTTCCATTCTATTAGCGAATTACCTAGCATTATCACCAAACCTGATGTAGATTTCCGAGTAGTTACATCAGTAGCAAAACTCGCATCCGCATAAGCAGTCAAAACCAGATCACGATTAGGTTCTAAGTATAATGAGTAATGTATTGTTTGTTTTAGATATCTTAATACCCGCTTCGCTGCCTGCCAGTGCCTAACAGTAGGTTCGGCATTATATCTAGCTAATTGGTTAACGCTATATGAAATATCTGGCCTAGACCAATTACCTAGATATGAAAGACTACCAATCAAAGACTGATACACCGTTTTGTCAAATGCAGGATTTTTTATATTAGCATGTTTAAAATCCTGTGCCATTGGAGTCTTTGCAGGCTTACAGAGTTCCATGTTGTATCGCTTCAGCAGTTGGCTTATTTTTCCAGCTTGCGATATCTTGTAACCTTTATCGGTCTTTACAATATCCAGACCCAAATAGTGATTGATCTCACCTAGATTTTTAATCCTGAACTTCTTTTGCAGTTGAGAAATGATGTTAGTTGCATCCTGTTCAGTCTTAGTAATAATTGCTATGTCATCAGTAAACAGCAACAACAAAGAAATTACATCATTATCTTCCTTCTTAAACAAACATGGATCTGCGATGCTGGCAACAAAGCCCATTGCAGCTAACTCGTTTACAATACACTTGTTCCATTCATATCCTGATTGTTTCAAGCCATAAAGACTCTTCTTTAGTTTCCAACAATCAGTTTTACGGTCTATTTTTACACCTAGTGGTTTTGTTATATAGATAGTGTGTTGTAAAGGCACATGCAGATATGCTGTTTCTACATCTACATGGTTTATTTTGTACCGATTCTTAGCTGCCCAAACTAATGCTGCTCTCAACGTAGTAGGTCTCAGACTAGGTGCAAACACTTCATCATAGTCCTTGTCTGAATGAGCAAATCCTTGAGCAACTAAACATGCCTTATGGGTAACAGTCCCATCTACACCCCTCTTCAGTTTGTAGACCCACTTGCAACCAATTGCACGCTCTCCTGGTGGAAGTCTAACGTTTTCATATACATCTAGATCCTGCAAGGATTTCAACTCTTTATCCATTGCTGCCTTCCATGCACTTCAGGTCCCGGTGGAATGAACGGAGATTGGGGGCAGTCCTCAGCTCCACTGGCAGCTGGTTCCAAAGGACAGGCGCCCCCACTGAGAAGGCCCTATCCCTGGGTGTCGTCTGTCGGCAATCTTACCAGTGGCACCCTGAGAAGACCCTCCCTGTGGGAGCGCACTGGACGAAGGGAACTTGATGCCGGCAGCAGGTGTTCCCTCAGATATCCCGGACCCAAGCCATTTAGGGCTTTATAGGTCATCACCAGCACCTTGAATAATGATCCATGATGCTCAAGATATAGCAGGCTCCACCAAAACTTGGTTTCATAGGGCCGATGATATCTGCAAACACTACCTCTAAAGGTACAGTGGTCTTAAAACCATTAGTTCTGTTTGCAGGGGTTACCTTGCTTTTGTCTTGGCTACACGCATTACAGTTCAAGTACCGTTGACATGGTTTCAATTTTATCCCTTTAGACAATTCAACAGTCTTCTGTAGCATTTTGAAATTTACATGTCCTAAACGCCTATGGAGCAGATGAATGCACTCATCATGTGGTTTTTTGTTCTCATAGACAGAATTTGCATCAGCCGTGATTACTGGGTTGTCGGTGAGAACAAATAAATCGTTCTCTAAGTTAGCAGTAACACTAGTACCATCTTTTTCAATAATGCATTTATCTCCCCTAAATGTTACTACGAACCCAGCCTTTAACAATGCCTTAACGGATAACAGGTTAAAGTTAAACCTTAGGTTAGGCACATATAACATTGGTAAATGCTCATTAATACATGAACAGTATGCAGTACCTTCTCCAGATGCTTTCATTTTCCATCCGTTGGCCAATGACACATACTGTTTGCTATCAGTCATATTGACAAACCGTTCCTTGGTCCTGGTTATACAATGAGAGGCCCCACTATCAACCACCCACAAATCATGGTTTACGGTTGTTGGTGACCTAGATATGGCTAAACTAACATCTTTTCCTGCTCTCCTATTGCTGGCAGTATTCTGTTTCTTACCCTTTTTACAGAATTTAGCAATATGCACTTTAGCCCCACAAGAATAACATTTTCTAACAGTATAGGCAGTTGTAGACAGTTTTTCTTCTTGTGGTTGTGTCTCTCTCAGCTGGTCTCTGTCTTGCCTTCTTCTGGACTCCTCCAGTAATCTTCCAGTTATGCCAGTCAATGTCAGGTCATCTCTGGTCAGGACTTCCAGTGATGAAACAAAAACATCATAACTTTCATCCAGAGAGGAAAGAATAATGTAGACCTGATGCAGCTCTGAAAAAATCAGCTCTTTTTCATGTAGCTCCTGAAGAGTCCTCTTCATTAATGTTAAATGAGCTAACATATCTCCACCTTTCAGAAGACGAGCTCTAAACAATCTACGTGTAAGGTGTGTATGTGCACCCACACTATCACAAACATAGATACGTCTTAAAGTGTCCCAACACCTAGCAGCAGACTCCTCACCACGAATATGGACAAGCTGCTGGTCATTCAGTGTTAGTCCAATTATGCAAAGAGCTCTTTCGTTATCCTGGGTAAATTGTGCTATCTTCTTTGCGTCTTCATCATCTGCTGGATCCCAAGCAGTCACATCCAGAGGATCATGAACTACAGCCCATAGTCCTTCCTTTTGCAGAAGTAAGCAACATTTTGTAGACCAGGAAACATAGTTTGTTCTGTCTAACCGGGTTATCATGGAGATACTGGTTGACTGTTCTTGTGCCATTTTGCCAGTTGAACAGATAACACAAAGCCAGCTTTCTGAATATGGTACTGTGCACACTAACTCTCAATATTGTCCTGGGCCCATAACCAATGACAAGGATGAGCAGAACAACTCTTGAGCGAAAGAGAGCTTGCACAAAAAAGAGGATACTGAGAGTAGTTAGGTTTACACAGCAACCACACAGATACACTGAGGTGTGTACAAAAAAAAAGTTTACTTGTGGGATAAGACAATAGCACAGTCCAGGGAAAAAACAGTCCAGGTCATACACGAGTAATGAAAAAGATAGCAGATAACAACAGTCCAAGGATTATCTGACACAGAGTCTTCTTACCAGTCCGTAAGTCAAACACAGTTCTACAGGTTTAGCAAAACAGTAGCAAACCCACAAACCACGATAAACAGCAAGTAACAGCAAGCGAGAGTGAACGTAACAGAGAGAGAGAAGCTATGTCTCTAGCTCCCTCTTATGGCCGTAGGAAACAACGCTGGCCAATCATTAGAAGTTATGATGCAGTGCATTACATAGTTAAAGTGATACATTACAGTTCTATAACAATGATACAATCGTGGTTCATATATATTGCCAACCCAACCAGTTAGGCCACAGACATATACCTAACAACTTGAAATCTGAGATGGACATGAGACTCTGCTTTAAAATTTGATCTAAAATTGGCTTTTAATGAGGGATCTCTAAGCCTTGCAGATCATTCTGTAGCTTCCTGGATTAAAAAAAAACCCCATAGAAATGGATCTTAGATCCTGTGGCCTCCTTATTCAATCTTTAATCCCACCTGTCACTGAAAGAGCCAACATAAAGAAGAAGCAATGGGTTTTTGAATCAAGCATTCAGAGAAAATGGTTTTCTATATATTATAACCATTACTGTAACAAGGGTCTGCTTGGTAGTCAGTTGTCTCACCTAAATATTTTATTAGTACCTTGTGTGGGCTATTTTGGAGAACTTCAGAATGCCAGGATTCATAAGTTACCATCTACACTGGAAGAAGGACAGTACACTAATTCTCAAGTTCAAGCTGGTCTTTATCCATGCCCAGCTGGATAGGTCATCTGAGTCACACACATTTTATTCTGTTGCCTATTTTATCTGACCTTGAGTTCTAATGTAATAACACCTCTGCTATCAAACCATGCTAACAGTTCAGATGAGGACAACATACATTTTCTACTAGCAGAAGAGTGGCCAAAATCTATTGTATCACCGTTTGGAGGCCTTGGGTATTTGTGGGTTATGCACTATTTATTTGATATATAAATATGATACCTCTTATGTGGAATCACAGCACATAATACAGTAACTCTTCAAGTTTTTTTAAAATATTTGTTGAAGTTTTGAAATTTATGGAATATAATCTACAGTGACTATCTGGTCTTTGACCATAAATCAAGTATTTATTTTATTTTTTATTTTTATTTTAATCCCATTTATATCCCGCCCTTCTCCGAAGACTCAGGGCGGCTTACACTCTAAGCACAAATCAATGTGCTTAGCAATAGCCTTCATTCTATGTATATGCCTGCTTATTAGGGCTTTCACCCCCCCCCAGCAGCATTATTACAAAGTCAGCTTATTGCCCCCAACAATCTGGGTCCTCATTTTACCTACCTTGGAAGGATGGAAGGCTGAGTCAACCTTGAGCCTGGTGGGATGCGAACCTGCACTAATTGCAGGCAGCTGGTGTTACTTAAGGAGGCATTAGCCCACTGCTCCACCAAGGCTTTGGTGAAGTATTTATACTTCTGTATGTGGACAATGCTGTTTAATTGGCTAAGAACCTGAATGATTTACAGTGCAAATCAATGAAAATCGAATGAAAGATTCAGCAAAGCGTATGGAGGCTGAAAATGAATGCGTAAGAGAATGGGATAGTTCTGTTTGACTGAGGTGGAGTGAATGATTGGAAATTATGCTAAATGCCCTCCAAAAAACAGACAATTAGATGAACGTGTGTACCTTGGGAGAAAGTGATACACGGTGAAATATTACCTGTAGGGAGGTAGCCAAAAAAGACAAGATGGAGGATTCATTATTTTAGTTCAAACCCTAACCTTTTCTATATGTTGACATTATATGTAAGGAAGGAATTGGGTTCCATCATGAAACATCTTCCACCTTGCCTTCTTTATTTCCTCTTGTGGAATCTGCAGGGTTGCTCACTATGGAAAACCAGTACAGAATAACAGAATAGCTTAGTCGGAAGGGACCCTGGAGGACTTCTAGTCCAACCTCTTGCTCAAGCAGAAGACCCTATACCAGGGGTGTCAAACTGCTGGTCCATGGGCCGGATGCGTCATGCCGAAACTACGCCCACCACATTTCCGGCAATGGGGGGAAAAAGTCACAATACGTCACGACACGTCACATGACATTGTGAGTTTGACATGCCATTTCAGGCAAATGTCTGTCCAGTCTCTTCTTAAAAAACCTTTAGCAATGGAGCAATCACAACTTCTGAAGACAAGCAGTTCCACTGATTAATTGTTCTTACTAAGAAATAAGTAGGCTTTTGATCTGATCCCTCTGGGCCTTCCTAGTTATACTAGATTTTTTGGTTTATGGAACTTTTGCCCAATGTAAAGCAAGATAGACTTGTGTTTTTCATAGAAAATCTGGCAGCCAGAGGAATCATCTGTGGGCATTCTTAGTAGTGCCTTTTCACATCCTCTGGCAGCTTTGCTGCTTTTGCAAGGCTTAAATTAAATCTGTTCGAAACCATCCCGGTTATCTTAATTCCAGCTCTCAGCTGATGAGTCATGTTCATTTTGTGTACAAACTCGGAAAGAGTCACTAGGAAAGAAAAGAGAAGCCTCCACAATGGCTCTCTTCCATTATATTGAAGTAATACTTTTAATTTGGCAGCGTCTCCTTTTTGAAACCAAATTGGATAGGAATTGTTTCCTTGTTTCCCACCCACCCCCCTTTAGTCAAACACATTAATTTCACTGTGTTTCATATCCCTTAATGCCGTGGTGGCGAACCTATGGTACGTGTACCAAAGGTGGCAGGCAGAGCCCTCTCTGTGGGCACGCGCGCCGTCGCCCCAGTCCTAGGCCTTCAGCTGGGTTTTATAAAACCTTTTTGCTTTAGGCCTCCACTGCCGTTTGCAAAAAAGAAAGGTTCAATCAATCAATCAATTTCAGGATCTTGCGGGGAAAAAAAAAGATCTTGCAAAGTTGGAATTGATTGATTGAACTTTTTAGTCCCACCACAGCCACACCCACCCAATGGGCCACACCCGCCCAATGGGCCACGCTCGCCTGGCACCCGATGATACATAAGTGGGTTTTGGATTGCAGTTTGGGCACTTGGTCTCTAAAAGGTTCGCCATCACTGCCCTAATGACTAAACCAGGACTATTTTTTTTTAAGATTATGTTCCAAGAAACCTGGAATTTCTCACAAATTTATTACACTAGCCTCAGAAAGAGATGAAAAATGATGAACAAAGTTTCCAGAATGACAGTTGATTTGTCACTGGAGTGGGAACTCTGGGCAGGGAAGCAGGTGATTGGCTGCATTTATTGTGATGGTGGTGGTTTGTTCACCAAGCTTCTTATTTCGTTTCCGAATGTTTTGTCAGCAGGCTAGGTGACACCATCAGCGTTAACCCATCAGCAGGTAGAAGTGTCTTGTTTCAGTTCTCTTCTGCTTTTATAGGTCTGATGTGGTCAGTTGGTCATGTGACTGACTGGTCACACTCTGTGTATCATAATATTGTAACACAAACTCAGATATTTGCATGTGATGTGATACAAGTACAAAAGAGTAGAGTTTGTTTCATGATGTAGCACACATTTCAGCATCATATATTGCAGCATTGTGTCTAGCTGAATCCTATGACTCATTCATTAGAAGGGCATGGCAACTTCTAAACCAGAGAGTCGTGCTGGGATTTGGCAACTCTTGAGATGTTTTGTAATAAACCTGCAAGGATTTCTCCTTTTTACTTCTAAATTAGGTTTATGACACATAGAAGGCAAACTAAGAGTTCTTCAGTCTTATTGCTTGTGCACATTGACTAGTCTCTTTCAGAATACCTCTTGTGTGGTCATACTGCATTCCCCAAAGCCACATTATATCATTTTCCTGCTCTATCCTCAGTTTCTAGGATATAGGAAAGAAGTCCAATAGGAATATCAGTAGGATTCAGCCTTGTGTTGAAAACGCAACTTTCAGATATTACATATCTTCATTCAGGTCTTGGTGTCAACTTTGAGCAGGCCTGCCCTCCAGGCAGAGAAGTTCAAAGACTATACAGCAAGTCATTGGAAGAACTATCTTTAAACTTTGACTGGGTAGACTTAATCAGAGAAGTCTGATTTCTTAATTCCATCCAATTAAAAAGTTGGAGTAGAAGTTTGGGTGTAAAAAAAAAACTTAAGGGCAGCTGGAATATCCCATGTTTCTGTTGTATGGAAAAATGATAGCATGGCTGTGCTGCTGCTTTGAACTTTTGGGGAGGTGTGAAAGAGATGAGGGGATTCCCATTTGACTGAAAAATTCATCCCAAGGTAGTTAAAACAAACCACCTGGACAAATTTCTGCCCATTGATGACCAAGGTCAGACTTAGGGGCCCTTTGGGGTCATCTTTGTTTTGTTGCAATTCAGTTGTATATGGTGATCCAGATGTAAAAAAAAATAGAGAACAGAACAGAGAACAGAAAGTTCTTTATGTCCTATAGGAGACAAGGATAAGGATAACATAAATGACTCATCTCTATTTTTTTAAAAAAGGATGTTTGATTGATGAAGAATCTGTCAGTGTAACTTTACAATAACGAATTAGCTCATCTGTTGTAATTCCTATCTAATACACCTACAAGGCTGACATCAATCATGCAAGTCTGAAAGCACAATTCTCCCCCTCTCCTGTACAACCCAAAAAAGTAGGGAAGCCTCTTGCCTTGCCCATTAACCAGCTGTGGGCTATGCTGTCCCTTATCTGACCATTCCCATGTCAGCATCCCTTTGCCTAAACTCCCAAGGTGTTTCCCACATACCATTACATGAGTTATTTTCAATGAAGATTGGAACAGGAGCCCCAGTTTGCTTCATTTAGCCTCAGTCTACAGGGTGGCAGCATTTCATTTTGTTTAATGTCCTTGCCTCTGTTCCATGTGTTCATTTCTTGTCTTGTTTTATGAGAAAGCTCTCCTCTAAAGAATTGTAATGCCTGATGAACCACAGAGAGGGCCTTCTCAGGGTGCCTCCGATCAGAGAATGTTGATTGGTGGCCCCCAGGGGGAGGGCGTTCTCTGTGAGTGCGCCAGACCTATGGAACTGCTTGCCAGTTGAGCTCCGGACGGCCCCCGACCTTCGCTCCTTCCGGCGCGATTTAAAAACCTATCTATTTGAACAATCTGGCCTGGTCTGATGGGTTTGGGGTTTGGATTTGGTTTTAACATTGTTTTAATTATTGTATTATATTGGGCATAATTATTTAATCTTTTTTAACTTTTGTATGTATATTTTGATATTTATTGCCCTGTACACCGCCCTGAGTCCTTCAGGAGAAAGGCGGTATAAAAATTTAATAAATAATAATAATAATAATAATAATAATAATAATAATAATAATAATAATAATAATAATAATAATAATAATAATAATAATAATAATTTATCGTATCTCTACACTCAGGTGGATAAATTTCACATTCATCTCTTCCAAAATAATAGGCTAAATCCATACTGTTATGTATCATAAGCGTGATAGAAATTTGGATTTGTGTTTGGTTTAGAATTTAGTTCATCAGACTCTTCTTCTCAAGCATAAGCACGTACAGTTTCATCCAAGTCGTTAGGATGAATGGATTGTAGGATACTTTGTAGTTCCACAATAAGAAGCAATGTAGTTGCACATAATAAGGCAGTAGTTAGCTAAGATCACTGATCAAGCATTACGGACAAGCTGAGTTTCCCACTCAGTTTAGGAATAAATTATTGATGCTATAGGAAAGGCATATCAGTCACTGGTTCTGAAATATTCATCAATTCCACTGAGTCCCAATGCAAAAAAGATTGACAAACCTTCGTATATTTGCAAAATAAAATTTTGCCTTGTTGGCGGTAATCAGCTAGTATTTTGTAGAGCATGACTTCACCACTACACTGAGGATGTTACTTATGCTAGCTTGGTTATAGTAAAAATTGGCCACTACATATCTGCTCTTTACATGAAAATGACAGGGAAGCCGATAAGCTCAGGAAACAAGCTTCTTTCTGTTCAGGTGAAATTGAAGTTCACCTCCTGCAGTGAAGTATCTCCTGTGTAATCACTGCAGAAATGGGGGGGCACTGTTCCTGCTTGTAGTCTTGGCCAATTGTGTGTTTAGGGCTAGGTGAGCAAAAAATTACTCATCCTTGAAATAGGAGTTTCCATTTCCTTCAGAAGTGAAGTAGTACTTCAGCTTAAATGAACCCAGATTGAAGATATGGCATTTTCAGTGTTATTTTCAGCCTCCCGGAAAGAGAGGCAGGCACTTCTACATGTGCATGCGCAAATGGGCCGCAAACCTGTGTGTGCAACAATGAGCCCCACGCATGCACAAATGGGCCACATGTGAGTGCATGTGCACACACAAATGGCTGCGCATGAGCACATGCACACACGCAAATGGCTGCGTGGGTGCGAGTGCTGCAAATGGGGTGGCAATAGTACTGGCAGCATGCTTGGGGCAGCACTAGTGCCGGTGGGATGCTGGTGGGGTGGCACTAGTGCCGGCAGGATGCTTGGGGCGGCACTAGTGCCGATGGGATGCTCAGGGTGGCACTAGTGCTGGTGGGACGCTTGGGGCAGGGTGGTGCTAGCGCTGGTAGGATGCTCGGGGCAGTGATAGCGTGAGTGGGGGGGGATGAGTGCATATACATGTGCACGTGCACTGGCCATCCCTTCACGCAGCTCGTTGGCCAAGTGGCCATGGCCCAGTAGTGGGCCACAGCCCACAGGTTGGGGACCCTTGCCCTAAAGGATAAACCCTATGAGATTCTAGAGAGTGGCTAACCAAACTCTCTTCCTCTGTCTCCTAGGCTGGTCTGCCTCTTCCTCCATCTCTAGGCTGGTCTGCCTCTTGTGTTCCCAACACAGGGAGGGGGACTTCTTTGAAATGGGCTCCCTCCATCCTGGGAAACTGATATCTCACTGTTGTCCTTCACACCAGCTCCCTCTCCATGGACATCATCTCTCACATCTAATGACATTCAGAATTAAAAATAATTTACCTGGATTATCTAAAAAATGGAACACAAGTTTTCTGATTTTTTAAAAACAAATTTCATACTTAGTTATTCCATTCTCTCATGCTAAGGATCAATAAACAAATACTCTATCATCTATCTATCTATCTATCTATCTATCTATCTATCTATCTATCTATCTATTTCATACACACATGCTTGAAGGTAAAAGCAAAATTGGGTTAAAACATGAGTAGATACCATCCAATCTACTATTGCATTTTTATTAGATAGGAAGAATTCCCAGAGTGAAGGAAAGCTCGCCCCTCCATTTCAAAGAAAATTAAGGATGCAGCATCAGATTATACTTGAAGTGAAGAAAGTGGCATCTAGGGAGAACTTGAGAAAAGGTTCTTAGTGCAGCAGCCCAAGAAAGTGAGCCTGCATACATTATTTCCCATTCTGGGTCTTAAATACCTATAGTTGGTGCTACATATGAATGGTTGGAGTGTATCACAGTAGTTGTAGGAGATAACCAGGCTGAGCCCGAGGGAGGGGTCAAACACGTCCTTAGTCTCAAATCCCTTCAGGCCCACAAGAGATCTAAGTCCCAGCCCAACTTGAATTCCTTTGATTCTCATCCACTGCCAAATTGCTTTGACCATTAGTAGTTCAGATTCTTGTAGAGTGCTTAAGCTTGCAATAAATCTTTATACCCATTTGAGCTGCCTGGATCTTTTGATTTCCCTGGCACTTGAAAGTAAGGAATTCTAACAAAAGGGACAGCTTTCTTCACATTTTTAAGACTGGTGTATCTTTTTAGTAAACACCTACCTATTGAACTGGAGATAGGTTGTGCATTTTGGGATCAAAAATAGAACAGCAAAGAAAATGGGTACAAGGGGCTTTGTAGGTTTGTCACATGCATGCACAAAAGGGTCATGATGCCATTTCCACCATCTGGACTGCTTTGGTCCCCTCCCCCAGTCCTGCTGCTAGAGTATATATGTTAACATACCACACGACATACTGTTTAATGTAAATATAAACTTTATGATCAGAACGCAAAACCAGAGTGGTGCATTTTAAAATAGCAGTGGTTTATTCTGATTAGATATGCATGGAACTGACACCAACCAGACAGATTAAGCAGCATTTTTAATTGCTTCCCGATTGCTTCCTACAGTGACACTTCCCAAGTGCCTTGAAAACATGCAGAAACTCTGATGCCACCGTTGAAATTATGTAAGGCAAACATTTTAATCTATTCTAGGAATTGTTGTAATATCACCTTTAAAGAACGGATCAAATACATTCAGATCCATGAAATCCATTTAAACTGGACACTGTTTGATATTTTGGGGAAGAAATAGATTTTGGCCATTGATCAAAATGGAAAAGGCCAGCGTATAGCACAGTTCAATATGTGGCTAAAGGAGTGGTATAAAGGGGAAGGCTTTGCATATATTAGTCATGATGTCTGTAGCTGGTCCAATGAAAAAATGTATAAAAGAGATGATTTGCATCCATCAAAGAAAGGGACGGAATTGCTCGGCTATAAATTCACAGACTTTCTGGAGGAATATTTAAACTAAACAGCGGGGACAGTGAGTTAATTGATACAGAACATCCCTGTCCCCGGCAATCTAAAAACTATAGGGCTATCAGTGTATGTAACATAGATGTGTGTGTGGACAAGAATATCAACCTTGCTGTCAAGCAAAATCAACCTTCTAATAGTGAGTGCCACACAAAGTACACTAACCAAATAGGTGGTAAGACAATAGGGGAACTCAGGCACAACACAGGTCATGTACAAAGTAAACACAGAGTCAGTCATAAAGGACTAAAATGTCTATACACCAATGCATAGAGTATGAGCAATGAACAGGGTGAACTAGAAATTCAGGTTAATTAGGGCAGATATGATATTGTCGCCATCACAGAAACATGGTGGGATGAAACCCACAAATAGAACACACAGCTAGAGGGATTTAAATTATTCAAAAGAAACAGACCAAATAAAAGAGGAGGTGGAGTTGCTCTCTATATAAGAAATAACTACATCTCCACAGAAATAGAGCACAACAACGATGAAAACTGTAAACTTGAATGCATTTGGGTCAATATAAAAGGAAGAAAAAATGACATTGCCATAGGTGTATACTATAGGCCACCCAACCAAACAGAGGAAATAGATGAACTTTTTGCTAGTCAGCTAACTAAGGTATGTAGGAAGCACATCACAATCGTAATGGGGGACTTTTAACTACCCTGACATCAACTGGGAGACAAACTTTGCACCAAGTGGAAGATCAAACAGATTCCTGACAAACCTAGCAGTCAACTTTGTCACCCAAAAAGTAGAGAAGGGAACTAGGGGATTAGCTATTTTGGATCTAATTCTCTCTAACAGAGATGAAATGATAGAAAGTGTTGAAGCCACAGGAACCTTGGGGGGAAGTGATCATGCAATATTGGAATTCAACATTCTGGAAGCACAAGCAATAGAATACAGCCAAACTAGAGTCTTGGACTTTAAAAGAGCTAATTTCAATAAACTTAGAGAGACCTTGGGAAGAATTCCATGGATGAGAATCCTCAAGGGGAAAACAACTCAAGAAGCTTGGGAAATTTTGAAAAGTGAGATAATAAAGGCCCAGTCTAGCACAATACCAACAAAGAGGAAAAATAACAGCTCTCAAAAGAAACCAGCATGGCTGCCTAAAGAACTCTCTGATAAATTGAAAGATAGAAAGGGCAAGTATAGAAAGTGGAAAGAGGGGCACATAACTAAGTCAGAATATCAGCAAATAGCCCAAGCCTGCAAAGACGAAGTGAGGAAAGCTAAGGTTCAAAATGAACTAAGGCTTGCGATCAAAGTAAAAAAATAACAAAAAAAGTTTCTTTCAACATGTAAAAAACAAAAAAAGTAAAGGAAATGATTGGTCCATTAATGAGTGAAAATGGCAAGAAGGTGACAAGCAACAGAGAGAAAGCAGAACTCTTTAACTCATTTTTTGCATCTGTCTTTACACAAAGGGAAAAAAACAGACCAACCTATCAAAAATAGTGCCATAAAAAACAGAATAGAAACGCAAGTTAAGATAGGCAAGAAAATGGTAAGTGAGCACCTGTCCAACCTAGACGAGTTCAAATCACCAGGCCCAGATGGATTATACCCCAAGGTTCTCAAGGAACTGGCGGATGTGATCTCAGAACCACTGAACTATATTTTTCAAAGATCCTGGAGCACTGGGGAACTACCAGAGGACTGAAAAAGAGCTGATGTAGTTCCCATCTTCAAAAAAAGGAAAAAAATGGATCCAGGAAATTACAGATTTCACACCAAGCTGGCACCAGAAGACAGGCTTAAGATACAGGAGGATCTGAACAGACATGAACACTGGGCGGTATCTAACAAAATGAAATTCAATGGTGAAAAAAGTAAGGTTCTACATTTAGGCAAGAAAAACCAAATTGTACAGGTATAGTAGGGGGTACCTTGCTCAATAGTAGTAACTGTGAGAGGGATCTCGGAGTCCTAGTGGACAATCACTTAAAGATGAGCCAGCAGTGTTCTGCAGCTGCCAAAAAAGCCAACACAGTGCTAGGCTGCATTAACAAAGGGATAGAATCAAGATCACGTGAAGTATTAATACCACTTTACAATGCCTTGATAAGACCACACTTGGAATACTGCATCCAGTTTTGGTAACCACAATGTAAAAAAGATGTCGAGACTCTGGAAAGAGCACAGAGAAGAGCAACAAAGATGATTAGGGGACTGGAACGGCTGCTGGAATTGGGTGTGTCTAGTTTAATGAAGAGAAGGATGAGGGGTGACATTATAGCAGTGTTCCAATATCTCAGGGGCTGCCACAAAGAAGAGGGAGTCAAGTTATTCTCCAAAGCTCCTGAAGGCGGGACAAGAAGCAACGGATGAAAACTAATCAAGGAGAGAAGCAACCTAGAACTAAGGAGAAACTTCCTGACAGTCAGAACAATTAATCAGTGGAACAACCTGCCTCCAGAAGCTGTGAATGCTCCAACACTGCAAGCTTTTAAGAGGGGACTGGACAACCATTTGTTTGAAATGGTAAAGGGTTTCCTGCTTGAGCAGGGGGTTGGACTAGATGACCACCAAGGTCCCTACCAACTTTACTATTATGATTATGATTATCTGGAGCACGGGTGTCAAACTCGCAGCGTCACATGATGTGTCGCTACGTATCGCAACTCTTTGCATTGCCGACAATGGGTTGGGTACAGCTTCAGTATTATGAAACCGGCCTGCGGGCCAGCAGTTTGACACCCCTGATCTGGATTTTCCAAAAGAGGGATTTCACTAGAATTAATGTTCCTCATTCTTATCTCACAGCCTGGGAGTCTCCAACCATGTCAGTATTAGAAGAATTCCATTAATATCTGTAGTCTTTTATCCTGGTTACAAATTGTATGCCTGATTATGGATAACCACAATTATTGCCTAGCAGTGTGTGGTTCATTATGAGCCCATTGGTTTATTTTTGTGTTTTGAGTAAGAGAACTGAAGTACTGCTCTTTCCAAGCAAAATTGTTGCTAATGACATAAATATATGTAAATAGAACAATTAGATACAAAGAAAACCTGTGGAAGCAGAAAAGTTTTTTCTTAAGTGCAGAGAGAGGTCATACGCAGTTTTCCCAAGCTACATCTCACCATGAACTTTATTTTCTGATCTTCTGGAAATCTCCCAAGAAGCACTGGAAAATGGGAATCACTTTCCAGAGTTAAAAAATTAGGACAACATATGCTTTTTGATATGGAACTCAGCTCAGATAATGATCTCACATGGATGTGATTTATTTAAGAGCCGTGGTGGCGCAGTGGTTAGAATGCAATATTGCAGGCTAATTCTGTCAACTGCCAGCAGTTTGATTCTCACCGGCTCAAATATGACTCAGCCTTCCATCCTTCCAAGGTCAGAGAAATGAGGATTCAAATTGTTGGGGGCAATATGTTGACTCTATAAACCACTTAGAGAGGGCTGTAAAGTACTATGAAGCGGTATATAAGTCTTAAGTGCTATCATTATTGCTATTTAATCTTGGTAGCAGAGGATTTGGGCAGATTCATCCAGCAATTCATGTCCAGTTTTCTCCTCCTTTTTCATTATCCTCATCCGCTGATGTATTAATACCAGTTTTATAGTATGTATATATTTGTGTGTATGTGTTGCGGTTAAAGCTAGAGACCCAGAGCTCTAGTCCTGCTTTAGACATAAAGCCAGAAACTGGGCCAATTGTCTCTTTCTCCGTCCTAAGAAGGAGGCAAGGGCAAAATACTTTTGAAATCTTGCCAAGAAAACAGAAGGATCTTGTCTAGGTAGCTGCCACGAGTCCACGTTGATTTTAAAGTACCCCACCCCCACTTACATACAGTACTTAAGTGTGTGTGTGTGTGTGTGTGTCTGTGTGTGTGTATGGGAAGCATATGCATTTAATAAATAAATAAAATGAGTACTACACGGGTTATCTTAGCAAATTTTAATGTAAACTTCATTGCAAGGTTTTTGCAGCATACATTAAAAAAACACTATTCTAAAACCAAAGTCTATTATTTAGTTATTAACCATTTTGATTACTGGGCTTGGAGGTTGTTTAAATGATTTGAGAGTTTGTGGCTATTTTGTTTTAGTTTTGTTAAAAAAAAATAAGTGAGTTGGATTAGAGGCATTCCTAAATAAATCACCTGCTCTTTAAGGCCTCTCCTTAAGCTCTTAGTCAGGGGTCTTCAAACTTGGCCCTTTTATGACTTGTGGAGTTCAACTCCCAGAATTCCTCAGCCAGGTCCACAAGTCACAAAAGGGCCAAGTTTGAAGACCCCTGCTCTTAGTGGAGTCACCAGAGAACGGGATTGAGAAACCTTTCCAAACAGGTGGTCTCCAATTCTTTAGACTACAACCAAGAATCTTTACGGATTCATCCATTTCTGAGTAATTCTAAATTTGGTTGTGCATCATCATCTGGGGCTATTATTCTTATTGGGAAAGGCTATAGGAGAAAAGATAGGGAGAAAAAGAAAGAATTTGGTCCTTATCAAGTCAGCATATATGAAGGGAAGATCAAAAAGTAATGTTAGAAAGTATCACTTCACGGAAAGATTGATGGAAGCTTGGAACCAACTTCTACCAGAGGTAACAGGTCAACCACCAGTAACTTAAACAAGCTTGGGATAAATACAATCCCAACACAGTCCATCATCTGACAAAAATAAAAAAATATAAAAACAATAATTAAAAATAAATAAATGAATTCAAGAGAAAAAACAAACAAACAAACGCAAAAGGTAGACTCAAGGGACCACTAGGTCTTTTTCTGCCATACGGTTTTCTATGTTTTTATGTTGATTTTCTTGTTTAAATTTCTTAACTGTCTTAAGAAGTGATCTCTATGCCAAAGAAAAAATGTTAGATGCCAAAAGATGGTTAATCATATGTCAGACCTGTCTTTGCTGCTGGATCCTTGCCCAGTTATTCAGCTGCAGTGTTGGGGGAAAAAATGTTTTGTTTCTAGTTCCACTTATGATGAGCTAAATTGTCCGAAAGCAAGCATGTGAAGAGTGCTTTTCCCAGTACTGTGGAGCTGTATTCATGTGATTCTTTAGATCAGGGGTCTTCAAACTTGGCCCTTTTATGACTTGTGGACTTCAACTCCCAGAATTCCTCAGCCAGCCTTGCTGGCTGAAGAATTCTGGGAGTTGAAGTCCACAAGTCATAAAAGGGCCAAGTTTGAAGACCCCTGCTTTAGATCCTCAGTGTCATCAGTAACCTTCAACTTATAGCCATTTGTTTGCCAACTGTTTACCAACTTACAACGGCATTGAAAAAAAGTTATATACAACTGGTCCTCGCACTTGCAATCATCACAGCAACCCCATGGTCATGTGATTAAAATTTGGGTGCTTGGTTCTCATCATGTATTCACGAAAATGGCAACATTTACAGGGTCAGGTAAACTGTCAGGACCCACCTCAATCCACATCTTAGGAAATAAGAACTCTTGGATGCCAGTTTAGTCCAAAAGGAAAATGTTTACTAGGATGGAATCGATTGTGGGAATACAAGACGGAATCTGAGAAAAGTTACATTTCAATCCTATATAAACCATTCCCATTCCAGCCCCTCCCCTCATCCATTTGGTCAGGCTGTCGTCAGTTGCTAGGTGTCAGGTCCTTCCATGGGAAAGGGAACTCTCCTTGGTTTTATGGTTATTGCTTTCCTTTTCAGTTGTAAATGAAGATACAATCCAGACCTGTCTGTCCCCCCTCCCTTCCCCAGTAAAACATCCCCTGTTGTTTGAAAATCGCTTTAGTAACCATCCTCTCCCCCCCCTCAGAGAGATGGCAGAATCCCCAGAAATAGCACGTTGTTCTACCTATACAATTATGAAATGTGATATAAATGGATTCTGACATTTGGCTCTCCTTTCAGAAAAAAGATGAGTCCATCTGTGGGGAAAGAAAACATATAAATGTTAGCCTGGTTTGTTTGGATATTCTGTATGAAACCTCTTAAGCAACTTAGGTGCTTTAATATGGAGTTTGTTAACCCACTCATTTTCTGAGGAGGGGAGGTGTTTCCATGCCACTAAATATTGTATCGTTCCATGGTGTTTTCTGGAATCTAAGATTTCTTTCACTTCAAAATGTTGTTCTCCTTCCACCATGATGGGGGGTGGTGGTGGGATTTTTTCTCGTAGTGGTGATTGTTGTTCTCTCTTTAATAGACTGCAGTGGAAGGTTGGGTGTATTCGTCTAAGATTTTTGGGTAGTTCTAATTCAACTGTTACTGGGTTTATGATTCTTTTAATTGGAAAAGGTCCAATATATTTTGGTCCTAGTTTTTTACAGGGTTGGAGTGATTTCAGGTATTTTGTGGATAAATATACCATCTCTCCTACCCTAAATGGTGTGGGATCGGTTCTTTTTTTGTCTGCCTGTGTCTTGTATGCTTTTCTGGCATCTTCCAACGCTTTCCTAACGATTGGCCATGTATTTTGTAATTGAGCAATCCATTCCTTCAGATCAGGGATAACCGGTTCTTTTGGGGTTAGTTCTGGTATTGGGTTGAAACTCTGGCCTGTAGCTACTTGAAAAGGAGTGTAACCTGTGCTTGAGTGGACTGCATTATTATATGCTACTTCTGCAAAAGGCAGTAGGTCCGTCCAGTCGGACTGCTGAAAATTAATATAGCATCTCAGATATTGTTCAAGTATATTATTAAGTCTTTCAGAAGCTCCGTCTGTCTGAGGATGGTGACTAGATGACAGTCCTTGGGTGGTTCCTAAGAGGGATAAAAATTCTTTCCAAAATGCCGACGTAAATTGCACCCCTCTGTCAGATATGATGCGTTGTGGTACCCCGTGCAATCTGTAAATATGCTGTACAAAAACTTTTGCTAATGCTTTTGCAGTCGGGATTTTTTGGCAAGGTATGAAATGTACTTGCTTAGAGAACAGATCTGTGACAGTCCAGACTACGGTGTTTCCATTACTTTCTGGCAGTTCTACGATAAAATCCATGGCTATTTCTTTCCATGGGGCTGAGGGGTTTGCCACCGGTTGTAACAGACCTGGCGGTTTCCCTTGCAGTCTTTTGGCCATCGCGCAAATTTGACAGCTACCCACATAGCTTTCTATGTCCTTTTTCATAGATGGCCACCAAAATTGCCTTTTAGTTAAGTGTAAGGTTTTTACAAAGCCAAAGTGTCCTGCTGATTTTGTATCATGGCACAGTTGCATGAAATTGATTCTCTGTGTGGCAGGTATATATAGCTTCTCCCCCACCCACGGCAGTCCATCTTTAATTGTGCACACATGTTTATTTTTCTGGAACCATTCCTCACTTTCCAAAGATTTCCTGAATTCTATTCCAGTTTGGCTATCTACCTTCGGCTTCATTTTTTCTTGTGCCCTGGTGGTGACTGGTGCTGCCAGTTGTTGTTCCGGTACAAGTGGTTTAAAGTCAGTAACTCTTGTGCTGTTATATTGGGGCATGCGGGATAATGCCTCTGCCAGGAAGTTCTTTCCCCCCGGTAAGTGTTTGAGAGTGAAATTGAATCGGTGAAAGTGTTGGGACCAGCGGGCTTGCTTAGGAGTGAGCTTCCTGGGCGTTTTTAGTGCTTCCAAATTTTTGTGGTCTGTCCAGACCTGGAAAGGTATTTTATTTCCTTCTAAAAATTGGCGCCATGTTAGTAATGCCCACCTCAACGAGAATGCCTCTTTTTCCCATATTGGCCAGCGTTGTTCTGTTTCTGTGAGTTTTCTGGATGTGTATGCGCATGGTTGCAATGTCCCCCCATCATTTTCTTGTAATAGTACGGCTCCTACCGCTACATCACTCGCATCTGCCTGTATTACAAAAGGTTTGTCGGGATCTGGGTGTTTTAGGACAGGTTCAGCAGAAAAAAGTCTCTTTAGCCTCTCAAATGCTGCTTGACATTCCATTGACCATTTCAGAGGCTGGCTGGGTTTCACGGGTGACCCCCCCTTCGTTTTCAACAAATTTGTGAGGGGCATGGCTATTTGGCCAAATGCGGGGATGAATT
Source organism: Vipera berus (assembly GCF_964194415.1). NCBI lineage: Eukaryota > Metazoa > Chordata > Lepidosauria > Squamata > Viperidae > Vipera > Vipera berus. The sequence continues at coordinate 256,617,507 of NC_138203.1, forward strand.
GGCGGTAGAAGTTTGCAAACCCCAGGAAACTTTGCAATTGCTTCCGTGTGCGGGGGGGTGGCCACTCTAGTACTGCCCTGACCTTCTCAGGGTCCATTTCGATGCCCTGTGGAGATATGCGATATCCCAGGTAGTCGATTTTTTCCTGATGGAATTCACACTTCGATAATTTAGCATATAAGTGGGCAGCTCGCAACTTCTTCAGGACTGCTCTGACTAGTTTGATATGTTCCTCTTTGGTTTCTGTGAAGATAAGGATGTCATCGAGGTAAACCAGGACCCCCTTATATAGGTGCTCTCTCAGCACGTCATTAATTAATTGCATAAAGACTGCGGGGGCCCCTTGCAGTCCGAATGGCAATACTTTGAATTGATAGCACCCCATTGGGCAGTTGAATGCAGTCTTCCATTCGTCTCCTTCCTTAATCCTAATACGGTAGTATGCTTCCCTTAGGTCTAGTTTGGTAAAAATCTTTCCTTTCGATAGGTGGGATAACATATCCTTCATTAGGGGAAGGGGGTACAGATTACATTCACTAATTGTGTTCAAATTTCTATAGTCCACAACCAAACGAAAGGACCCATCCTTCTTCTCCCTGAACAGAACCGGGGCGGCCACTTTGGGTTTGGCAGGCTCAATAAATCCTCTTTCTAAGTTTTTCTTTATGAATCTCTCCATTTCTGCCATTTCCCTTGGGCTCATGGCATACATCCTGGGTTTTGGGAGTTTTGCCCCAGGTTTGAATTCTATGGTGCAGTCTGTGGGGCGGTGGGGGGGAAGCTCATCTGCTCTTTCCTCACTGAAAACCTCAGTCAGGTCCCTGTATTCCTCTGGTATCTCTGGTAATCCCTTCTCTTTCCCCACTGCTGCTGTCTCCTCCCTCTGGGTTGGGGGGTGCTTTTGGAGTCTACGTTCTTCTGCCCCCCCTTTGGGAAATTGAGTTCTGCTGTCCTCCAGTTTATCCCGGGGTTCCATTTCTTCAGCCATTCCAGTCCTAGGATCATTGGGCATTCCATGCCTGGGGCCACTATAAACGTTATGTCCTCCTCATGGGGCCCCAGTGATAGGTGGATTGGTAAAGTGGCTAGGGTGGCTGGTCCTCCCCCTGCTATTGTCCCATCTAATTGACTAAAAGAGATTGGTTGTTTTAGCCTCCTCACTGGGATGCTCAATCTCTCCACCAGCGTTGGGCTGATAAGGCAGCGGATGCACCCAGAGTCTATCAGAGCTTTTATTTTGGCTGCTTCAGGCATAGGGGAAGCTAATATAGTCACTGTCTTAAGTATGGGTGGAAGGGGTCCACTTACCAATGGTTCTCCCTCTGAGCTGTCTTCCGAGTTGTCCACCGTCCCTACGGTGCAGGCCGGAGTCCAGTCCCAGTTCCTGGCAGGAATTGTGGACTCTACAGCCTCTGTCCCCTTCATGGAAGATTCTTTTGTGTTGCCTTGGGGCTTCCCCGGCTTCTTGGAGGATGATGCCGATGGTTTTCGTGGGGGGGCTTTTGAACGACATTCTGCAGCACGGTGGCCCTCTCTCCCGCAGTTGAAGCAACTTGTTGATTTTTTGGCTGCGGCTGGTGGTTTTTCCCCCTCGCGTGTTTGCTCGGGTGGCAGGCGGCCCCATGGTTTTCCTCTGCGGTGTCTCTTCAGTAGGTCTATTTCCACTTCCTCCGCCAGGATGTACCAGTCGTCGAGGTGGGGTGGGTCTCCTCGAGGCAGGCAAGCATCATACAGGTCGTAGTTCAGACCGTCTTTGAAGTGGCTAAGGAGGATGTCTTCTGGCCAGTTCAGCTTGCTGGCAATGGCTCGGAATTCTTGGGTATAATCAGCCACTGCTCGCCTGCCCTGCCTCACCGTTTTGATTCTCTCCCGGGCCTTACGGTCAGCCAAAGGATCCTCGAACCGTCGCCTCAAAGATGACATGAATCGGTTGAAGTCGTTGAGTTCTGGGGCGTTGGAGTCATGCAAGTTCACCACCCAGTCTGCAGCCGTCCCGTCCAGGGCAGATTGCACAATTCGGATGCGTGTTTTGTCACTGGGGATGTCCCGTCCGTACTCTTCCATGTAGCTGAGGACTTGGGTTAGGAAAAATCCCAGTCGTGATGGCTCCCCCTTGAATTTGACTTCCAGGGGCGGGAGTCTTTGGCTGGAGCGTTGTCTGCGCCGTGGCCAGTATCGCTCCTCATCCTGGTCCCCATCTGTGGTTCTGGGGGGGTGGGTACTGCTGAGGCAGCAATTCCTGTTCCATTGGATGGCCCCGGGGTTTCAGGTGTTGGATCCCCTCCGTTACCTTTCCAGTTGCGTCCCCAGGCGCTGCCTCGGTTGCGATTTTCAGCTCTCTCCTCCCTCAGTGAACTCAGGGTTGCTTTCATCAGATCAATGGCCTTTTCCAGGATCCGCTCCTCCTCGCTGGCGTGCAGGGAACTCTCCATCTCTTGCCTCCATTCCGGTTGGTGGTTACTACGCCTCAGGGTCGTTTCTCCCGAAGCCTTTTCCCACTCACTTTTCCTTCCAACGCCCATCGACCACCGGGGTTTTCGGTCGTACTGCTCCACCGCTTCTTCCCCGGGGGAATATGCTGCTTCAGCTTCCCATTGTCTCTGGGATTCCATTTGGGGGGAAGACTCCCCCTCCATGGGGCTTCCCTCCTCTCTTGCTTCGTCGCCAGACATTTTATTTGTTGCAAAGTCCCCCGGTAAGGTTTTCCCTTCCAGGTTGACTCTTAAAGCAGATTCCGTCTACTGTCAGGACCCACCTCAATCCACATCTTAGGAAATAAGAACTCTTGGATGCAAGTTTAGTCCAAAAGGAAAATGTTTACTAGGATGGAATCGATTGTGGGAATACAAGACGGAATCTGAGAAAAGTTACATTTCAATCCTATATAAACCATTCCCATTCCAGCCCCTCCCCTCATCCATTTGGTCAGGCTGTCGTCAGTTGCTAGGTGTCAGGTCCTTCCATGGGAAAGGGAACTCTCCTTGGTTTTATGGTTATTGCTTTCCTTTTCAGTTGTAAATGAAGATACAATCCAGACCTGTCTGTCCCCCCTCCCTTCCCCAGTAAAACATCCCCTGTTGTTTGAAAATCGCTTTAGTAACCATCCTCTTCCCCCCCCCTCGGAGAGATGGCAGAATCCCCAGAAATAGCACGTTGTTCTACCTATACAATTATGAAATGTGATATAAATGGATTCTGACATAATCCCTATTTGCCACCTTTCCAACCAGCTTCTAACAAGTGAAGTCAATGGGAGAAACCAGATTTGCTTAACAACTAGGTGATTCACTTAAAGACTGCAGTGATCACTCAAACCACCAGAGCAAAATAGTGATAAAATCAGGCATGACTCACCTAACCTTTTTAGCAATGGAAATTCTGATTCCAGTTGTAAGTCGACAGCCTACCTGTATATTTCGCTATTTAAAGAGCCACCGAGAGATACAGGAATATGCGCAGGGATTTGCATACGGTTGTAGACTGGATCCGGAGCAACTGAGATGGACTAATACTCTAATGGATTATTCCTAGCAATATTGTCTTGAGTTTGCATGCCTTGCAGACTGACAAGCTGCCTGTTTGAGGTGGAGATCAAGGAACAAGCCAGACTGTTTAAACTATTGGCTCAAAGAGGACAGACATGACATTTGGACTTTTCTCTGCAGGTGGCAATATCTGGCTATCTTATCAAACCCAACAGGACCAACCTGGTTAGGACTTGGAAGGAAAACCACCAGGAGGACCCAGTATTGTAGGTTATTCTGGATAATTGAAAAAAAAGGAGATAAGCAATCCATTTCTGGATTGCTGCCAAAAAGACTATATGGATTCATGTATCTATGAAGTCACTGGAAGCTGGTCTTGAAGGAAACTGGCAACTAGCATGTTAGATGACCTTGATTAAATGAAGCAAGCATCAAATGTTGTTGTTTGCTTATACATCAATTATTTTCTAGCCATCCAGTGAGATCATGAAGGTAGAGTGTTCTCTGGGTCCTGTCAATTAAACATTGTCATCTCTCAGTATCTAGCACAGGGGTGTCAAACTGCCGGCACACGGGCCGGATGTGTCATGCCGAAACCGTGCCTTTCCCATTGCCAGCAATGGAAAAAAAGTCATGATACATCGCGACACATCACGTGACGTTGTGAGTTTGACATCCCTGATCTAGGAAGCATGCCTTCTCTGTGGTGCCTGGCCCTTGGATTGACATCTCCCCAGAGATAGGAAGAATCACCCCTTTAAAGACATTCAGAAAACTGTAAAAACTTGCTTGTTCTTACATGGGAGAAGGTAATTGTTGAGTCTCTATGCTTTTTACTGGTATTAAGTTTTCCAGTGACTTGTGATATTTTCTACATATGTTCTTTTTCTCTTTTTTAATTTAAGCTGCCCAGAGTCATTAAAGGGGGAGAGAGCACAGGGGGAGGCTCAGCTAATCTCAATGTACACATGTTGTACTTTGACAATAAAGGTTTATTATTATTATATAGCCTTGAAATTGAAATAAATAAATGCACAAACATCAGTATGGTAGAACTCACCAAAGCACTCAAAATTGTTCAGTGGCAAAGAGAAGCAAAACTTCAGAAAATCCAAAAGGGGACACATACTAATTCAAAGAACTGTTATGTAACATATGGCTCTTGTGTGATTTTAATGCTTTATTTGCTGTTTATCATGCAATGTGCAATGAGTTTCTGGATGGATGCTTTGACCTCACCTTGCCCATTGCTCACTAGGATCCTAGTAAAGGTGTCTCTCTTCCATGCAGTGCAATGTTAACCTGGTGCTAACAGAGAAATGTGTTAATAGAGGTGGAGGATATCTGATAACCTTTGAATTTAGCCCAAGAATCCAGAGTTAAGACAGCCCACAGCAGTTCCAGATTTCTGCTTGGTTCAGAGAAGGACATAAACATCCTTCTAGGCAGATGTGGAGAACTTTGATTTGATAGCTGCATTTTTTTTCCTGTGCCAGCCCAGAGTTTCAAGCCATGTGGCTGGTGATGTCATGGCCACTTGATGGAGCAAGGTTAAAATATATAGCCCCTGTTTTGGCCATTTTTAAGAGGCTAAATAAAGATCTTTCCCCCTTTAAATCCTAAGAGTAAGGTTACCCCAAATATTGGGGAATGGTAGGTTTCCCTGCAGGGTGTATATGTGTAGTTTGAAGCATTTCTGTCCTGTTGTATACCCTGAAAGAGGCTTGCAGACAGTCTCTGTCATTAGGCTGATCGTGTAAAATGTCACGTCACAAAAAATGGGGAGTTGAAAAAGGTAATTTTTGCTCAAGCCCCTTGTAATGCCAGCTAAGATGAAGGTGAAGCTCAGATGACACTGTTAGCACTGGAATAATTGTTTTTCCACTGAGGTCAGTCAGTTGCCTCTAAGGAGGGAGCAAGCAATAATTCAACAGGTAGGTAGAATCTGCAAGCTTTTCCTCACTCATTCTGCTTTCTTTTCTTCCCCCACATGGTAGTTGTTTTTATGGCCATTCGTGTGAATGTTGGCACCTTCCCCAATCAATTTAGAAGATAACATTTTGAAAGGGAGGGAAAGAGAAGACCATGTTATATATGAGCAGGTAAAATGTAGTGGTTAGGGTGGGACTGGGATTGGAGAGACACCCACTCCAGTTCTCATCCAACCATGAAAGTCATCAAGTGACTTTGAGCCACTCATTCTCTTTCAACCTCTTCTACTTTGTGGTTGTGATAGTGGTAGGGATAAAAAGTAGTTAGTGTAGGCCACTGAAGTACATTGCTTTTCGTTCTTGAAGGAAATACTAAATTTGAGTAGAAAGGAAAACCAATTAGGGAACTGGACTGCAGTTGTGTAAAAAAATGTAAAGGAGATTCCAAAAGTTTATACTCATGAGCCATGAAATCTCTCAATGGCGGTTATCATTAAGATTCTGCTGGATATCTTCAGAGCAGTGAACCACTCAGAATGTCGAAGGACACTATAAGGACAGTAATATTGTAAATGGTTATTTCTGCCTAACTGGTTAGTTCTGCTCTATTACTGAAAATGCTACAGAAGGAGAAAAAAGAATGGAAGTGAAACAAATATATATTTACTGAATATGCTGTTCATATGCTGTTTTCATAAGTAAACACCATTGTTAGCCCTAAGCTCTGGGTTGGGAGGAGACATCATGATGGCAAACTTGGTGGAAGTTCAGTTTCAAAAATTCCAGATACGGTACCCAAACTCTCCTCAATTTTCTTCATTTCCAGATTTTGGACAGAATGAGGGTTATGGATCAGATATCAAATACCCCAACCTTTGTTACCTCGTGCTTCTTCATTTGGATATTTTTTTCAACCTTACAAAGTCCTCACACCCATTGACCTGTGTGCTGCTTTAGAACCACCAGCCCACATGAAAGGGAGCTGCTATAATTGGAACGATTAATCTTTGGTGTAATCACTGACCTTTCTCTGGCCCTCTGTATGCTCTAGATGGCAAGGCAGATACTAAAAGGCATGTTTTCCATAAGGTTTCAAAGCAAGCTTACTAGTACTTCATTAAGCTGGCTTGGTCCAGTGGATTCTTTCACCTCTGCTTTTGATCTCTTTCCTGTGCTGCTTTATGGAGACAAGTGAGAATGCTGCAATGTCCTGTGAAAAATGATCAAGGAAAATGCAAAGCATGCAGTTTCAGAGAGAAGACAGATTTCTTCTGGATCTGCATCAGGAATTCTATTGTCCAAGTAGTTGCTTTCACAGGAAAAGTATCTTGAATGTTGCATTCCCCATGAGCTTATCCCTGTGGGAGCCAACTGTGCTATCTCAAAGTAATAAGGTGGTTCCAAGTGCAAAGACAGCATTGCATGAGGTTTAGATTTTACTTTATTTTAAGAAAAGAGTTTTGACTTACCTGTTTTTGGAATCCTTAAAAATGGCTAGCCTTCCCCCCCCCCCCATGCTTTACTGGGACATTGAAGATATTATCAAACAGTGTTCCTGAATTGTAATTCAGGAGTTCCTGTTCCTGAAGGAATTACTGAGTATGCAGCTCTTCACCAGAAAAATACTATTGAGGATCTGAATGAGGTGCCTTTTACCTGAAGAATATGTGCCTACCACTGAGTTATTGTTCTGAAGCTGCCTTGAATCAAACAATTGATCCATAGTCTTATATATCCCATGGTGTGGTTCTCAGACAGAAGTTCTTCCAAATCTACTTCCAAAACTAAGGGCTAACCAGGAATATTTTACATGTCTTGTCATTTGCATTGACTCAACACAGCACAAGATCAGGTGTACTTGATAGCATACCAAGCAATTTGAAAATTATCAACTTGGCCTATTTTATACAAACATTAAAACTGAATTAGCTGAGGTGGATTAGCCTTCCCAACCTGATTTCATCCAGATGTGCTCCATCCAACACATGTGGACAGCACCAGATTGAGGAATGTTGCTGTATAGAACCATGCTTTCTAAAGTCAGTTGAATATACATAAGTCTTCCTTAAAATGATGCTATCCAAATGTGTTGGACAAACTTCCGTAATTATGGAAGGTGCTGTCCAACACATCTGGACTGCACCAGTTGGATGAAGTGCTGATGTAGAGGAATCCGATCCCTATGGTTGCTGTCATACTTGGATGTAGTACACTCAAACTATATGGATTCTTTTTATTTTAAATAATTACAGTAACTGGAATTCTTTAATAATTTGGCTAGGTCAGTAACACAGCCTTTTTAAAATAATGCTTGCATTGTATCTCCTATTGGATAAATTGACTTTGATATATGCATGAAAACTGGTGGCTTCATTTTGGGAAGACAAATAGCTTTTTCATCCGACTAGTGTCTTGATTAAATTATAATATGCAGAAATAGGATTGGCTAGGTATTTTGATCACCACAATGTAAAAAAGATGTTGAGATTCTAGAACAGGTGTGTCAAACTGCTGGCCCGTGGGCCGGACGCGTCATCCAGGAGCCGTGCCCACCCCATTGCCAGCAATGGCAAAACCGTCCCGATATATTGCGTGACATCATGTGACGTTGGGAGTTTGACATGTCTGCTCTAGAAAGTGTACAGAGAAGAGCAACAAAGATGATTAGGGTACTGGAGGCTAAACCATATAAGAACAGTTGCTGGAACTGGGTGAAGAGAAGGACGAGGGGTGACATGATAGCAGTGTTCCAATATCTGAGGGGTTGCCACAAAGAAGAGGGAGTCAACCTATTCTCCAAAGCAGGACAAGAAGCAATGGATGGAAACTAACCAAAGAAAGAAGCAACCTAGAACTAAGGAGAAATTTCCTGACAGGTAGAGCAGTTAGAACAATTAATCTGTGGAACAACCTGCCTCCAGAAGTTGTGAACTCTCCAACACTGGAAGTTTTTGAGAAGAGACTGGACAACCATTTGTCTGAAATGGTATAAGGTTTCCTTCTTGAACAGGGGGTTGGACTAGAAGACCTCCAAGGTCCCATACAACTCTATTATTATAACATTATTATTAAGGGTCATTGTTGTGCAAGAAACGATAGTTTCAGAATTTGATTAGGTGCATCACCTGATCAAGTTTTTTTTTTTAAAAAATGGCAACATGTGAAATGACTGTGATGTAGCTTTATTTTCATTTCTCTGAAGGTCTTAGGAAGAATGAAGTTGAATTAATTAGAAATGTGGAGGGGATAAATATCTACATAAGGATGTACTGATGCAGAATGTTCAAACAATGAGAGCAGGGTGAACTCAAACCCAGAAGACATTTAAGTAACTAATAATAGACACCTTGCATTTGAAGACATGCTGATAATTGGAATGATGACGTTCACATATCAAACCACAAGCAACTCAGAACATAGTTTTATTTATCCTGTCACTTGGTATCAAGCCTCCCAAGAAGTTATGAATTGAATCAAAAGCAACAATGCATGACAGCCTTGTTAACTGAGAGAGCAGCATTGATCAGCAAGACTGCCTTCACTGGCAGTGTTCATACATTATGCTAAGCCATTATTTGTTTAACAAGCTGGAGCCAGACAGGGTGGGTGTCCTAATTCAAATGCATTACTCAGGGTCTCAACATTGTCTAAGCTATAGCTTGTTTAATAAAATAGTCAATAAATCACAATCCACATGGTCATAATCCATGGTTTACAAGCCATAGTGATACAATCAGCATGCTAATCAAACAAACATATTAGCCTGAAGGAGTGAGTAGCCTTGCAGATAATTGGAAAAAAAATGAGTTCTTTTGGTCAATCCCTAGCTTGCTTTCTCCTTTTAAGCTGCTCTTATTTTGCCTTTCTTTTAAGCACTCAAGATTTGGGCTAGACTGCAGAATAAATCACAAATAAACCAAAAAACCAAGAAAGAAGTTGTTTATTGCTGTTCACACATCAAACAAGCCATAGTTTAATCATAAACATGTAGTACCTAGTGTAATTAGTAATTAAATTATTATTGTATTAGTAAATAAATAGTACTAAGTAGTCATTAGTATCCCAGTATGGTATGTGGTTAAATTTCCATAGAGGTTAACAGGGTGATTTTTAGATGAGTTACTAGATTTCAGGGCACCCATTGGATTGCTGCTGTGGCTAAAACAAAGGGAGATTAATGGATTTAAACCATATTGTGTCCTCAAAGGTAAAGTGGGATATATTTGTAGTAAATAAATAATAAGAAAAAAAAAGCTTCTGTGGTTTCATATCAATCATCCATGCAGAGGACATGTCAGAAAAATCAAGGGATATACGTTAGTTACAGTTGCCAACTTGACCTTTTTGACTCACCGTCTTCTGACCAATTCTGAAACTTTTTAAAAATATGTTTTAGTGACTCACTGACCAATCACATAACCAACAAACTACATTAGGTCTTAGTATACTCTTGGTTCACTGTATGCATATTGTAAATTCACACACGCATACTTTGTTTGTTTGTTTGTTTATGCTCCCCATCTTACCTCAAGGTGTCTCTAGATCTGCTTTTCTCTTAATGGCATCTCTTTGGGAGAGAGATACACAGTGACTTCCTGTGATAGGGCAACAGTATCATGCTATGAAACGGGTTCTTCAGTGGCATGGCTCATGTTTTGTATTCAAAGACCCCAATTCTTTCTTGACATTTCCAAAATGCATTACCTTCATTTAGAATACAGGTAGTTGTCTCTTAATGACCCTAACTGGGACTGAAATGTTCATCTCTAAGTCATTAGGTGAAACATCACATAACTGCACTGATTAGCAACAATAGCAGTCCTGGTCGTTAGACAAGGACCTCACACTTCTTTTGCCTTGCCATACTCACCTCTACTTCTCCCGCAGGACTGACGCTGGACAAGTGAGATAAGGAAGCATTTGTGTGAACTGAGGCTTTCTTGTATGTCTAGTCTAATGAAAAGAAGGACTAGAGATGACACGGTAACAATATTCCAGTATCTCAGGGGCTGCCACAAAGAAGAGGGAGTCAAGCTATTCTCCAAAGCACCTGAAGGCAGGACAAGAAGCAACACATGGAAACTAATCAAAGAGAGAGGCAAGCTAGAACTAAGAAGAAATTTTGTGACAGTTAGAACAATTAATCAGTAGATCAGTTTCCCTCCAGAAGTTGTGGGTACTGCAATAGTGAAGGTTTTTAAGCAGAGATTGGACCGCCATTTGTATGGAATGGTCTAGGGCACGGGTCTTCAAACTCGGCCCTTTTATGACTCATGGACTTCAACTCCCAGAATTCCTCAGCCAGGCACACTGGCTGAGGAATTCTGGGAGTTGAAGTCCATGAGTCATAAAAGGGCCAAGTTTGAAGACCCCTGGTCTAGGGTCTTCTGCTTAGGCAGTGATTGGATTGGAAGACCTCCTAGGTACCTTCCAACTCTACTATTCTGTCACATTTTTACCAAAGGATTTACCTTAATTGCAATTAAAAGTGTAGAAGATGACCAGGCTGAGCCCAAGGGAGAGGTCAAAGCATCATCAGTCATGAGTACCTGCATGCCCACAAGAGATCTAAGTCCCTTGAATTCCTTTCTATTCTTAACTCCCGCTAATTTTCATTGACAGTTAGTAGTTCAGATTCTTCTAAAGAGAGCTTAAGCTTACAATAAATCTTTATATACATTTGAACCATCTGGATCTCCTGATTTCCCTGGTGCTTTACATGCCAAATGGAAAGGAGCAGAGTATCTCTGCCACAGAATTTTTCTGGGCTGTAGTGTCCATCCTCTTAAAGTCTCACCACTTGTTGATTATAGCTTAGTAGGACTACGCACGTACAAAACAAAAAAAATAACATTCAGATGTTACGTAAATTCCCCCTCTATCTTTAATACATCCAGCTAAGCATATTTTATCTTCAAAGCTATATGACAACAGATGCTGAAAAGCACTTGCACTACCACAGAACAATTTATTCAAGTGGTTTTTCCCCCCCACAAAAGCTGTGATTACCTAGAACAGTTATGTAAGAGACATTTTGCTCTTCAGAATTTAGTGTGCACACTAAACTTTCCATGGACTGAACAAACTTAGTCTTTTTTTAAAGAGCCTTTTCCAGTTTAAGAATATAACCATTGCTTTTTTACACAAGAAACTCAGGAGCTTTTTCCTCCAGGTAGAAAATCAAATTCAACAGCGTTCAGTTTTGGCCGTGAAGATGGAAGATAATTTCCCATTGTCCCTATGGGAAGGCAATGTGAAGCCATATCCTCATCAGCCAATTCCGTTTTGCTCCAAAATATTTTTTTTTATCTGTCATGGTGGCATGACAGCATGTAATCGCTTCCTGAGAGGTCTCCAATAGAGGAAGGTATTTTAGGTATTTTTAAAATGGTTACGTATAATGCTAGCAGAGCAAGTACATGTAGCATGAAACCGATGACTGACATTGGACTATTCCAGGGGTAGGCAACCTCGGCTCTTTTATGACTCATGGACTTCAACTCCCAGAATTCCTGAGTCAGCTGACTCAGGAATTCTGGGAGTTGAAGTCCATGAGTCATAAAAGAGCCGAGGTTGCCTACCCCTGGACTATTCAGATAAGGAAGCATTTGTGTGCGCTGAAGCTTTCTCACATTTTTACAAAGCAAAGATTTTAGATTCTGAGCATGGGGGTTAATGAAGTTACATTTCAGCATGCAAAGATTTTTAACAGTATGCTTAAAAAGATGTGCTACTGTTTATATTTTCATCATATGTTCTTAATTATTTTTAATCATGAAAAATGAAATGACAGTGTGAATAAAATCTCTTCCTTGGTATTATAAGGTCAACAGCATGTAAGTGTGAATTGCATGGACTGTGATATGACAATCTGATGAATATTAGGCCTCTCTCAGTCAGGATGAATTGTGTTTAACTATGGTTTATTAAACATAATGCACCAGGCTTTTATGCTAAACCATAAACTGTCATTTGCGCATCGGAGCTCACTTCATATACACTCGGGTAAGCCAACATCAAAGAAATAATAATACTGTTTACCATATTATCTGCACCATGGACCCCAATGTGCCCATCTTTTTGAATACAAATGATATTGTCCAGGAACCCCAAATATTTGCCACAAGTTCAAATTATTGGATGATGCATTGCCAAGCATAGATGTGAAAATTAATGTATCAAAACCATGACAGTTATGTTTGACAAGGAAAATTATACAGTACATGTTATGCAAGTTATACATAAAAGATTAGAGCCAGGATGGTTCAGACTTGAAATCAGGAGACTGTGATTCTAGTTCTGCCTTGGACACATGCCAGCTGGTGACCATGAGCCAGTCATAGTCTTTCAGCCTTAGGAAGAAGGCAATAGCAAATAACTTTCAAAAAACCTTGCCAAGAAAACTGTAGGAACTTGTCCAGATAGTCTCCAAGAATAAGACATGATTGAATGGAATGGGGGGAAAAATACATAAATAGGGGGGAAAAACTAACACAAGGAAATGAATTTATATACCGTATATACTTGAGTATAAGCCGAATTTTTCAGCCCACTTTTTGGGCTGAAAAATTCCACTTCGGCTTATACTCCAGTCAACAAAAAAAACTTACCGAGGACTTGTGCGCGGCCGAGGCTTTGGTGCTTCCGGGATCGCCCGCACCTCTCCCAAGCCACCGCCGTCCGAGACCTGCCGAAGTTTGGGGAGGTTTGGGGAGGTGCGCGCGCACCTCCCCAAACTCCGCGCCTTGCCTGCCTGCTTCTTTCCGCAGCGGAAAGAAGCAGGCAGGCAGGGCGCGGAGGAACGGAGACTTGCCGACGTTTGGGGAGGTTTGGGCGCCTCCCCAAACCTCGGCAGGTCTCCGTTCCTCCGCGCAGACCTGCCGACGTTTGGGGAGGTTTGGGCGCCTCCCCAAACCTCCCCAAACCTCGGCAGGTCTCCGTTCCTCCTGCCGACCTTTGGGGAGGTTTGGGCGCCTCCCCAAACCTCCCCAAACCTCGGCAGGTCTCCGTTCCTCCTGCCGACCTTTGGGGAGGTTTGGGCGCCTCCCCAAACCTCGGCAGGTCTCCGTTCCTCCTGCCGACCTTTGGGGAGGTTTGGGCGCCTCCCCAAACCTCCCCAGGTCTCCGTTCCTCCTGCCGACCTTTGGGGAGGTTTGGGCGCCTCCCCAAACCTCGGCAGGTCTCCGTTCCTCCTGCCGACCTTTGGGGAGGTTTGGGCGCCTCCCCAAACCTCCCCAGGTCTCCGTTCCTCCTGCCGACCTTTGGGGAGGTTTGGGCGCCTCCCCAAACCTCCCCAGGTCTCCGTTCCTCCTGCCGACCTTTGGGGAGGTTTGGGCGCCTCCCCAAACCTCGGCAGGTCTCCGTTCCTCCTGCCGACCTTTGGGGAGGTTTGGGCGCCTCCCCAAACCTCCCCAAACCTCGGCAGGTCTCCGTTCCTGTTTGGGGAGGTTTGGGCGCCTCCCCAAACGTCCCCAAACCTCGGCAGGTCTCCGTTCCTCCGCGCAGACCTGCCGACGTTTGGGGAGGTTTGGGCGCCTCCCCAAACCTCCCCAAACCTCGGCAGGTCTCCGTTCCTCCGCGCAGACCTGCCGACGTTTGGGGAGGTTTGGGCGCCTCCCCAAACCTCCCCAAACCTCGGCAGGTCTCCGTTCCTGTTTGGGGAGGTTTGGGCGCCTCCCCAAACCTCCCCAAACCTCGGCAGGTCTCCGTTCCTCCGCGCAGACCTGCCGACCTTTGGGGAGGTTTGGGCGCCTCCCCAAACCTCCCCAAACCTCGGCAGGTCTGCGCGGAGGAACGGAGACCTGCCGAGGTTTGGGGAGGTTTGGGGAGGCGCCCAAACCTCCCCAAACAGGAACGGAGACCTGCCGAGGTTTGGGGAGGTTTGGGGAGGCGCCCAAACCTCCCCAAAGGTCGGCAGGTCTGCGCGGAGGAACGGAGACCTGCCGAGGTTTGGGGAGGTTTGGGGAGGCGCCCAAACCTCCCCAAACAGGAACGGAGACCTGCCGAGGTTTGGGGACGTTTGGGGAGGCGCCCAAACCTCCCCAAAGGTCGGCAGGTCTGCGCGGAGGAACGGAGACCTGCCGAGGTTTGGGGAGGCGCCCAAACCTCCCCAAACAGGAACGGAGACCTGCCGAGGTTTGGGGAGGTTTGGGGAGGCGCCCAAACCTCCCCAAAGGTCGGCAGGTCTGCGCGGAGGAACGGAGACCTGCCGAGGTTTGGGGAGGTTTGGGGAGGCGCCCAAACCTCCCCAAACAGGAACGGAGACCTGCCGAGGTTTGGGGAGGTTTGGGGAGGCGCCCAAACCTCCCCAAAGGTCGGCAGGTCTGCGCGGAGGAACGGAGACCTGCCGAGGTTTGGGGAGGTTTGGGGAGGCGCCCAAACCTCCCCAAACAGGAACGGAGACCTGCCGAGGTTTGGGGAGGTTTGGGGAGGCGCCCAAACCTCCCCAAACGTCGGCAGGTCTGCGCGGAGGAACGGAGACCTGCCGAGGTTTGGGGAGGTTTGGGGAGGCGCCCAAACCTCCCCAAACAGGAACGGAGACCTGCCGAGGTTTGGGGACGTTTGGGGAGGCGCCCAAACCTCCCCAAAGGTCGGCAGGTCTGCGCGGAGGAACGGAGACCTGCCGAGGTTTGGGGAGGCGCCCAAACCTCCCCAAAGGTCGGCAGGAGGAACGGAGACCTGCCGAGGTTTGGGGAGGTTTGGGGAGGCGCCCAAACCTCCCCAAAGGTCGGCAGGAGGAACGGAGACCTGCCGAGGTTTGGGGAGGTTTGGGGAGGCGCCCAAACCTCCCCAAAGGTCGGCAGGAGGAACGGAGACCTGCCGAGGTTTGGGGAGGCGCCCAAACCTCCCCAAAGGTCGGCAGGAGGAACGGAGACCTGCCGAGGTTTGGGGAGGCGCCCAAACCTCCCCAAAGGTCGGCAGGAGGAACGGAGACCTGCCGAGGTTTGGGGAGGTTTGGGGAGGCGCCCAAACCTCCCCAAAGGTCGGCAGGAGGAACGGAGACCTGCCGAGGTTTGGGGAGGCGCCCAATCCTCCCCAAAGGTCGGCAGGTCTGCGCGGAGGAACGGAGACCTGCAGAGGTTTGGGGAGGCGCCCAAACCTCCCCAAAGGTCGGCAGGAGGAACGGAGACCTGCCGAGGTTTGGGGAGGCGCCCAAACCTCCCCAAAGGTCGGCAGGAGGAACGGAGACCTGCCGAGGTTTGGGGAGGTTTGGGGAGGCGCCCAAACCTCCCCAAAGGTCGGCAGGAGGAACGGAGACCTGCCGAGGTTTGGGGAGGTTTGGGGAGGCGCCCAAACCTCCCCAAAGGTCGGCAGGAGGAACGGAGACCTGCCGACGTTTGGGGAGGTTTGGGGAGGCGCCCAAACCTCCCCAAAGGTCGGCAGGAGGAACGGAGACCTGCCGACGAGCCGCGGCCACACAGGGTATTCCTGTGTATTCAGGCTTGCAGAACGGCGGATCGGCTTATACTCGAGTCAATAACTTTTTCCAGTTTTTGGGGGTGAAATTGGGGGTCTCGGCTTATACTCGAGTCGGCTTATACTCAAGTATATACGGTAGTTTTGTGTACCTTGTGTACTTTGACAAAACTTTTTTTTAAGGATGGGGAAATGGATGGAGAAATGTTAAGATATGAAAATATTGTTAGAAGGATAGCAGGTAGTATGTCCTATTTGAGAATAAATGTTGTTAAGTAAAAGTTTATTCTCAAATATTAAAATTCCTAAATATTTCTAATATTTCTAATTTTTAGAAAATATATTTCTGAATTGCTGTATGAAAGAGCATGCTTCTGCCCACATATTTAATGGAAGTGAGAGTTGGATATATTAGGATAAACAAATATCAGTCGAATGTGATTAGGGTACTTAAGAGATTTTTATTGATTTTATATAGTTATGAATATAGCTTTAAAGAACTATTTTGAAAAAGGCACAATGGAAAAAACGAATAGAATTATGAGTCTGCCTTTTGTTATTTTTCTTTATGCATTTGTTTTATATCACAATATCTTACCTTTTAGTTTCCTGTTAAAACGTACCATTTTATAGATTTGTGTATAGCATGAGCTGGTAACTTGCCCTGATCCTTTTGCTTAATATTGGTTTAGTGGATCAGAGACTTGTATTTTTCCTTTATTATTAAACACTGGGATTTCAAAACTGCTGGGAATTCTAAAAATGTGACTGTGCAAATATGAAGATATATGTTGAGATTAGTCATGTGGATTTTCAAAATATAACAGCTGTTCCATTTGAGCAGCAGTCTTTTTCCTATGAGGCTGTTGAAATGGCAGTGTTGGAATCATCTCCATAGCAAAACCTTAATCCTGCAAGGATATTAATATAAATTCTCTTCTCTCTGTGTGAATCACCTCTAGCTTTGTATATATATTTTTCTGTCCAACCACCTTTTATATACAACATAGATATAGGCAAGTGAGTGCAATTCTATTTGGAATTTATTCCCAATTAAATTACTCCCTTCTACTACTACACTTATTCCTAATTAAATTATATTCATGAATCCTTCCTACTAATGCTGGACTTTAAGTGGTGTTAGGTGCTAGTTTGTACTTTTGATGCAACCTGCTGTAGTAGTTTCTTACCTACATGTTACACTTGGTTCCGGCTGCTATTTTGTCATCTCAGAAAAAATTGCAGTGGCTGCTTGGGTGGGAAGAAAAACAGATAAATGCTAAGATTCAAGATTTTTTTTATGAAGTTGAATTTGGGACTGGAGGAATTTTACACAGGGATCCAACCTGTCAGCATGGAGAAGAACCTTATAATTCTCCAGATGTTGTTGAACTCTAAGGATGGTTAGAGTTTTTCTAAGCTGAGGGAGGGATGATGGAAGCTACAGTTGAACAACATGTGGGGGCCCACAATTGCTCATTCTGCTTAGTGTTTCAAATCTAGCCCAAAGGAGCAACTAGCTGCATATAGAAATCAGCTAGATGAGGAATAGCTCACTTCCAACCATATGGCAGTTCCCATGAAGTCATGGAAACTTGACAGCATCTGAACCCAACAATTAATGTATTGTGTAAAAGAGGTTCAGAGGGACATCTGGGAGAGAACAAATTCCAGACAAACCTCTAAAGCCTCAGATTCATATCACCAATCATTCTGATAGCTTACTGGGTATGATTTTGGGATAGTTCTCTTCTTTCTGTTTAATCTCCCTCATAGGCTGTCTTGGTGTTAATACAAGCAGGATTGGTTAGGAAAATGCATACTGTATGTGCTTCCTGAGTTTTGGGGAGCTGCTGCTGTTATTAGTCTTGGATTTCACTCTGTGGATGTTAACCAGTTTATCATTGGAATCAAATATGCTTTTCCTTTCTGGGCAACCATGTTTACAGTTAAGGAACTTTGGCTGTATGTGCCTTCAACCTTGATGTATGAACTAGAATGGTTTCACTGTACCGCTCAAACATAAAAACTTAATTTAAAACATGTATTTTTTTGTATAAAGGCAAATCCAAATGCAAGCATTCTGCTTTCACTTGAAATGGATTGTCAAAGAAGTTACCAGCATAGCACTTACACACATGGATGTTTATAGGATGGCTAATGTTTCTTAAGAGATTAAGTGTGACTTGTCATCAGGCTGTTTCCTCTGTAAGGAGTAATATGTTCAGATTTTAAAGTCAGGGCACAAAGCTGCTGATACGTTAAGCCCTCTCTCTCCCTTTTGCATTTTTCTGATTGGAGACTCCAGCGATTAGTTTCAACTCCCCTCCCTTTTTCGTTTTGGGAAATAAAATGCTTCTTTTCCATCATACAACATAGAATCAGATTCATTAAATAGCAGGTTCGGTTACTGAGTGTCTAGACTGTTGCTGGTTTTGGCTGGAGAATATCATTAACTCTCCTTACCAGCAAATGTTTTCCAAAATAGGTTGGGCATGGCCAGACTGCTCAGTGAAACTCAGAGGGGCAAATTCAGCATTCCAGGTTTTCATCAACAGCATGATCCTTGCGCTGGACCATATGCCAATGACTGCTTACGTCACAGCATTTTTTGAGCTTGGATTTGGAGTGACAGACTCAAGGATGCACTTTAAAAAAATGAATGAATCCAAATCCAAAATGGATTAGAGGTAGTCCTCAACATATAACCAATTATGATTGTGAGCCATGAGAGTCATTAAGCAGATCATGTTGACCATACCCAATTTTATGACTTTTTTGTGATGGTCATGAAGTGATTGTTGTGGTTGTAAAGCAGACACCATTGTCGTGAAGCAAACCCATTACTTGCTATGGGACTTCTTTGCTGGAAATGGAAAGTGTACATAAATCATGATCACATGACCACTAAATGCTGCAAACAGCCCTAAATGTTGGCTGGTTGCCAAGTGCCTCAAATGCAGTCACATGATGGGGGTAAGGTGGCCATCAGAATTTGAAATCTGAGTTGAAGGTATCTGTCTTGGGATCTGTTGTAACTTCAAATGGTAACTAAATGATTTTAAGGCAAGGACTACCTGTAATTCACTTTAAAATTTAATTGCATTTTTTTTACTGTATATCCTTCCCACCATTCTGCTCATAGGTCATTCTGTCTTAACAGGATCGCTGCTACCATATAGAGTACCTTGCACCGTCCACCAAAGTATGTTTTTAATATTCAAAATTTATTAAATATAATTGTGCAAACCTGCCTCAACTAGGTCTCCCAAGAAAGCAGAACTCTTGAAATAGGCATTGTCTCAAAAGGAACTTTTATTAGGGACCAATGATAGCACGGAAAACAAGGCAAGGTTTGAGGGAAAAACCCGTGCAAGCACTATATCAAAAGCAATATTCGTTACTCCTCTGCCCATGATCCATTTGAATCTCAGCCAATCCACAGGGGGTATATTGTTTTGGTAACTGGCTCCTTTGGTGTGCTCTTCAAGGTCTCTCTCAGTTTCGTTTCCCTCTGGCTCCAACCACAAACCGTCTCCTAGATAAGGTTGATATTAGTCAGCTGCATTCCATCTCCTCGGGGGAAGGGCAAAGCGGCAAAGCATCCCTCAAAGCATCCCCCCTCCCAACAGAATGGCAGCCCCCCCCAAAATGGTAACAAAAGCACATATAAGATAGAGAGGTAATACATTTCTTTGGGGATCTGACAGTGGGTCTAGATTCCATCATGGGTCTCTGTCAGGTGTGAAGAATCAGGGTCACCTGATTATCTGGGACACTACTCATCCTCTTCATGACCTGTTTTCCTTGTTACCTTCTGGGAGGAGGCTTCGTGGTATCCGCAGCAGAGCATCCAGATTCAACCATAGTTTCATTCCATACAGCATTAACCTTGGGAACTCTCAGGCTTCCTCCCTCCATTATATATTCAAGTTGGACAGTATTTAATATTTTATTGTTATGTATATGTAGTGGGTGTGGGTCTATACATATGTTGTATGTAGTATGTTTTAGGTGGGTGTCATGTATGTGTCTCACTTTGAGAGCAGGCAACTAAATTTCATTTTTGATGTGCGCCATTGTGCCCACAGTAAAAAAAAATGACAGTAAAGATTATCTTATCTTAATTTCCAGTTCAAAAGATTTATTGCTCAAGCCTAAACATATGAATTTAGTCAATTAAATTGGCACTAGATAAGAATCAATGGAATTCAAGAGGGACTGGACTTGGAGCCTTTGTGGATATGTAACATTTCTAGGCTGAGTCCGCTCTTAACTCCACTTCCCCATGCTCTGCTTGCTCTTCTGGTCTCATTGGCCAAATGTGCATGCACGAAGTCGACAAGCTTGTGTGACTGATACTGTATCTCCTCTTTCTTACTCTGTGTGATGCATAGTTACACACCAAATTGCAGCAGTCTTAAGTTATTTTAACTACTTAAATACAGCTAGTATGACTGTTCTTGTGCAGATCAAAGTTGCACAGTTTGTTGCACTGTGAACCACCCTGAGTCCTCAGGGAGAAGGGCGGTATAGAAATATTATTAAATTAAAATTAAATTAAATTAACATTTTTAATTTGGGAATTTTTAGAGAGACTTTGGCAGGCCGAGAAGAAGGCAGGAGGGATATACTGACCTGAGATAGAAGAGAGTTGGAATCTGTTTCCTTTATAAATCCCACTGAAACCTGTTGAACTTATAGAATACAGAATAACAGAGTTGGGAGGGACCTTAGAAATCTTCTAATCAAGCCCACTTCTTAAGAATGAGACCCTAGACCAGGGGTAGGCAATCTTGGCTCTTTTATGACTCGTAGACTTCAAGTCCCAGAATTCCTGAGCCAGTTGAAGTCCACGAGTCATAAAAGAGCCAAGATTGCCTACCCCTGCCCTATACCATTCTGGACAAATGGCTGTTCTTTAAAACCTTTACTGATGGAGCATCTACAACTTCTGGAGGCAAGTAGTTCCACTGGTTAATTGTTTTCACTGTCAGGAAATTCCTCCTTAGTTCTAGGCTGGATCTCTCCTTGATTAGCTTCCATCCATTACAGAAGTCATTGATACAGGTTTGATGCTACATTTTGGTACAAGTGAATTTTCAGCTTTATGAAGTATGGCTAGTTCCTATGAACATTTATCATGTTACCTCCACTTGTACCCTGCTTTTTTCCCTTTTATTACAATTCTGGTATTTCTCCCATTTCCCAAAACACATTAATTCTAGCCCCCCCCTCCCTTAAGTAATGGATGGAGTTCTTCTGTAGCACAGGACTTGTATGCCTCATTGGTCTAAAAATAACTGCACAAAATGGGCAATTGCTTTTGAAAGTTTACATTTGACGGATTGACATACCGGCTCAGCAAAACAACTTTAGCTGTTTAGTGCAAATGGGCTGTCTTTTAGTAGCAGGTATCCTGGTAACTATGTGATCAATTCAGCTTTGTCCTTTTGACTGAAGGAAAAAAAATAATTGAGATGTTACCGGCAGTCCTCAAGTGCCATTCAAAGTTACCAAAGAAAGTGATGTATGACTGGTCTTACATTTACAACCGTCACTGTATTCCTATGGTGATGTGATAAAAATCCAGGTGCTAGGCAACTGGCAAGAATTGATTAGGTTTGCAGTGTGTGTGTGTGTGTGTGTGTGTGTGTGTGTGTGTGTGTGTGTGTGATGTGATCTCCATTTGTAATCTTCCGGGGGGGGGGGCTTCCAACAAGCAAAGTCAGTGGGGGAAGCTGGATTTGCTTAACGACCAGAGCAAAAAAAGGTCATTAAATTGGGCATAGGTCTCTTAACAACCACATTGTTTAGCAACTGAAGTTCTGCTCCTAGCTGTGGTAAAAAGTCAAGGGCTCCATCTACTTTTATTTCACATTCATTCCCCACCCCCAGAGTGAAAGTGATGCTTGTCTTTCTGCCTTGCCTTTTGTAGCTGGATAACATTTAGAGATTTGTTGGGCACCATCTAAACCAGCGGCCCCCAACCTTTTGGGCACCAGGGACCGGTCCCATGGAGAGAGGTTCTTTTCTGCAGACCAGAGGAGACATGATTTTGCTTGTTTGTACAGCCCGGTTTCTGGCATGCTGCGGACCGGTGCCATTCCAGGGACCAGAGTTTGGAGACTCCTGATCTAAACTCTGTTAGCTTTGTGCAGATTATTTTACAAGAACCCATCAGAGTTGGGTTAGTTATGCAACTGAAAATATGCCTGATGTATTCTGTAAGGTATTGCTAAACTTCAAATGTTGTCACAAAGTCTGAGAGCGGGTGCAGATAAACACAAATGTTTATCTTCTTCTTTGCATGTACTTCTAACTGAGAACCTTGTGTTTGCACTGTTTTGAGATAGAGCAGCACTGGTTTTATACTACGAGATCTGGGCTACAAACACCTGGTTAGATCCAGTTTGCATCTATGATAGATGGCAGCCAAATGTTAGAATGTTCTGTGCCTTTTGGAGGCCATCTTATAGTTGCCCAGTGAAACTTAAGGATACAGTTCATTACAAAAACATAACTTTCCATCTTTCGTTTAAATATAATGATTACAGCAGGGGTCTTCAAACTTGGCCCTTTTATGACTTGTGGACTTCAACTCCCAGAATTCCTCAGCCAGGCATGCTGGCTAAGGAATTCTGGGAGTTGAAGTCCACTAGTCATAAAAGGGCCAAGATTGAAGACCCCTGGATTAGAGAGACCCTGGGGGCAAACATGTTGAGTTTGTACCAATGGAACAGATAACACTAACTAGAACAACCATTATTTGGAGACAGCTTAATTTTGGAACAGGCGGTTTAGCTTGGCTACAGTGATTGGCTTCATTAAATTTTAGAAGTTTTGCTAAGTGGCCTTTCTGTAAATTCCTGGTTGGATTTGTTTGGTTTTGACTCTGCATGTTGTCTGAACTTAGTCATTGTGGGTTTATAAAGGTAACACCTGAATTGCAGCAACTATGGCTCATTTAGCAACTCATGGTTATACAAACATTGTCCTTTATTTAACATTATTTAGAGCTGACTCTGATCCTGACAAACTTTGGCCAGGTAGCAACAGGGGAAAATATATGATATGATGGAAGAAAAAAAGAAAGAAAGGGTGCTAAATAAGAATTAAAAGCCTAAAATCAAGGAACATAAACAATTAAGATCAAAAACACATTGGAACACAATAGATTTAACTTGTACATAAAAAGAACATAGGGATGAGTATATCCATAATGATGAGGGGGGAGAAAGTTTATCATAACGTGTGAATCTAACTTCTGTGTGTTTTGGTGTGTATGTGCGTGGTCATTGTTATAAATATGTTTTCTCAGGTTTAGTTGGCTATTTTAAGTTTGCCTCTAGGAACTTACAGTATGCAGATCAACCATGTCATTTTCTTGGGTAGTTCCATCGATTCGTTGAATCCTCTTGAACTCTGGATGATAATATATACAGTAATAAAGTTAGAAAATTAATTTCCACCCATTGGTCTCCACAGTACAAATCACAAAATCCAGACTTTGATTTTCAAGAAGTGAAGAGGGGGTTGGAGTTGGGTTGAGGTTGGAAACAACATTGGGGTTGCCCCCCCAATAACATTTTCAAGCTTTAGCAAACAGACTATTGTCCGGGTACATATGTTCATAATTAATATAACAGTAAATAGCTGTAATATATATGTGACTAGTCAACATTTCAGAGGTATTTCCATATCTTATTCCTCAATGCCAGAGTAACAGGTAAAACATCGAATGCTCTTGAAAAGCTGTTAATAATTCAGGGAGTATTCAGAGATGTATCTTTCTTGAAAGTAGCCCCTGTTGAACTCTGCAGCACAGTCAAATACTTTATAAAA
This sequence comes from Vipera berus, assembly GCF_964194415.1. Taxonomy (NCBI): domain Eukaryota; kingdom Metazoa; phylum Chordata; class Lepidosauria; order Squamata; family Viperidae; genus Vipera; species Vipera berus. The sequence continues at coordinate 256,641,184 of NC_138203.1, forward strand.
ATGTCATATTATATCAAAATGTTTTATGATAATGTTCATGTCATAAACTGATTATAAAATTTGCCATATTTCAATTCCATGTGAGTCATGAGCCCCAAATTTGGGGTGCATTCTGTAAGCTCATTTGAGGTAGTTTGATTGAAAACGTTTTGCCCTGTGGCAGGGGTAGGCAACCTTGGCTCTTGTATGACTCATGGACTTCAAGTCCCAGAATTCCTGAGCCAGCTGCTGGCTCAGGAATTCTGGGAGTTGAAGTGCATGAGTCATAAAAGAGCCAAGGTTGCCTACCCCTGCTCTATGGGGTACTATTTTGCCCAGTTAAAGGTTACAGACAGGAAGAGTTTTAATAGTATATAGATGTTGCAGAAATACTGGCTAAACTGGTAATCTTCGACTTAATAGCAGTTCATTTGGGGACCATTCAAAGTTACAGTGGTGCTAAAAAAGTGACTTATGACAGCTTTTCACACAACTGTTGCGGCATCCCCATTGTCACGTGATCAAAATTTGGATGCTTTGGCAACCTGTTCATATTTATGACGGTTGCCGTGTTCTGGGGTGATGTGATCACGTTTTGCGACCCACTGACAAGCAAAGTCAATGGGGAAGCCAGATTCATTTATCGAACCCTGTTGCTAACTGCAGTGGTTCACTTAAGAACTGTGGCAAGAATGGTCGTAAAATGGGGCAAAATCCACTTAACAACCATCTCACTTAGCAACAGAAATTTTGGGGTCAGTTTTGGTCATATGTTGACCTGTAGTCAAATTCTGCAAAGCTTGCAAATGGCCTCTTTTATATGTCCATGGTTTGAAGTTCTATATCTTGCGATAAGTGCTGTGACTGGAAGCACATCTTTGATTCTCCAAGGAACTCTACAAGTGGGTAGTATAGCCTCTATTGAGGAAAGAGGCAGAAAATCTTCCTTGTAATGAACTTGTTTCAGTTCTTTCCAAGCTTTGATTATTATTATTTTTAAATGAGGTTAGGTGAATTACAGAGTGTGGCTTTAAATACTTTTTCATCTCTTTTAATTGTTATATTGAGATTGGTGTTCCCCTCCTCTGGTGTTGCTTAGTTGTTTCTGCAAACCCATTTAAGCTGATGGGTAGGATTTTAATTGACAAAATAAATCCTGTGTTATAATCTAACAATTCAACAAAGTGTTATTTTATCTCATAACAATGCATTGTTATGGCACCATAGGAGCAAAAAGGGTACATACCACATAATGCTCTTCTGCCTTATAATAGCATTGTGCAAACTGAATTTCTTGACTGCGTCTGAGTTTTTGACATAGCATTCTGTCTGCAAGTCTAAACACAGACAGAGGTGTTTGTACTTCAGGCCCGCAAACCCAGCTGATTTCCCACTCAGATAGATGACCTCATTATCTAGTCAGTATAGTAGGAGAAGGAGTGGCAGAACCTGAGGGTGGAGTTAAAAGAGGAATCAGCCTAGAATTTCTACGTAGTCACAAGTGAACTAAGTCCAACCTCCCCTTGAATTCCATTGAGCCTTATCTGACTCCTAGCCAGTGCTAACTGTTAGTTGAGAATTTTCCTGTGCATAAGCATGAGTAGCAATAAATCAGACCTTCATGTGTGGACCTCATCTATTGCGTCTGACAGTTCATGTATATAATAACCAACCAGGTAGCAAATAAAAGTTATTTCCCTCTACAGAGTCCTATGGTGCTGTGCATATGAAACTTCCGTGGACATACAAAAATTCCCCAAAACAAAATTTTCACCCCACAATGGTGGGAGCTTACTCTGATCTTCATCCTTACTTCTCAGTAAGCAAAGTGCTAGAATTTGGGCTGTTTCTTGTGCCGACTTCATGTAAACATGCACAATTACGGGACTAGTATTGCTGTGAATGAAATGGATTATTTCAAAACTTCTGAAATAAAAGAGCTATTCTCTCTAGGGATACACCCTTTGACTTGTACCCTTCCTGTTTTGATTTGGACCCACCACCATGAGCAGGCAGCCCTCAGGATCCTTTCAAAATTATAACTCATCGCTCAGGTTGAAAAATGACATTCTTTACCTTTACCTTATGGGAGCAATAATTCTTTGCAGGCAAATCCTCTTGAACACAGCTAGTTATGAGGAAGAGATGGGGAAAGGAACTGTACATAGAAAAACAGCAGCCCTGGCCAGAAAAGTCACAGAATTCAAACCTCCATCACTGTTTAACTCAATGGGCCATGCCAAGTAGGTTTTAGAATATTATACAGGTAGTCCTTGACTTGCAACCATTTGTTTAATGACCGTTTAAAGATACAACAGCGCTAAAAAAAGCGACTTATTACCCGTTCTCACATTTATGACCCGTTGCAGCATCCCCGTGATCATGTGATCAGATCTTGGGTGTCTGGCAACCAGCATGTATTTACGATGCTTGCCATGTTCCAGGCTACTGGGATTGTCATTTGCAACCTTTCTGGGTTTCCCCCCCCAGATTTAAATTCTATTAATTTTTATCAAATATATAAGATACAAAGGAAAAATAAAAGTAATGGAACACTAGGGGAAGGATAAAGGGAAAAAGAGAAAATGTGGGATAGGAAGGAAAAAAAGAAAAAAAGGTGTTGACTTCCAACTCTTTGGCACAGTAGAAGATAATAACATTACAACCTCAACTTTTTACTTTTATACAATAGTGTAAATACAATAGTATTAGTATATACTAGCCGTTTCTATAACAATAAACCAATCAATAAAAACAGAGTCAAAATTTCATTTCCCCCCCCCATCACATGCACACTGTCTGGAAGTAATTTCCAAATAGAAACAAAATTAAATATATTCTCTTCTTTGGATAAAAGAATTGATTGAACAATCTCTGGTTTTCCTTGCTGTGAGAAATGATATATATATTTCTGTTTACTCGTTAATATCTATAGACTATCATAATTCATATTAATAAAATTCAGAATATTCTTTAAAAAAAATTAACCCTAAAGGAAAATACTTTTTTTAAATTTTAAAATATTAAACTTTCCTTTAAAAACATTTCTAAAATCAGTAAGTCCTAACACATCTTTTTTAAAAAACAAAACAAAAAAACTTTACTCTTTTTAAACTTCCTGTTAACATTCATTAAAAATTCACTTTCCATAATATTTTACCAACTTTAAAGATTACTCAAAGATTACTGAAACTTTTGACAAGCGGAATCAATGGAAGAAGTCAGATTCTTTTAAGGAGTGCATGATTCCCTTAAAGATCATACTGATTTGCTTAATAGCCATGGCAGAAAAAGTCATAAAATGGGGCATGATCCACTTAACAATTGCCTTGCTTAGCAATGGAATTTTGGGGCTCAGTTGTGGTTCTAAGTTGTGCACTACCTATCATCGAGGTCAACAGGAGCTTTTGTGAGTGTTCGTTTTATTATGAGCCTTATCATGAGCCTTGGTGGAGCAGAGGGCTAATGCCTCCTTAAGTAACACCAGCTGCCTGCAATTAGTGCAGGTTCGAGTCCCACCAGGCTCAAGGTTGACTCAGCCTTCCATCCTTCCGAGGTAGGTAAAATGAGGACCCAGATTGTTGGGGGCAATAAGCTGACTTTGTAATAATGCCGCTTGGTGTGTGTGTGTGAAAGCCCTAATAAGCAACCATATACATAGAATGAAGGCTATTGCTAAGCTTGTAAGCCGCCCTGAGTCTTCGGAGAAGGGCGGGATATAAATGTAATAAAATAAATAAAAATAAATAAATATTAGTTAAAATCCTGTTTCATTGTTTTTGTTGTTATAGGATTACCCACAAATTCCACTCTTGCAAAGGGTTGGATTGAGCCAAGGGAGTGTAGGGTCCTTGGTAGGCTTTACTTTTTTATTCTACAACTGATCTTTATTATTATTATTATTATTATTATTATTATTATTATTATTATTCATATCGTTGGTGCTATTATTATTTCCAGTAGTATCCACTCTGGGATGCCGCTATACGGGAATACATGTGTTCACCTGTCTACCCACTCAATATATCGGCAAGTTTTTTTTAATAATATAAAATGGTTTAACCATGTCTATAACTGAAGTATAGAACTCACTTGTAAATGGGTAATAGACAGGTGTTACACTTGTTAAATGTCTTCAGGACTGTGTTTAACCTATTCCGCTGTGGATTAAATAAGGATATTTCTGCGGAAACGTAAGGTCAGCAGGGTGGAGTTTGAGAGTGCACTGGCTTTTGTAGGCCCATGAGAATTGATTGTATCAGCAAAGTGATTAAAGGGAAAACCCCAGCCACCCTTCAATTGCTATTCACAGTAACTACAAGAAATGCGATGTGTAACAAGCATCCTTTGACTTTGTTTGCTGGCTGACCTTTCCAGAAGTTCAGGAAAGGATAACAGTAACTGGGCCTATTTCCCAAGATGACATTTGTATGCTCGATTAGAGATCCCTCGACCTTCATCCGATAAGCTTTGAGAAGCGGGGAAAAATTATCAAGGGAAGGCAGTTTTTATTACTGGTCTCAGCAAGCATCCTTTATTTGTTGACATTTTGATAGCCAATCTTCTTCAAATCTCTGACTGCTTCTGAAATAAGCAAGTCCAGATTTTCAGGATGTTGTTCCCTTGATATGTTAGATCATATACGTACCATGCAGAATAATACAACTGAATCTCTTTGGGTTCAAAGTTGACAGAATGATTGGGCAGTTGTAGAGTATCTGCATTGCACACAAAAGGTACAGCCTCAGTCCTATCAGAGCTGAAAAAAATTCTTCTCTGAATACATGGAGTGACACTGCCAATTTGCAACAAAACTGATGTAGTATAAAGTAGTTCTTATGTTCCTAACGTCAGGAGAACTATAATTGAAATTACAGATAACCTAGACATCAGTACATAACTTGAACTCATATACTGTTGTTGTTGTTGTTAGCTGCGAAGTCGTGTCCGACTCATCGTGACCCTATGGACAACGTTCCTCCAGGCCTTCCTATCCTCTACCATCTTCTGCAGTCCATTTAAGCTCACGCCTACTGCTTCAGTGACTCCATCCAGCCACCTCATTCTCTGTCGTCCCCTTCTTCTCTTGCCCTCAGTCTTTCCTAGCATTAGGCTCTTCTCCAATGAGTCCTTCCTTCTCATTAGGTGGCCAAAGTATTTGAGTTTTAGCTTCAGGATCTGGCCTTCTAAAGAACAGTCAGGGTTGATCTCCTCTAGGACTGACCGGTTTGATCACCTTGCAGTCCAAGGGACTCGCAGGAGTCTTCTCCAGCACTCATATACTGTAACATACAGTATTTAGGTTTATGTATATCCTACTTTTGAATGTAAAATAGTTAAAATAACAGAATAGCAGAGTTGGAAGGGAACTTGGATGTCTTCTAGTCCAACTCCCTGGTCAAGCAGGAAGCCCTATACCATTTCAGACAAATAGTTGTCCAGTTTCTTGTTAAAAACCTCCAGTGTTGGAGCACCCACAACTTCTGGAGATAAGCCATTCCACTGATTAATTGTTCTAACCATCAGGAGATTTCTGCTAAGTTAGGTTTCTTAATCAGAGCATCATAAAAATAGTTGAATGTATGAAAATTTATTACAGTCAATGCATCCAGTTTTGGATGGCAATAGGCAGTTGACGGTAACAGATTAATATTTAAAACAGTCTTATTAGGCAGCAGTTAAATGGGGTTTCTTATATAGATAGTCCTTGACTTAACATTCCAAGTTACAATGGCACTGAAAAAAGTGACTTACAACAATTTTTCATATGGCCATTGCAGCTTCCCCATGGTCATACGACTAAAATTCAGATGCTTGGCAACTATAGCATTGTACGCGGTATCTGCGCTATCTAACAAAATGAAATTCAATGGTGAAAAAAGTAAAGTTGTACATTTAGGCAAGAAAAACCAAATGTACAGGTATAGTATAGGTGGTACCTTGCTCAACAGTAGTAATTGTGAGAGGGATCTCAGAGTCGTAGTGGACAATCACTTAAATATGAGCCAGCAGTGTGCTGCAGCTGCCAAAAAAAAAAGGCAACACACTGCTAGGCTGCATTAGCAGAGGGATAGAATCAAGATCACATGAAGTATTAATACCACTTTACAATGCCTTGGTAAGGCCATACTTGGAATACTGCATCCAGTTTTGGTCACCACGATGTAAGAAAGATGTTGAGACTCTAGAAAGAGTACAAAGAAGAGCAACAAATTTGGTCAGGGGACTGGAGGCTCAAACATATAAGGAATGGCTGCTGGAATTGGGTATGTCTAGTTTAATGAAGAGAAGGACGAGGGGGGACATGAAAGCAGTGTTCCAATATCTCAGGGGCTGCCACTAAGAAGAGTGAGTCAAGCTATTCTCCAAAGGACCAAAGGGCAGGACAAGAAGCAATGGATGGAAACTACCCAAAGAGAGAAGCAACCTAGAACTAAGGAGAAACTTCCTGACAGTTAGAACTATTAATCAGTGGAACAACCTGCCTCCAGAAGCTGTGAATGCTCCAACACTGGAAGTTTTTAAGAAGAGATTGGACAGCCATTTGTCTGAAATGGATAGGGTTTCCTGCCTGAGCAGGGGGTTGGACTAGATAACCTCCAAGGTCCCTTCCATCATCATCATCATCATCATCATCATCATCATCATCATCATCATCATCATCATCATTATAAGTTGCAGTGTCCTGGGGTCATGTGATCTCCTTTTGCAACTTTCTGATATGCAAAGTCAATGGGGAAACCAGATTCACTTAACAATTGGATTGCTAATTTAACAATTGCAGGGATTCACTTAGCACCTGTGGGAAGAAAAGTCATAAAATGGGGCCAAAGTAACTTAACAACTGTCTTTCTTAGCAATGGAAATGTTGGGCTCAGTTGTGGTTGTAAGTAAAAGACTACCTATATAGACAAAAAAATTTTGGAGGAAGAACCTCTGATTTTCCAGATAGTTTTGCAGTTATGACTCACATTATCCATGGACAATGGTACCCTAATCTGCATGAGCTGTCTTTGCACTCTAACCCTTTGTACTTTTTTTAGTTGTTGTTATGTCTGCATATGAAAGCCAGCTACAAATATATTGGGAAGCAATTTATTGCAAGACATGATTAATAATACATCTATAATAAAGAATAAAAGCTAAAAACCTTAGACAATCTAATTTTGTTTCTTTTTGCTATCTTAGGTCCAACACACTTTATATGAATTTTATGGACACCATTAAGCAAGGTTCCTTTAATAAAGCTTAAAGGCACAATTAGTAACCAATTTTCTAATTATAAAGTATGCTTTAGGCAATTGTGCAAAGCAGTTTCTTAAATGGAAAGTGGATTAAATTAGCTTCAAAAGCTAACTATTTTCATTCAAGAAACTTGGTCATTTTCAAAATGTGATTTTGTTTAGGTGTAAGATCTTAACACCTTTCTTGTTCTCTTCACTAAAAAAAAATCTTCCTTATATTCCTTTGTGGATTAAACTTTTTTTTTAAAGAATGAAATCCATGGTATATCGGAAGTAGACCCCCACTATGTTGCATTGGTTATAGACCTATAAAAATGCATCTGGCTTGCAACCTCAATGGGTATGCGCACATCTGGATAAGTATCTTCCACCCTTCCAGCAATTGCCAAAAAACCAGCAATTTTAAATTGGATTGCTGGAAGGCTAAGAAAAGCCTACTCGGTTACCCAACCCTGCCACTAAGTCATTCTGCTCAAAATTGAAGAAAAAAACAGGAACTGTAAAGCAAAATCATTGGAAAGGGACTAGGACTTTTGTAAATCATTGAATTCACCCTTCTGCTAGTCCTCAAAATTCAGCAGTCTGGTTCCCAAGAAAAACTGAAACATTAGTCAGAGTGGTCAGCAGATCTGCACCACCCCCCCCCCCAAAAAAGAGTGGAAAGTAGTTCAGTTCCTCCAAGCTAAGTTTGTAGGCTGATCAGGCAGGAAATATGAAAGGTTCCCTGGGTCACACTTTTAATGACCCAAAACTGGATACAAATTGCCTGCCCAGGATATAGGGAGTTTTGCAGACTGGAAAAGTGGGAAAAGATCTATTTCCTTCCAAGGCAATGGAAGAGAGATCTAAGGACTTGTGAAGTTTTAAATCTCTAATATTAGAATAAATTGTTTGCACGAGTAAACATGGTAGTTGTCTTCCAATACTTGAAGCGCTCTCATAAGGAACAGGGCATGAATTTATTCTCCATGGCACCTGAGGAAGCAATGGGTGGAAGCTGGTCAGGGGAGAGCCAACCTGGAAATAAGGACGAATTTCCTGACCATAAGAACAATGAATTAATAGAACAGGTCGTCTCTCTGAGTTGTAGGTGCTCCATTGCCAGAGGTCTCCAAGAAAAGATTGGATAATCATTTGTCTGGGCTAGTATAAGGACTCCTGTCTTGGGTGGGGGTGTTGGGAGTAGAAGACCTCTAAGGTCTACTCCAGCCTTGTGATTCTATGTTTGGTGACTCTGTCATCTGCATCAGCAGTTATTTATTCCAGTGAGGTAGCAACCGATCATTAGATCATTAGATCAGCACTGCATCCATGCTGAATTTAATTGCAATAGTTGTACTTAAACTCTTCAGAGCAGCGGTTCCCAACCTTTTCTACACCCCACACCCCTAGAACGCTTCTGATATATTCTCTCACCCCTGACAAAAATTATGCTATGTACACTATAATTTTGAAACTTCTAAACCCTGGCATATCGTCTCACACCCCCAGGGGGTGTGAGCAGCCCCGGTTGGGAAGCCTTGCTTTAGAGTAACCAAGCTGCTGTAATTCTTCAGCTAACAAGCAAAATTCCATAACCCTGAAAGTGAGCATTCTTGTTGGGTAAATTCACAAAGTTTCCTTGATTAAGTATGCCTCTCTAGAGGTGGCAGAACTAAAGGGTCACTTTAATGTTACACACACCAAGAAATTCCTACTCTTGCTTTCCTAATAGAAACATAATCCCATAAAGCATTAAATTTTATCCCTAACTCGAATGAGAAAAAGAGGGCCTTTTTCACCCTTCTGTTTTTTCTTAACCCAAGGGAAAACAGCAAATCACTTTCTGTGCACATCTAAGATAGAAAAAAATGTGGGTTAGATAGCATTACCACCAGATGGATTCGTAGCTGGCTGACAGGCCGTACTCAGCGTGTGGTCCTCAATGGAACCGCATCTACATGGAAGGAAGTGTGTAGTGGGGTGCCCCAGGGCTCTGTTCTGGGCCCAGTGCTCTTCAATATCTTCATTAATGATTTGGATGAGGGGATAGATGGGGAACTCATCAAATTTGCAGACGACACCAAGCTGGCAGGAAAAGCCAATACTCCAGAAGATAGGCTTAAGATACAGAAGGATCTGGACAGACTCGAACACTGGGCACTATCTAACAAAATAAAATTCAATGGTGAAAAAAGTAAGGTTCTACATTTAGGCAGGAAAAATCAAATGCATAGGTATAGTATAGGTGGTACCTTGCTCAATAGTAGTAACTGGGAGAGGGATCTCGGAGTCTTAGTAGACAATCACTTAAATATGAGCCAGCAGTGTGCTGCAGCTGCCAAAAAAGCCAACACAGTGCTAGGCTGCATTAACCAGAGGGATAGAATCAAGATCAAGTGAAGTACTAATACCACTTTACAATGCTTTGGTAAGGCCACACCTGGAATACTGCATCCAGTTTTGGTCACCACGATGTAAAAAAGATGTCAAAACTCTAGAAAGGGTACAGAAAAGAGCAACCAAGATGATTAGGGGGCTGGAGGCTAAAACATATAGGGAACGGTTGCTGGAATTGGGTATGTGTAGTTTAATGAAGAGAAGGGTGAGGGGTGACACGATAGCAGTGTTCCAATATCTCAGGGGCTGCCACAAAGAAGAGGGAGTCAAGCTATTCTCCAAAGCAGCTGAAAGCAGGACAAGAAGCAACGGATGGAAACTAGTCAAGGAGAGAAGCAACCTAGAACTAAGGAGAAACTTCCTGACAGTTAGAAAAATTAACCAGTGGAACAACCTGCCTCCAGAGGTTGTGAATGCTCCAACACTGGAGGTTTTTAAAAAGAGACTGGACAGCCATTTGCCTGAAATGGTATAAGGTTTCCTGCCTGAGCAGGGGGTTGGACTAGATGACCTCCAAGGTCCCTTCCAACTTTATTATTATTATTATTATTATTATTATTATTATTATTATTATTATTATTATTATTATTATTATTATTATTATTATGCAAGCCATAAGTAAATATTGCAAAGTAAAATGTCTTTTTTCATCATTCCTTCACAGATAGGATGGATGGATGGATAGATAGATAGATAGATAGATAGATAGACAGACAAATAAATAGATAAATATTACTTTTCTGACTGAATGATCTTTCCATCAATTTCTTATTTTATGCATACAATTTTTAAGAAAAGCCACAGAGAATGAAAAGTTTTAAATTCATTCTACTTACCAGATGAGCTTCCAACAATATAGTGAAACAATTGCCAATGAAACCCTCTTGTGTCTGGCAGAAGATTCGTAAACAAGAGTTGTGCAGTGCTACCCTTTGGATTTCAGACTGATTAGCAGTAAAACAACTCACCAAAAAGAATTACCTTCTCATAGAAATGAAATGAAATGAAATGGATATCACTGAAACTTCTCGGATTTAATTTCAGCTAGTCTGGAGCTACTGGGAGGTGTGTCATGGGAAATAATGTTCAGAATAGCTAAATGGAAAGTGTTGATTTTTATTGGAAAGTAAGACAGAGACACACAGTACACAAACAGACACACGCACACCCAGACATAGAGGTATTTTGCTGAATTCATCCACTCCTTTCTAAGATGTCCTATTTAAGGAAAATGGAGGTAGGAGGGAGAGGGGAAGATTTGGAAGTTTATTTATTTATTTAATTAGTTTTATATACCGCCCTATTCCCGAAGGACTCAGGGCGGTTTACAGGGCAAAGTTTAAAAACAATATAAAAGTTAAAATAGAAATAGAATTAAAATAAATTAAATTAATTACTAGCCCAACAAATTAAAACAAAGTTTAAAACTTAAAACCCCTCAGTCCAGGCCAGATAGATCAAAAAGCCAAGTTTTCAGGTCCCGACGAAACGAACGCAGGTCGGGGGCGGTCCAGAGTTCCACAGGTAGGTCATTCCATAGGGCAGGCGTGCCCACAGAGAACGCCCTCCCTCTGGGGATCACCTGCTGGCACTCCCTGACCGGCGGCACCCTAAGGAGGCCCTCCCTATGGGAGCGCACAGGACGATGGGAAGTTGATACTGGCAGCAGGTGCTCCCTAAAATAATCCGGACCCAAGCCATTTAGGGATTTTTAGGTCATCACCAGCACCTTGATTCTCACCCGGAGGGCAACTGGAAGGCAATGCAGCTCGCGGAGAAGAGGCGTTACACGGGAGTATCGGGAGACTCCCATCACAACTCGCGCGGCTGCATTCTGCACCAGCTGAAGCCTCCGAGTGGTCCTCAAGGGCAGCCCCATGTAGAGAGCGTTGCAGTAGTCTAACTGGGAGGTCACAAGCGCATGAGTGACTGTGCGTAGGGCATCTCGGTCCAGTTACAAGACTGCTCCAGTGTTTGGATAGATACAGACAGACAGATTATCTGTACAATGGGAAAAAAATGTTACCAAATTATTTTAAAAGAAAATGAGTAGGAATACAAATCTCTCAACTTCTCACACAATCCCCAACATATAACAGAGTGAATGACATACCTTGATTGTTGAATAATATTTATATAGAATAGAGCTGGAAGGGATCTTGGAGTCTTCTAGTCCAGCCCCCTGCTCAAGCAGGAGAACCTACACCATCTCAGACAGGTGATTGTCCAGTCTTTTCTTAAAGATCTCCAGTGATGGGGCACCCATGATTTCTGGGGGTAAGGTGTTCCACTGGTTGATTGTCCACACTGTCAGGAAGTTTCTCCTTAAATCCAGGTTGTTTCTCTCTTTGAACAGTTGCCAACCATTTTTTCTTGTCCTTCCCTCTGGTGCTCTGGTGAACAAAGTGACCCCCTTCTTCCTTGGGTCAGCCCTTCAGATACTGGAACACTGCTATCATGTCTCCCCTATTTCTTCTTTTCTTTAGACTAGCCAAACCCAAGTCCTGCAGCTGTTCTTTGTATGTTTTAGCCTCCAGGCCTTTGATCATCTTAGTTGCTCTTCTCTGAATCTTTCTCAGTCTAACCTTAAAAGACAAACCAATTAAATACCTTGGGATCTGCATCAGCATTTTAAGACCCTTTCATACCTTCTAAGAAAAAAAAAGCAAGCAAAATAGGCAAAGCCACTAAATTTGACCATGTAATAATGCTTTTCCTTGCCAACATTCTGTTTGTGCTTTTATTGCATTGTTTTTATAGTCACTTTTCATTTCCTGTCCTATTCAGTAAGTTCTGATTTTCAATTTGCATCAATGCTTGTTTCTTGGCTGTCTTTTACATAATCAGCCAATGCATGCTTTTCTTTTTTGACATTTTGTTTGACTTGAAGTAAACCTCCGTCTCCATTTCTGTGGGGTGGGTGAAATCATTATCACTATGGGGATGTAATGCATGGTGAATAGTTTTCTTGTTGTGTGAACTAAGCTGTCCAGTTCAGCTTGTGTCCAGTTATTATTTGCATCCCCTATCAACCCACACATTGTTCCAAGTTAACTCACAGGAACAGAGATGGTCAGGAAGATGCAGAAGGAAGAGTAAGCTAGATAAGATAACCATTTATATATATGTGTCTTGTTATATATGTGTATGTATGTATGTATGTGTGCACACACACACACACACACACACACACACACACACACACGGACAAACTGAACAAGTAAATGTGGCTTATTGGCATTTTGTCCTGAAAAAAGGTCAGTGCTGTGAATGTGAATAATTGAAAATGCATAAAGAGTTTTTTTAGATAGGAAAAAAACACAATTTTAGTACAGTATATAAGTACCAGGAGCAATCAAGGAGTAGATTCCATTATGAGCTGACATTATTTTAATACCTTCCCCTCTGCCCATTGTGCTTTGGTTCTTTTAATGTATAAAAGTCACTTTTGCCTCTTCAGGTGAACATTCTCCAAATAGTGCTTCTGACTAAACATAGTGCCATATTGTTGTGTCACAGTAATACTACAACATGGGACATGCCAAACTGTGATTCTACTGTGAAAGTGGAGAAAATTGTCAAATGCAACTTATTGTTAGAGGAGAATATTTGCAGCTCAGAGTTGAAATTAGGGGTCCTTGGTGCTCTCTGAGTTTGCTTGTTACCCAAACTAGGTAACATCAGAACTGGTAATGTTGCCTAGTGTGGGTAATGAAATGTCTGCAAGAAAACAAGCAAACTCAGAGAGTACTTAAATACAACTTAAACAGAGAAAAGCACTTGAGCTTTCAGCTCCAGCCAATTCTAGTCAGCATAGCCAGGGGGAACAGATTAGGAGAGTTTAAGACAAAAATATCTAGAGGGCACCACGTTGTTATTTCTGGCTTATCAGATGCATGCAGGTCCCCAGGGAATGTGGAGGAGAATACATCAAATGCAGAAATCAGGTAGCTTTTCTAGCATTATTAACAACACTGTTTCTAAGAACCCAGGTAAGAACTGGATACAGTTCTTCTCACTTTGGGAGCTGACTCACACTCACTCTGTCACACCTGTCTTTATAAACTGAGAAGTATAACAAGAACAGAGAGAGATTGCAGGAGAAGGAAGCATCTTTACGTCTGGGCCTGATGCTTCTGAATTCCTCTTGGAAGAGATTTTTGACTTGCAAAATTCACAGCTCTGTGAGGGTCTGTAAATGTTTCATGGAAGAACCCTGTTGGGCTCATGTGCTTCCTGAAAACAAAGAACGTGAAAACAAATAAAGCAATAAAGTAGCTCAGGGTTGCATATTGCACACAGTGCCATCATTAGCTAGGTATACGTGCCTGCAATTTTATTTTTGGAAAACTATATTTAGGAAGCACTGAAGATATCAGTAAAATGCCAATCCCAACTGTCCCACTGTTCAGAAATATTTAGATGTTTGTAAGCTGGTTGAGAATGCATATTGGAGCCTGGTAATTAAAACAAAAGGGATGCGGTGGCTCTGGGTTAGGATGCTGAGCTTGTCGATCAGAAGGTCGGCAGTTTGGTGGGTCGAATCCCAAGTGCCGCGTAGCAGAGTGAGCGCCTGTTACTCGTCCCAGCTTCTGCCAACCTAGCAGTTCGAAAGCACGTAAAAATGCAAGTAAAAAAATAGGGACCACTACGGTGGGAAGGTAACAGCGTTCCATGCGCCTTTGGCGTCTAGTCATGCCGGCCACATGACCACGGAGATGTCCTCAGACAAGCGCTGGCTCTTCGGCTTTGAAACGGAGATGAGCACCGGCCCCTAGAGTTGGAAACGACTAGCACGCATGTGTGGGGGAACCTTTACCTTTACCTAATTAAAACAAGATTTGCACTGGGCAGCTAATTGGCTTCTTTTTACATTCACATTCACATTCTCTCTCTCTCTCTCTCTCTCTCTCTCTCTCTCTCTCTCACACACACACACACACACACACACACACACACACACACACTGATAGACAGCATCTGTCTGCTGTTGATATTGGCTCATTTCTACTGTTCCGTAGAAATTGAAAGTGTCCTGGGATAGTGAGATTTGGATCCAGTCTTAGATTCCTTCTTGCATGTATTATCACAAAGATTAATTTAAGAGAGATTATTCTACAAATAGGCATGCTTATATAGTTATCATGAACTAATTATAGGCATGTTGAAAGACCTTTAATTTTGTAACAAAAATTAGGTATTTCTACTCCAGAGATGTGAAAAAGTGTTGCTTTCCAGATGTTGCCACCCTACAGATCCCAGTACTCATGGCAAAAATGGCCAACAGTGAAGGCTATTAAGGCTATTGAGCAAACTCTTTAGGGTCCACCCATTCTACTCTTCTGTTAAGTAAATATACACGTTGTTCCTTCCACACTGCTTGGCTTTCTGTCCAGAGAACTATTCAGTTTCTCTTCTCCATAGTTATGCTCTTTGCTATTCTGTATTTATTTAAGCAGACATAACTTATTCATTGGGTCTAAGCATATACTGTCTTTCCCGTAATAACAGAATGGTGGGATTTTCGGGATAAACAGAAGGAAATACTTCTGCATATGGTTAAACAATGGAATGTACTGCCATGAGATATAGTTGATACTCATCAACTTGAATGAGTTAATGTTGTATATCAGTTAGAGTACAAAGAAGGGGAAGTTAGAAACTAAATATTTATTCAATACTGTAAAGTTTTAGTAGATTTCTTTTCTATTTCTTCTTATCTTTTTTTCTCTAAGGCAATTCATCTTTAAATAATAAAACAATGGAGGTATTGGCAATCAACTCAGTATTTTAGAGGACTTAACATCCTTTTCTCTTTCTGTTAAAAATAACTCAATGTATTTTGGTTTTTATGGTTAATCCTTCACCAGCAATCCACTCAGTGCCAGGTAATTTCTGTTACAGTTTCTTTATCTAATTGTTGATGTTATGTCTTTACATTAATTTCATTTCCTCTTTTGTCTTATTTTTAATGATTAATTGTAGTTAAGTAATAGTTGCTAGGATTCTAAAATGAAATGCAATCTCACGTGTGTGTATTTTTTTTTCATTCTAATCATAAGGTATAAGTCATAGACACTACCTGTACAAGCCTATAATATTCTGCGTACTTGATACTGCATTTCTATGATCTAGCAGAGTAGCAGCTTGATAAGAACATAATATTTTGGTTTGGATGTAAAGAATTTCCCCATTCAAAGTCCAAACATTCAATCCTGTATCTATCCAGAAATAAGTCTGACCTCTGGAAAAAAGACTTATTTTCTAGTAAAAACATATTTAGTTTTGCTTCTGAACCCATGAAATATCCAAGTAATGAATTTCATGAAATAAGCCAAACTAAAATAACACTCTTGTGTTCCACATCCACTGGTCCTCTTATCGAGAAAAACATGTGGATTAGTCTGTCTACCATGTTTGATCCTTGGCTTTTTTTATGTAGAGCTTCTTCATCTTAACAACAATAGCTTTGCTTTCACCTCCACCCTTACATAAAACACAACCCAAAGCAATAGTAGGTTAGCATTACATGGCAAATCATAACAACACTTTAAGGCAACCACTAACAAGAAAGAAACAAGAAAGCTTCCCCCCCCCTCCATTCTTCTGTTTAAATTTGGTGCCCAAAGCCTTTAATCCCTTTGCATAAAACAGGTATATAATAAAAAGTGAGTTCTGTTTACATTAAAACCTACAGGTTTTGCTTAGCCTTTTGAGCTTCAAGCCTAAAATAAAGAGTTTATTAAAAGGTTCTGAGAGAGAAATACAAAGAGAGGGGTCTGTTTCTAGAGGGAGAGCAAACAAACAAAACACAGTCAGCAAAACAAAATGAAACATGAAACATCGACATGGTCCTAAACAATTTCAAAGGCACAAGGCTGAAATGTAAATGTAACCCTCACAGATTAGTTTTTTGATGAAGATCACACTTTTGGGCCAGTCCAGAAGTTTGATACAAATGCTAAGAATTGAGAAACTATAACTTTACAGCAGAAGATTGCAATACTGGATTACATTTATTTTATAATCCATTTCTTATATCCTCTAGATCTTCAAATTATATGAACAAAGGTATTGTCAAAGTGTGTGTGTGTGTGTGTGTGTGTGTGCGTAGAAAGCCAAGATGGTGGGCACTGCTAAGCTTGTAAGCCGCCCTGAGTCTTCGGAGAAGGGCGGGATATAAATGGGATTAAAATAAAAAAATAAAAAATAAAATAAACACAATCATATGAAGGAAGACTCCACTCCCCGTTGCTTTTATAAATACATTGCTTTGGCTGTGGCTGCCATTTTGACCTCCCTATCCCCACCCCATGGATGCCTCTATCTGTAATTAGATAGCTAGCCTGAGAAACAGTAACTGAACTCAAGGTTAATCCACCACAAGGGATTGGTCCTTCCAACTCTAATGAAGTACTGTTTCCGAACCAAGATGGGAATGTCACTCCAAAGTCACTTCAACTTCAGGCAATAAAAAAGGTCTTCTGATCGTTTGGCAAAAAATGATAAGAAAATGAAATATGAGATATATGTTAAGATTAACAATTTTTTTAAAAAACATCACTTCACTAAAGCGAGCAAAGTAAAAGCAAATGTATTTAATTTATGTCCTGTCTTTATTATTTTTTCAAATAACGCGAGGTGGCAAACATATTCAACATGCCTACCTCCTCCTTTTTCCTCACAAAAAAACAGCCCTGTGAAGTGAGTTGAGCTGAGAGAGAATGATTGACCCAAAGTCACCTAGCTGGCTTTTTCCTGGCTAAGGCGGGACTAGAACTCACAGTCTCTGGGTTTCTAGCCTGGTGCTTTAATCACTAGACCACATTAAATTTTGGAACCTGTGCCTGTCCTTAACTCACCAATTGAAGTCGACCTCTAAAAATATTAAGCGCAGTCTCCAGAATATTGTCTCAGAAAAACCTAGCTGGTGATTGAGGAAATACTTTTACAGGATGATGAGAATGTCACTCATATGTACATACATACATAACACACACACACACACACACACACACACACAAAGAGCACATACATTTATAGGAATACTGCTACCACATCTCTGGGCTCCTCTACACAATGTTCTTTGCAGCAGATTTGCATCATTTCACACAGCAGCTGGTTGTCACAGAACTGTTTGAGGGTCTTCTGGAAATTGAATCGGAGATAATAGAAAATAAATACAAGTTTAACAAATTACAGTTTGTAACACAGTCAGCCAGATGTTCAGACTGGATTCGGCATTTTTATCCACCTATGAAGTCTTTCCTGAGGATCTGGGATAGGCAGATGTGGATGTTTGATGGTGTTAAAGGCATGATTGCAGGATATAAGCTATTCCAATTAAAGCCTTTTGCAATTGACTGAAGGTGCCCTGCCACTAAGATACATCCCATTTCTCTCAGGGAAGTTGACTCAATCCATGGGAAAATTATTTACAGCGATGGAATTTAAATAACCAGAAAACTAAACAAGAGTAGCAGAGGAGTGTCATTTTAACATTCCACTTGAAATGAATACAAAGGTTTTTCTAAAAAGCGAAGCCATAAGGTGAAGTAACAGTTTCAACTGGATATACCTTTACCTCCATGGTTGCGGAGTCCTAAATGAGGTGCACACACACACAAAAACCAACAACAACAGCAGCAGTATTTTTTTCTCCTGAGCCCCAAATGACAACTCAAATGTTTGGGGAGGTTATTCCATGATCAACGCTCCCCTTCAGTTATGTAGAGATTGCAATTCCTAAACAGAATACTAGTGGATATCAGTTTGGGGCAAGCTGTTCTAAATAGTATATATCTATGGACATTCTCAAAGATCTAGATCAGGGGTGTCAAACTGCCAGCCTGCGGGCCGGACATGTCATCCAGAAGCTGCGTCCACCCCATTACTGGCAATGGCAAAACCATCCCAATATGTTGCATGATGTCACATGACATCCCAAGTTTGACATGTCTGATCCAGATCATGGTTTGTTCCAAAGGTGCTTTTTCTAAAAGGTAGCTGGATTTTCTTGATTTTTTTTTGTTTTTTTTTCCTTTGAAAACATTTCACTTTGCATCCAAGAAGAACTGAAAAAGTTTTGGATGAGAAGCAAAATGTTTTTCAAAAGGGGAAAAAAAACCCGCAGGAAAATCTAGTTGCCTTTTTGGAAAAGCACCTTTGAGTTTAGATATTATAGTTAAAAAGGAAAAGGCTCATTTCTCGTTCAAACTTGTCAGTCTTCATAAAACAGGAAAGCTTAGTCAGTGACTTTTTGCCAAAGAAGAGACCAACTGGTCTTTGACAATAGTTGATTTTTTATTTTATTTATTTGTTATATTTATATGCCGTCCATCTTGCTGTCCAGCCAGCATTCTGTCTCCAGACCACTGAAGGCCTTAAACTTAAACCTATTCCTAAATTTGTTCCAGAGGCACACTGGTAAATATTGTGGCTATAATGATAACAAAGTGATGAGTTAATATGTCTCTTCCTTTTTTTTCCCTGAGACATTCCAAGCCTTTTTCAGAGACAAGCATGTTGTAACAATCTAATCTGGATGTCACAAGGTCCCAGGCTCACAGCTTAATGTGGAAAATTTGGTGGAGCTGCCATTGAAGCCCATTATAGCATTCCTACACAGAAAACATCTGGTTACAGGAAACTGAAATCCTTGTACGTAAATCGTGCTGTAAAATAATCCTGCATGTGTGTATACATAAACACTGAGACCCTGGGACAAATTGTCTGTACATGACATACTATGGGCAAGGATCTTTTCTCCACCGATGGAAAGTCTATTATTTCTAAAAGATGGTCCAGCAATCTCTACAAACCGTCAGGGACGGGTCAATATTTCATCTTGAACTGGCTCTTATTCAAGCTACAACTCCTGTCAGCTTGCAGTCAATTGAAATAACGGAGGGAGAGATAAAGGTAAGTAATGCACCACCCGTACTGAAATGCTGATGGCCATATATCTGGTAATTTGATGCTTCATAAAGGCAATCTTCTTGTTCAGTATTTGACAGGCCTGGCTGTCTCATTTATCTGTCTGCGTGTTCACGCAGCAATATATATTGCATGCGAGTGCATGGCTTTGTGGGGGCGAGGTGTGAAAAATAAAAATAACAGCTAAGGAGGTAACAATGTTGCTCAGGCAAAATGGTCTTGGTTCTCTGGTTCTCCATCTCTTTTTCTTGCCTGAGTGGGGGTGAGGTCAGAGATGGTGTTTTAATCCTCAAGGAAGAGGAATTACAATGCTTTCAAGGGCCCCAATAGATTGCATCTTTCAGAGCAGAAGCTGAAAACACAGGGACAATTAATGCTCCACACTATCAGCAGTTTCTCCCTCTGCACAAGTGTAAACATTTTAAAATGCAAAATAGGCTGAGCATCAAGTCATTGCACCACTAGGGAACTTTTGAGTACCAGCATGCATACATTTTAATAAAAGAGCTTAATTTGAGGCTGCATTTGGTCTTGGTAACGAGTGAAATGGAAGATTTCAGCACATGATAACAGTAAAAAGTGCCTGCAGATTTGTCATTCCTCTGTGTTTTTCCTCGTCAGTCTCTGCACCACCAATAGATACTTGGGTTTATAGAGCTTTCTGGCAGATGTTGCTGTAGTTGTCTTCAAGAATCAAGCACAAATTATCATCCTCAGAAGAATTATGCAAACATAAAGAGAGGGTTAGTTCTGAATTATGTTTTTCTTAAGACGGCATCCTGGAGTCCTTTCAAATAGTTGGTTGTTCTCTGTCTTTCATTTCTCGTGCTTTCTTCACTCACCCACACTGCAGTACAAGAGCATTTAAAACACAAAAAAAGGTCAAAGAGAGTGTACAGACTTGATACCAGCATAATGTCTTATACCTCAGTTTACATTATTGGCTGGCGATGACAGAAGTAACAAACTCCACATATTCGGAAAGGATGATATAAAATGTGAATCGTATATGTCAGGCCTCTTATTCATTTTTTTTAATCCTGAGACTGCATGCACTTCCCTCAAAGGCCTGTCATGTCTCAGAGCTTCTTCAAAAAAACTAAATAAAGGCTTCCTTAGTTTAACTGCATCTGCTCGTGGCAGCTTTGGTACAGTCACACAGATTTCTTGGCAGCCATTCAGAAGTGGTCTCTCTTATTTCCAGGATGCTGCTGTGGCTCACCAGTCAAGGGATTTCCTGGTGGTGTCTTATCCAAGTGCTGACCAGGTCTGACCCTCCTGTTCCTCCTCCCCCTCCTCCCCCTCCCCTTTCTCCTCCTTTCTTTTTACAACCAGCCAAGATTTGGCATCTGCTGTGATAATATTTTTTAAATGACAAAATGAGAAAATCATTAAATGTGTAAGAGAATTTGTGTTTTGGAGATCTATGTCTGTAATACAAACATATACAGAAATGATCGCTCAAAGCATAATCTTCGAGCAGCCAGGAAAACAAGCTAGTACCTTTGATCTCGACCTACTCCAAGATCAACTTTATCAGAAGCTCTACTTTAGGGTCTGGTTGCAGGATGCTAGGGAAGTCCACAATAAGGTTCAAAGCTCAGCTTTTTAGCAGAACAGAATTGCTCAAAACCAGTAGGTTTGCAAAATATTGCCTGTGGTTAGTCATGGCTGATTAGGATCAGAAATGATATCTCTGAACTGGAGGTGATCTATATGGTTGGGATAAGTTTTTTTAAAAAAGGATCTTGGGTGGTAGAGCCTCAACAATCAAAACAAAACTCTGTTGGGTTAGAACTGTTTGGAGAGATTGTCAATTAAACAGTATAGAAAAATACAGCTTCATACATGGTATTACATATAGAAAATCCAGAAGCATTGTAACATTCATCTAACATGCAGGGAAGGGGTTTGGGGGTATTTTTCTATGTCTTCCAAAATTGAAACCTTGTTTGTATCTTATAATAATAATAATAAAGTTAGAAGAGACCTTGGAGGTCATCTAGTCCAACCCCCTGCTCAGGCAGGAAACCTTATACCATTTCAGGCAAAACCTCCAGTGTTGGAGCATTCACCACCTCTGGAGGCAGGTTGTTCCACTGGTTAATTGTTCTAACTGTCAGGAGGTTTCTCCTTAGTTCTAGGTTGCTTCTCTCCTTGACTAGTTTCCATCCGTTGCTTCTTGTCCTGCTTTCAGGTGCTTTGGAGAATAGCTTGACTCCCTCTTCTTTGTGGTAGCCCCTGAGATATTGGAACACTGCTATCATGTCACCCCTCACTCTTCTCTTCATTAAACTACACATACCCAACTCCAGCAACCGTTCCCTATGTGTTTTAGCCTCCAGCCCCCTAATCATCTTTGTTGTTCTTCTCTGTACCCTTTCTAGAGTCTCGACATCTTTTTTACATCGTGGTGACCAAAACTGGATGCAGTATTCCAGGTGTGGCCTTACCAAAGCATTGTAAAGTGGTATTAGTACTTAACGTGATCTTGATTCTATCCCTCTGTTAATGCAGCCTAGCACTGTGTTGGCTTTTTTGGCAGCTGCAGCACACTGCTGGCTCATATTTAAGTGATTGTCTACTAAGACTCCGAGATCCCTCTCACAGTTACTACTATTGAGCAAGGTACCACCTATACTATACCTATGCATTTGATTTTTCCTGCCTAAATGTAGAACCTTACTTTTTTCACCATTGAATTTCATTTTGTTAGATAGTGCCCAGTGTTCGAGTCTGTCCAGATCCTTCTGTATCTTAAGCCTGTCGAGCCCCGCCGGCCTCCCGTCCGCTCGGGCCTCAACACTGGCTGTGCCGCCGCAGCCGCAGCCGCGCCGAGCAGCTGTCCGGTCCCCAGCTGATCGGCGCGCCCGAGCGGCACCCCCCTCCTCTCCTGGACGGCGTGGCTCCATCCTCCTCCACATCGAGCCGCCGCAGCTCCGCCGAACAGCTGGCCGGTCCCCAGCTGATCGGCGCGCCCGAGCGGCACCCCCCTCCTTCCCTGGACGGCGTGGCTTCATCCTCCGCCACATCGAGCCGCCGCAGCTCCGCCGAACAGCTGGCCAGTCCTCGGCTGACCGGCGCGCCCAGACAGCACCTTTCCCGGACCTTGGAGGGCGTGGCTTCGTCCGGGCTACGCGAAGCGCGCTGCCGCGATTCCGCCGAGCAGCTGCCCGGCGCACAGCTGTTTAGCGCGCCCGGCCCCGGATGGTCGGCGGGCGCGCGTTCACCTCGTCACCGGGGACGACGCCAAGCGCCCACCGGCCCGGTGCCGGACCCTGGACTGCGGCAGCCGGACCCTGGACTGCGGATGGCGCCCGGGCGGCAACAGGCTGCACCCAACGAACAGTTGGACCCGCCCCAGCAGATGGGCACGCCCCAGCAGTTGGGCACGCCCCAGCTTACTGTGGAGGGGGGTGCGACTGTGCCTGTTTTGCCACGCTCTGTTACTGGACATGGGGGGGGCTTAACGACCGCAACGCCAGCACGGCATGGGGCTCGCGAGGGAGCGGAAGGACAATACTTACCTGGAAGGGGGCTTGACAGGCTGCAGCAGCGCACACGGTGGGTGGTGGCTATGCACGGTGATGGGTGGGGTTTTTATGGGGAGGCGGGCGGATGCCGGTTTGCTTTGAAGGGGTGGGGTTAGGGTGTGGTACAATGTTAAAAGAGCGGTGAGGCTAGGAGCCTCAACGCTGACTTTACCGCGGTTTGTTTTGGAGAAGGAATAAACCTTGTTGCCCGTTCCTTTGGAAGTGCTTTTCTTTCCTGGCAGAGGACGTCGTGACAAAGCCTATCTTCTGGAGTATTGGCTATTCCTGCCAGCTTGGTGTCGTCTGCAAATTTGATGAGTTCCCCATCTATCCCCTCATCCAAATCATTAATGAAGATATTGAAGAGCACTGGGCCCAGAACAGAGCCCTGGGGCACCCCACTACACACTTACCTCCATGTAGATGCGGTTCCATTGAGGACCACACGCTGAGTAGCTGAGTACGGCCTGTCAGCCAGCTATGAATCCATCTGGTGGTAATGCTATCTAACCCACATTTTTCTATCTTATCAAGTAGTAGGTTGTGATCTACTTTATCGAATGCCTTACTGAAGTCCAAGTAAATTATATCTACAGCATTCCTCTGGTCCACTAGTTTTGTCACTTGGTCAAAGAATGTAATAAGATTTGTCTGGCATGATCTGTTTTTGACAAACCCATGTTGACTTTTAGTGATGACTTTGTTCGCATCAAGGTGTTCGCTAATTTGTTGTTTGATTATCTTTTCCAGAATCCTCCCAGGTATTGAGGTCAGGCTGATAGGTCTGTAGTTTCCTGGATGTATTTGCTGATATCTTTGTTTTGCTGTAAATAGCCCAGAAAATTTGTGGTGGATTAAATAGATTCAAATTATTTATAATTTATTACTATCTGTTTAAGCTGTTTTTGAATTGGTTTCCTTTCTCCTGGAGATGATAGATAGATAGATAGATTGATAGATAGATAGATAGATAGATAGATAGATAGATAGATAGATAGATAGATAGATAGATAGATAGATAGATGTTTACGTAGATTTTCACGGGTACAGGTATGTAGGTCTTGGTGTATTCGGGTGTTTTCCTGTGTACGATTGAGAGTGTTTTGGCGACGTTTCGACGAGGTCCCACTCGTCATCTTCAGGCTGGTTTCTTCGGCTTCGTGCTTGTGCGAGCAAAGCATGATTCTATAAATAGATAGATAGATAGATAGATAGATAGATAGATAGATAGATAGATAGATAGATAGATAGGCAGGCAGGCAGGCAGGCAGGCAGGCAGGCAGGCAGGCAGGCAGGCAGGCAGGCAGACAGACAGACAGACAGACAGACAGACAGACAGACAGACTTTACTTCAAACTCATTTGCCATTAAACACACACAACATAATGTCATAATAAAGTGTTAGGCTCTAAACTGTCAGAAGATTCTCTGATACTGATATTAGGCAAGATGGCCAGATTTGCCTTAACATAAGTTTGCTTGATCTGTGCCAAGTTTATAGATGCTGTTTTATCTTGTATACTTTACATCAATCCCTGCTGTAACCTTAGTGTCTCATACGGGCAGGGATCCATTCAACATATGTATGAAAATCAATTCTTAAACAAACTCTTGCTGTAACTGCAAGTTCATAGGAACTTGAAGATGCTTTCCAATAAAACTGTTAACAAATAGCAAACATAAGCCTTTTCTAACTAAACCTTGTACTGTAACAAACATTTTCCTGATGTTAACTTTGATGAATTATGAACTTGTGAACCCCCCAAAAAAACCACTGGAACAGATTTCATCTGCAATCCTTTGGTTTGTCTTTTAATGACTTTGTTTATTTCACTTATCTTTAGTAATTCACAACGTAGAATAAACATGCATTTGGGCATTGGGATAAATATATGCAAGAAGGTAACTTTTAAGGAAAGAAGGCAACAACTGTCAGTTAACAAAAACAACAGCCAAATGTAGAAAACCTAGGAGAAAGCTTCAAAGGAATTTAGATCTTAAGCATTTTGAAGAGCATTTTATGGCTGTTCCTGGCTAGCTTTTATCTCCATCTGCCTCTCATGGGGTGGAACCATTGATTAATGATACCTATTAAAGTAAGCAGAGGTGATTTTGGGTCATTTTGAGGTTTCGAGATGCCCCAGGCAAAAAGAGCCATATAACCTTCTCTCTTCTCACCCCAATTTCCCACCTCCTTTGTCACTTTTCCTCCAACTATTTTGCTAACATCTGCAACAGCACAACACTGACACGGAACACATGTTTTCTTGAAAAATAGTACCTCCAAAGGACATGGAAACAACTCCCAGCTAAGGGCTTTGAATTGCAACCAAAAATTTCAAATACAACCATACATTCCTTTCATGGAGTGAATTGTACAATATAAAATGTCTGTGCATGATAAAAACAAACGAAAAGAAAAGCAGATTTTAAAATAAGTGTTGTCACGTGAATTTATCATCCAACAGCACTTACAGTGGAGTTACAAATAGCAAGTTATAGTTTATTGGGTTTTCAAGATAGAAATGAATGGTAAGACAGTTGCGTTTTTATGACCAAAAGAACAATAATAACAGTACATCATCCAAAAAAGATACAAAATGCTAAAAGGTGCTGGTCTTTATAGTATTACTTTATAATATGCAATTGGATAACATTAAGCATGGACAAGTACTGAAGAATACATTCAAAGAAAAAATTGAACAGGTGAAACTCCATCAAAGTCACCACTATGTGAGCCATGCCTGTGATATGATACACTGGTGGAATTATTAACTGAACACAGGCCAAACTGGGCAGTTTGGACTGGAAAAAAAGAAAAGAAAAATGAAGGCTATTCATTCATTACATCCCCATTCATTCATTACATCCTCTCACCACTCCTATTTAACATCTATATGAAGCCGCTAGGTGAGATCATCCATGGTTTTGGAGTGAGATATCATCAGTATGCTGAAGATACCCAGCTTTTCATCTCGATCCCAAACCACCCCAGTGATGCCCTCGACGTGATGTCCCGTTGCCTGGAAGCGGTCCGGGTCTGGATGGGGAAGAACAGGCTTCAACTCAACCCGGACAAGACTGAATGGCTGTACATACCGGCATCTCAGGAAGTTTAGATTATTCCATCTCTTACTATTGGGGGTGAGTTATTACCCCCTGTAGATAAGGCTCGCAATTTGGGTGTCCTTTTAGATTCACAGCTCTCCTTAGATGATCATATAGGAGCTGTGACTAGAGGGGCCTTCGCCCAGGTTCGTCTGGTGCGCCAGTTGCAACCCTATCTGGACCTGGATGCCTTGCGTACAGTCACTCATGCCCTTGTGACCTCTCGTCTAGACTACTGCAATGCTCTTTACATGGGGCTGCCCTTGAGAACCACTCAGAAGCTTCAGCTGGTACAGAATGCAGCTGCGCGAGTTCTTTTGGGGGTCTCCCGATACTCCCATATTACACCTCTGCTCCGTGAGCTGCATTGGCTTCCAGTTGCCTTCTGGGTGAAATTCAAGGTGCTGGTGATGACATACAAAGCCTTACATGGCATGGGTCCGGATTACCTATGGGAGCACCTACTGCCGGCGTCAACCTCCCTCCGTCCTGTACGTTCCCACAGAGAGGGCCTCCTCAGGGTACCACCGGTCAGAGAATGTTGGGTGGTGACCCCCAGGGGGAGAGCATTCTCGGTGGGTGCACCAATCCTTTGGAACCGCTTACCGGCTGAACTCCGGATGGCCCCCGACCTTCGCTCCTTCTGGCATGATCTAAAAACTTATCTATTCGAACAAGCCGGCCTGGCCTGATGGGTTTGGGTTTTAACATTATTTTAACTAACCTACTACATTGGGCACAATCATTTAACTTTAAATCTTGTATCCTGTATTCTTATTTTTATTACCCTGTACACCGCCCTGAGTCCTTCGGGAGAAGGGCGGTATATAAATCAAATAAATAAATAAATAAATATTTATAGATTATACCTGCCCCATAGAAATTGAAGCAAAGGCTTCGAGTCAAACAAAATGTCAAAAGAAGAAAACCATACAGTGGCTGATTATGTAAAAGACAGCCAAGAAACAAGCATTGATGCAAATTGAAAATCAGAACTTACTGAATAGTACAGGAAATAAAAAGTGACTATCAAAATAAGGTACCGGTAATTAAAAACACAAACAGAATGCTGCGAAGAAAAGCACTATATGATCAAATTGAGTGGCTTTGCCTAATTTCCTTTTTTTCTCCAATGCTATGAAAGATTTTTAAATAGCTGGTGCAGATCCCAAGGCATTTAATTGTTTTGTCTTAAGGATGAACTAAAGAAATATTATCTCAGCTATTGATGAGTTGGGACCAGTCCCTCCCTACTGATTGATTTATTAAATTTTAGTCCTCTTAGCCTAACCACCAGCCACCTCTCAAAAATCTTGTTAAGAAAATTGCAGGGATGAGTTTTTTAGGTTGGTACCAGGAGTCTACACTAATGCAAAGGCACACATTTCCTCCCCTCCCCCCCCCAATATAATAAAATACAACTCTTGCTAGATTTTGCTAATGTCATGGTCACTGGTCAAAAGTCATTGGTGAAGGTTTTACAATAAAAAAAAATAAATTAGAATCCAGTTCACAGCTGGCTACAACATGGTAAGGAATTAAACAGCTCATAATTTTGCCTCTTTTTAATGACCCCAAATTCCTTAGAAGTGTCTGTCTTCCCTACAATCTAACTTTTTTTTAAAAAAGGTGCATATTTTGGCATGTGTGATTACAATGTATGAAAACAAAAGCTTGTTGTGTTGTTTGTTCAATAATGACAACTTTTCAACTTTAAATCTTTAGCATTTTTAGATGCTAACTAAATTTAGAATATATGTACAATAGAATAAACAAAAGGTTGCAGTAAATGAAAAAGGAGAAGAACACTTAATAAAAGGGGGAAGAACTCATAGTAAAACCTGGATTCCAAGTCCTGCATCTCGAGACAAAGTGATAATGTAAACCAAAACAACTTTGATCTCTCTGTGCAATAGAGAGGGGAGGACAGAATTGTCTTGCATACACCAGGAACATGTAGACATCCTTGCTCATGATGACAATAATTTGTATCCATAATAAAAATCATGAGTTAGCAACCACAGGAATCCTTTCAAACAGCTAGATCTCTTCCCCCCTCCCTCCCCCCCTCTCTTCCCCTCTCTCCCCCTTGCTTCTCTTTTTATTGCTGGTTTTAAAAGTTTTTCAAATGTTGTTTCAACCATTTTTACCTCTTCGATCTCTGTGGATTCTGAAAATTGCATTTCCACACTTTGAACCAATATAAAAGAGAGAGATTCTTGGTAAGGCTACTTTGCCTGCTCCCAACCTTTAAACAGTTGCCCCTGCATTTTCTACTCAGCGTATTTCCTTCTTTGAAGAGAGCAGGGTTTGTCTGTGTGAATGTAGCACAGGATGGAGAGCAGAGATTATGGCCAACACAGGGGAGAAGAGAAAGATTGCAATATCTTCAACAGACTCAAAAGAACCATCAGCTGCCCAGGGTAGAGAGCTGATAAGTCCTGTTGAGGATGGATTTTGCATAATTATTCCCTTTCTGGTCTACATAGATAATTTTTGACATACGTACATTTCTGAACTCTTGCCTGCTGGCATTGTTGCGAGTCTTGATAATCAAAATAGAAATTAATTCAAAATTAAAATAATCCAGCCAGAAGTCACTCAAGAAGTAATTAATTGAAAGGCCCAGAGGGGAGTCTTATGAGTAAAGTTGCAAATATTGTCCTTACAATTGCAGATTTTTTTTAAAAAAAAATATTCCATTGCCATCTAACACAAGGGAAGTTGGAGATAAAATTACATGGCTTGTAGCTTATTCCTTTATTGTTTGAACATGTAACCTACGCACATGGTCCTTCCCCAACCAATGGCAGTGCTGTCTGTAGTTGAGGGAGATTATACTTGTGGAAGCCACCAGATTGGCAGAGATTGAGTTACACAAACACACTGAGAAAGCAACATTTCCAGGCCAGGAGAAAAAAACAAACAGAGCATTTTGTATCCCAAGTCAGCTTATCAGAAAGTCCTGCTGTGATAGTTTGGCTGGACTAATCATTTTAGCAGAAAGCCCTGGGTCACATTTCCCTTTACGTGTAATTTTGGGAATGGGGTGATGCGTGAATTCAAGTACTGCGCCTTATAAACAATGTTTAATGATTTAGCATTTCGTGTTGTTCAGATCACTGTAGCTTGCTCATTAGACAGCCTGGCATTTGGTCCTGCCAATTTATTTCTGTTCTTAGCAAGCCAGCCTCAATAGAGATAGAGAAAAAGAGGCAAGGACCACAGAAAAGCTAGCGAGGTCCTGGGCTTTCGGGAAGTAAAGAATTACAACTTTATTTTCATTGTCATTATCATTCCATAATTTTTATAATGGTGGGATTGCTCTGCAGATAGTCCTCAACTTACAACAGTTCATTTAGTGACTGTTCAAAGTTACAACAGCACTGGGAAAAAAAGTGACCTATTACTGTTTTTCACAATCACACCTTTGCAGCATCGCCATGGTTACGTGATCAAAATTGAGAGGCTTGCCAACTGACTCATATTTCTGACGGTTCCAGTGTCCCAGGGTCACGTGATCATCTTTTTGTTGAGCTTCTGACCAGCAAAGTCAATGGGGAAGCCAGATGAACAAGTGTGTCACCAACTTAACAACTGCAGTGTTTCCCTTAACAACTGTGGCAGGAAAGGTCGTAAAATGGAGCAAAACGCACTTAACAGGTGTCTCACTTAGCAATGGAAAATTTGGCCTCAATTGCGGTCGTCCGTCAAGGACTACCTATAACAAGATATATAGCAATAAGAATATCTTGTATTGAGCAGCGATTTAAGCCCCATCTCATGAATGTCCTAATGTTTCTTTTTTCCTCTTTTGACTCCAGTCATTAAATTTCTGGTTTTCAGAAACTTTTGCTCTCTGTCCTTCTGTTGTCTAAGCACGTATTTCAACATCTAGAAACCGTTGAGAGAAAGTAGGTAGATTATAAACATCAGAAATGTCCTTTTTTTCCTTCTTATCCTGCTATGCAGAATCCATGTTGCTTGCTGATTCCCCACCCACACCCACCCCCGAAAGTCACATTTCTCCACATTAGGACAAAGTACAGAGGTTTATGGACACTAAAGGTAAAGGTAAAAGTTCCCCTGCACATGCATGCTAGTCGTTTCCAACTCTAGGGGCCGGTGCTCATCTCCGTTTCAAAGCCGAAGAGCCAGCGCTTGTCCAAGGACGTCTCCGTGGTCATGTGGCTGGCATGACTAGACGCCAAAGGCGCACAGAACACTGTTACCTTCCCACCGTAGTGGTCCCTATTTTTCTACTTGCATTTTTACGTGCTTTCGAACTGCTAGGTTGGCAGAAGCTGGGACGAGTAACAGGCGCTCACTCTGTTACGCGGCACTCGGGATTCGACCCGCTAAACTGCCGATCTTCTGATCGACAAGCTCAGCATCCTAACCCACTGAGCCACCGCGTCCCTTCTTATGGACACTACTGGGTATTTAAATAGATTTCTTCTAAGACTCTTCTAAGATTCTTCCACATCTGAAACACACACTCCTAATGTCCTATGGTCACTGAATATTGTCACCGGGATTATTGAAATCAAGCTTCAGTATTTTCCACGAGCTACAATCAGGCTTTGTTTAAAATAGCTCTGCTCTCCAAGTGACAAATATTTCAGCTTGCCTGTTTTTTGTTTTTTTTTAAGCTACCTCTTGCTGTCTACCCCAGGGGGGTGTCGGTAAGCATTTGCTGTTTGCTTCAGTCATCAGACTTTTCTCATTAAGGAAAGTTTCCCTTTCTTGCTCCCACTCTCTTCCTCCCACTCCTATTTCCTTCTTTCTTTATGTCATTCTTCACTCTCATCCCTGGGGGTGTGGAGTTTTCCCTCACCTGTTCTTGCTTATGAAATTAAATCCCAGTTTAGCCTGGGCCAGTAACAGAATTCCAATTTGTATTCCAATTTTGCAAATCCATAAACTCTTTGAAGTTTGAAATAATATTAGGGGATTATAACTAGGCCTTTTTTCTTTTCTTTTCTTTTCTTTTCTCTTTTCTCTTTTCTATTATTTTATCTTTTCCAATTGCATTTTTCTCTCTTTGCCTTAAAATCTGTGGCTGGAAAGGCAGAGAAAGAAAAATAACTTGCAAAAAAGTATCCAAATACTTTTTAATTCACTTTTTATAAGGGACAGGCGTAAAGGCATAATTTAGAATCGTGACATAATTGCGAAAGCAATTTTCATAGATACTGTCTTTTCGAAAGTTGTATGGTTGATTTCTGACAACCATAGTAACTAATACTGTGGATATTTTACTGACGATAACCCTTTTTGGTGTAATTATTGCATGGATTTTATCTGGCTTTAACCAATTGCAATCTTTCTGAATATCATCTAACAATTCCAAGGAAATCACGTCTCTATATATTCAGAAATACACTTCCATTCAGTTTTGGATATTGCAGATTGCAGCTTGAAAAGTATTTCACTGTTTGAAGCTCTTCTTTAAAAAAATCTTCTTGTGCCATTTCAGCTCTTCAAGGGATTTCTGGGGAATGACAAAACTCCTGTCTGGAACTTTTGACTGTTTTTCTTGTGACTGGAACTTTGTTTAAGTTATTTCAATTTAGGTTTTCTTAATTAAAATCAGCATTCAAGAAGAAATGCTTGTGTTGTTTAACAAGAAATTCGGAAAGTACCTGGGAATAATTTAATTGATATTTTTTCTTGACCATTTTGATCTGGGCAGCTGATCAATAAATGCAGTTACCATGTGTCAAAGACATATCATAATAAACAAGCAAAGAATCAGATAGGCTGGCCCTCTCTCTCTCTCAATCTCTCTCTCTCTCTCTCTCTCTCTCTCTCTCTCTCAATCTCTCTCTCAATCTCTCTCTGTGTGTGTGTGTGTGTGTGTGTCTGTCTGTCTGTCTGTCTGTCTATCTCTGTCTTTGTGGGTGATTAAGTCAGTATTGAGTCTTGGTGACTGAATGGAAGAGTAGCTACAGTTTTTTTGGCAGGATTTTGAGAAGTAGTTTGCCGTTGACTTCCTCCTTACAGCTAAGAGAGAGGGAACGGACCAGGTTGATGTTGTGCTTAAAGCAAGACTCATGGCTTCTTCTAGCCTGGTGCCTTAACCAATATATTATTATTATTATTATTGAACATAGAACATAGAATAATAGAATTGGAAGGGATCTTGGAGGTCATCTAGTAGTCCAATCCCCTGCTCAAGCAGGAGACCCTATACCATTTCAGACAAATGACTGTCCAGTCTCTTCTTAAAAGCCTCCAGTGACAGAGCACCCACGACGTCTGGAGGCAAGCTGGTCCACTGGTTGATTGTTCTTAGGGTTAGGAAATTTCTTCTTAGTTCTAGGTTGCTTCTTTCCTTGATTAGTTTCCATCCATTGTTTCTTGTCTTGCTTTCGGATGCTTTCGGAAATAGTTTGACTCTCCTCATCTTTTCAGCAGTGCCTGAAATATTGGAACAAGGCTATCAGGTCACCCCTGGTCATTTTTTTTTCTAGACGAGACACACCCAATTCCTGTAACCATTCTTCCTATGTTTTAGCTTCCAGCCCCCTAGTCATCTTTGTTGCTATTTCTGCACTCTTTCTAGAATCTCTTTCTAAAATCTTTTTTATATAGTGGTAACCAAAACTGGATGCAGTATTCCATGTGTTATAATACCAGCAGTAAATGATTATATGTGCTAGTTTGAAATGAGCTCTGATTTTATCCAGGATGTCAAGTAAGCGGGACTGTTTCCCATTAAGTATACATTTCCAACTTACTTGATCACTTGTTCCTGAACTGGAGGGTCTGGAAGATCTGTGGGAAGCCAATTCCCATAATCCTTAGCTAAAATGCTGACTGGAATCCTCTTCTGATGGTTTCTTCCAGAACCCTTTCTTACAGAATGGAGATCTTTAGTAAATCTACAACAGGTTTATGGAATTTTCTCCCTAGATCATCTTTGTTACTATTTTTTTTAATGTATTTTCTTGATCTTTTTTTTACAATAACAATCTTTAGTGCTTAGTAAACAGTTTGTTGTCTGGGTTCATATATTTAAAAAACAATAATTAATTTCTATAATTCCATAATCAATCTATTAATTGATATATTTCCTTGATCTTCTCTTCTTCCAATAGTATTCTCCTTTTATCAACATTAAGCAAATGTAATTCTTTTTTTATTTTTTTTTATTTTTTTAATACTATTTCTATACCGCCCTTCTCCCGAAGGACTCAGGGCGGTGAACAGGGCAAGAATAAAAATACAGATTACAAAAGTTAAAACAAGATTAAATAAATGCCCACATACTAAAATACATCTTTAAAACTCAATAAAATAACCATAACAACCCCCCCAATCCCCTCATCAGGCCAGGCCAGCTTGTTCAAAAAAGTATGTTTTTAGCTCGCGGCGAAAGGAGCGAAGGTCGGGCGCCGTCCGGAGCTCAACCGGTAGCTGATTCCATAGCTCCGGGGCGCCCACAGAGAAGGCCCTCCCCCTGGGGGCCACCAGTCGACATTCTCTGACCGGTGGCACCCTGAGGAGGCCCTCTCTGTGGGAACGCACAGGGCGGAGGGAAGTCGATGCCGGCAGCAGGTGTTCCCTCAGGTACTCCGGGCCCCTGCCATGTAGGGCTTTGAATACCATTACTAGTACCTTGAATCTCACCCGGAAGGCAACCGGTAACCAATGCAGCTCGCGGAGCAGAGGTGTAACATGGGATAATCGGGAGACTCCCAACACAACTCTCGCGGCTGCATTCTGTACCAGTTGGAGCTTCCGGGTGGTCCTCAAGGGCAGCCCCATGTAGAGAGCGTTGCAGTAGTCTAGTCGAGAGGTCACGAGCGCATGAGTGACCGTGCATAGATCATCCCGGCTTAGATAGGGCCGCAACTGGCGCACCAGGCGAACCTGGGTGAAAGCCCCCCTAGTCACAGCTCCTATGTGGTCTTCCAGGGTGAGCCGTGAATCTAGGAGGACTCCCAAGTTGCGAGCCCTATCTACGGGGGGTAATAATTCGCCCCCCATAGCGAGAGGTGGAATGTCCGAATAAACCCTGGATGAAGGTATGCAAAGCCACTCGGTCTTGTCGGGGTTGAGTTGAAGTCTGTTCCTCCCCATCCAGACCTGAACCGCCTCCAGGCAACGGGACATCACGGTGAGGGCATCACTGGGGTGGTTTGGGGTCGAAAGGAAAAGCTGGGTATCATCAGCATACTGATGATACCCAACTCCAAAACCACGAATGATCTCACCCAGCGGTTTCATATAGATGTTGAACAGGAGAGGCGAGAGGACCGACCCCTGAGGAACTCCACAAATGAGAGACCTCGCGGTCGACCTCTCTCCTCCTGCCAACACCGACTGCGAGCGTCCCTGGAGATAGGAGGAGAACCACTGTAAAACCGTGCCACCCACTCCCAATCCCCTGAGACGCCGCAGCAAGATACCATGGTCGATGGTATCGAAAGCCGCTGAGAGGTCTAATAGGACCAGAACAGAGGAATGCCCCCTGTCCCGAGCCCTCCAGAGATCATTCACCAGCGCGACCAATGCCGTCTCTGTGCTGTACCCGGGCCTGAAACCCGATTGGTACGGGTCTAGATAATCCGCTTCATCCAGGACCAGAGGGAGCTGATGTGCCACCACACTCTCAACAACCTTCGCAAGAAAGCAAAGGTTGGAGACAGGACGAAAGTTGTTCAATACAGCTGGGTCCAAGGCAGGCTTCTTGAGGAGAGGCCTCACCACCGCCTCTTTCAAGACGGCGGGGAAGCTGCCCTCACTCAAAGAAGCCGATATAACTGCCTGGAACCAGCTGCGTGTCCTCTCCCGGGCTGCATAGACCAGCCAGGAAGGGCACGGGTCCAGTAAACATGTGGTGGTGCTCAGCCTCCCCATGATCCTGTCCACTTCCTCCAGAGTCACAGAATCAAACTCCTCCCAGGTGATATCGACAAGACCGCCCGTGTCCTGCTCGACAGACTCTGCCCAGTCAGAGCCCAGACCGGTCCGAATCCGAGCGATTTTGTCCGACAGATGCTGGTTAAACTCCTCGGCACGACCCTGCAAGGGTTCCTCCCTCACCTCCTGATTCAGGAGGGAGCGAGTCACCCTAAACAGGGCGGCCGGGCGATTATCTGCGGACGCGATAAGGGTGGCGAAGTGGTTAGACCTCGCCTCCCTTATCGCAGCGAGATAAGACCTAGTATAGGTTCTTAGTCGCAATCGGTCGGATTCGGATCGGCTGGATCTCCAACCGCTCTCTAGGCCCCGTCTCCGACACTTCATCTCCCGGAGCTCCGCGGAGAACCATGGAGCTCGACGGGATCTGCACCGGGTCAGGGGCCGCAGGGGTACAACTCGGTCAAGAGCCTCAGTGGCTGCCCTTTCCCAGGCTTCCACTAAGGCGTCTGCCGAGCTGTGAGCAAGGGAGGCAGGTGGGGACCCCAGCGCCGCCTGGAACCTCTGGGGATCCATTAAGCGTCTTAATACTTTCAATACATACATTTTTCTTGTGTTTATACAAATAACAGTAACATCAGCATATAATATCTTTCCTAGTCCGCTTATGTTTCAATTGTATTTATAAGAGTCATCTTATTAAGTCACTATATATCCTGTTTTCAAGATTCTTATTTAAGCTTAAATCTCCTCTGTATTCAAACCATTCTTATCAGTCACAATTTTCTCAATGTTAATTGCCTTTAAATATCCAAACTTTTCATTCACATACACCATCCCAATATTTTTATATTTCATATATTATAAAGAATACTGTACTACTTATATATCTTATCGATCTTAATGAGGGCCCCTTTATATCTATAATTTATCTATTCTTTTAACCTTATTCAAACAAGTGTTTAATCATATCTGGTAAGTCGTATCAAATCTTTTGAATCTAGCTCTAGCCTTCTTCTTTTGTGAAGTAGCTTTCCAATCTTTGTTACTACTTTGACACCAGGAACATGTTCCTTTTGTTTCCCAGACTATAATAATCTTATCATTACTAGCATTGTAGTTGCTGTTTCATAACCTTATTTTTGTTAGCATGTTGTAAGCACTATCTTTTTTGTGGTGGTGGTGGGGGATAAAAACTGCTACAGGGTATGGCTACCTTTTCTGGTTTAGGTCAGGTTGGAGAAACTTCATTACTGTCACCTAATGCTTGTTGAGACTTGCAACCCAAATCTGGCAGGCATTCCAAAGGAAACTTAACATTAAATTCCCCAACCTTAGGACTTACATCTCACATCTACATTGGCCAGAAAACAAGGCATTGTAGACTAATAGTACACTGCCTTAAAAGCATTAGAGCCCAGTATTGATAAATGGGATTTCCCAAAGTGATTTTGCAAATTAAATGGCATGTTGGGAGTTGAGATTTCTAAAACAGGTATCACGAAATAAAGCAGGACTATAAAATGTGGGGGCAAGAAATAATAGTTGAGTCCTGTAGGATAAAAGTAATATGGAATAGGAAATGTAATATGGTCATACAAAGCCTTACGTTCCAAAGCACCAATGGGCAAAACCAAGATATATTGGATGGGAACTTCTCAAAGAGAAATCCAACCTAGAACCAAGGAGAAATTTGCTAACAGCGAGAATAATTGATTAATGGAATAGTTGGCCTCCATTAATTATGGGTGCTCCAAAACTGGAAGATTTTTTGCCTGGGACTTTTCTTGAAAGAGAGCAGAAAGCCTAGATTCACAGGGGTAGGCAACCTTGGCTCTTTTATGACTCGTGGACTTCAACTCCCAGAATTCCTGAGCCAGCCATGCTGAGGGGAAAGGGAGAGGTTTCCATGCTGAGCCATGCTGGCTCAGGAATTCTGAGAGTTGAAGTCCACGAGTCATAAAAGAGCCAAGGTTGCCTACCCCTGCGATAGCCATTTGTTCAAAATGGTATAGGTTCTCCTGCTTGAGCAGGGAGTTGGACTAGAAGACCTCCAAGATACCTCCCAACTGTTTTGTACTGTTACTGAATCAGAAGACAAGTCACTTCTCTCATGCAAAACGAGATGCATTTGGCCCCAAGCATTGCAGAATAGAATTGAAGGCTGGCCGTGCTGACTTCATTTTTGGCAGAAAACATAAGATTATCTGGTTTGCAAGCAAAACAGAATCTCTGGTCCTTTGACCAAAGAGTTGGGCTCTGCTTCTCACCAACAAATGATGATGAGAACATGAATCACCTACTTGGATTCTTGTGTGGTGGTGAGTTTGGTGATGGTTAAATGCTCTGTCTGCAGGAATTTGCCAGGAGAGGATTTCACAGTTTTTTGAATCAGTCTCCGTTGCACACATCTTTCTAGGGACTTATAAGAGAAACTCTTTTATGACGTACTTTGCTGGCTAGGGATTAAGCAGACACTAATTGAAAAGCGGAGGGGGGAAAAACTTTTTGCAGAGTCTTTTTTATTTTCCCCTGTTATCTTTATCAAGGAGCGAAATGAGTTCTTTAAATAGCTGCCTGATTGAGCTATGTATCTTTAAATGAGTTTATTTGCTCTAAGCTTTTTACTAACTGATTCCCCCCTTTTTTTCCTAAATGACCTCCTTTTAATAACAACGGAGAAATTAAAGCAGCTCCATATTACCTGAAAAGCTCACAAGGATTCAGCTTAGGGGAGGTGTCCAAGTATAGAGTGATGCAAACTCAGTGCACAGTTGTATTGGGTGAAGGCCATTCTGTAATGAAGGGGTACAAAAAGTGTGGTCCACCAGTTGTTCTGTAGTTCCCAGAATGTCTGGGGCCAACAATCCACTAATTAGAGGGGGGTTTTTTAAGGAGTCATAATCAATTCCTTAATCAATGCAGATTTGTAAGTGTGAAGGGGGGGAAAAAAGATATGGTTGAAAGCACCCTGGTACACTGGGAAGACCCAGGACTGAAATGACTAAAATAGCCCTCTTTTCTCAACCTCAGCTTATTTCTCCCTCACCAAAAGGCTAGGAGGCTAGGAAACCCACTGAAGGAGTTTGAGTGGATAAATCCACCTCACCCTGTTGACTGGATAAATCCACCTCAGTTGCTTTCACTCTGGCACTCCAGCCAGTCATTCAGCTACACTCATCTCTTTGACAGGCATAATAGCATCCACAACTGGCTAGTTCAGCCACATTTTGGTTTTTACAGGAATAGATCCATGTTCTTAGCCCGCCCGTTCACTTCGCTCTCCACCCATGTCTTCAGCATAGGAGAGAGAAAGCAACCCGGAGGGATATAGGGGAGAGAAGGCGGGCTGCAGTTGAATAAGAAAGCAAGGTCTTCAAACTTCAGCAGTGATAGGCAATAAACTGGGTTCGCATCCAGTTGAAAGGACCATAGTAAGCAGCTACTGCTCCGCTTCCAGCTCTGCCTGGAGCTTCGCTTGAGACTGAGCAGCAGGAGAGTTGGCATCAAGGTTTACTGCAGCTCGACATATATAAGGAGCAACCAAGCTGAAGCAGCACAAAGCCTCCCATGGGTATGTAGACATTTCAAGGAGGCAAAGTTTGCGTGTTACCCTACTGATAAGGCAGAAAAGAGCCCCACTAAGCAAAAGCTCTCTTCCTTAAATGCCTCCTGGCTCTACCCACTTTGAAGCACGGCCCTTGGGATGCTATGCCAAGCTTGCTGTGGCCCTAGAGGTTAGAATATATGATCTAACGTTTCTAAGGGAGAGACGGATTTTCTCTGTCGACGTTTTTTTCTCTCTCTAAGGCTAAGCTGAACTTCAGAAGGGAAGCAGCCCAGCCCCCTTTCTGTGTGAAATTCATTTTTTTTTCGTTTTGCCTCTCTGTGGAAACCTCTTCCAGTAACTCTGCAGATATATATAGAAGCCCCTTCTGATTGGCTGTTGGAATTGATGGCCAAGGCTTTAAGGTGACGCAAATGGAGAAGAATGGGACACATTTTCATCCTGACAAAAGAGAATCACTTTGCTTCACAAAGCAGAAGCAAGGCCACTTTTCCAAAGCTCAAACTTTTCTTCTGAGGGCAGCTCTTAAACAAAACAAAACAAGACAAAAAGGGGGAGGTGGGGGGGGGGAGGAAGAAAAAGAATTACAATAGGCTGTCATAAAGTCAGTTGTTAAGGACTCCAGACCTTGCCCCTGGAAACGAGGAAGTCAGAGTAACCTAAATTTTTATTTTCTTTGTTATAAGGAGAAGCCAAGAAAGGCTTTCAAATCATGTTGTTATTGTATTGTACAACACCACACAACATTCTTCAAACCCTTACTACTGCTGGTTCTTGACCTTGCCTACCTCAAAGGGCTGGCAGGGGCTAAGCCCCAGCTGGGGAATTTTAAACAGCCTGCCAGCAGCGGTTGCTGTTAATTCGAATGAGCGGTGCATAACTGTGCAAAGGAAGTGAATAGATGTGAAAATCTACTTTTGAACAGAAAGAAGTCTTTATGGGGAAAAAGTCTTTTTTAAATCATGGAGTCAAACGTCTTCTTATCAAACCAAAGAAGAAGCTGGCAAGAGACAGCAACACAGAATTATAAAGTAAGTCAATTACACTTGAATAGGATTTGGAATTTTAAAATATACAGGCAGAAAGGACGGTCTGAGAACAAACTTGCTTAGCTATCAGTATTTCACCCTTCCTTACAGAAACTCCTCAACTTATGACTGGTTGTCTAACAAATGTTCAAAAGTGTGATGGTTTTGGAAGGTTTAGCAATGTAAAACATCACTCCTTACACCCATGGTCCTATGATTGCAATCTGGGTGCTTGGCAACCTGTTTACAATGAGTTGCCAGGCACCAGTGATCACATGATCCACCATTTGCAATTCCTCTGCCAGCTTCCCCAGGAAGTCAGTGGGGAAGCCAGCAGGGAAGGTTGCAATTTGCCACTACCCAGTGAAGAATTCTCCAGGGGCAGGAATCTTTCATTGGGATGCAGAACAAAGCCTGGATCGTTAGGATCCTCAGCTCATCTCTCCAGCCCAATGCACAAATTCATCTCCCCTCAGTGAGCAGAAGGGAGCTTGTGCACTGGGCTATGGAAATAAGATAGGAATGACAAAAAGTCTTGCTTCATCTCTCTGTTCCAGCGTAGGAGTTGCTCTGAAGAGAACTTGTGTGTTAATCTGGAGTGACAAAGCAGGGATAAGATGATTAAAGCCCTGAAGAATAAAACACATGAAGAACGATTGCAGGAATTGGGTATGGCTAGTCTAGAGAAAATGATTAGGGGTGACATGATAGCAGTATTCTAGTATTTGAGGGTTTGCCACAAAGTGGCATCTGTAAATTTATTTTCCAGAGCACCCGAAGGAAGACAAGACAAGAAACAACAGATGGAAACTAATCAAGGAGAGAAGCAACCTGGAATTAAGGAGAAACTTCTTAACAGTGAGGATAATTAACCAGTGGAATAGCTTGCCTTCAGAAGTTGTGGGTACTTCATCACCAGAGGTTTTTAAGTAGAGACTGAAATGGCACAGGGTGAGCTTGAGCAAGGAGTTGGAGTAGAAGACCTCCAAGGTCCTTCCATCTCTATTCTGATTAATATTAATATATTAATATTAGTATTGATTTGGGGGCTTTGTGCTATATTCCAGGAGCTGAGATTCCCCCTTTTGCAGGCAGTCCTTCTCAAAGGTAAGAGCGAAGGGGCTGCCTCTTGAGGGGAGGGGAACTCCTCTGTCAAAGCTGCAGAAACAGAAGTCAGATCTTGATAGTCTTGAGTCCTGTATCTGAGGTCCTTTGAAAGAGGACTGTAGTTCTTTGCCCATGGAGGAACTGAAGGCCTCCTGAGTGGAGAAATGGAGCTCAAACCTTGACGATCCCAGCTCCTTTTTGGCAACCAAGCACAGAGGTTTTCTTCCATACATGGAGAGGAGGAGAAATCCTCTTGCAGGCTTCAGAAATGTAACTTAGATTTTTCAGGCTCCAACTTTGTTTCTGTAGCCTGCTGTAGGAGTTCCCTTGCACACGTGCATCCTTCTGTGCTCAAAAGGGAGCTGAACTTCTCTGGTGGGCTGCAGAAACAAAGCTTTGACCCTGAAGATCCAAGCTTCTTTTCTGCAGTCCATGGCAGGAATTCCCTTCTGTACGTGGAGGGGATCTGCCTGCCCTCATTTGGCAGGTTGCGTTTTTGCTGTAGCCATTAAATCAGGGGTCCCCAACCTCCCGTCCACGGCAGGCCAGCAACTGGTCCACACAAACAAGGAAAGCCCCATCCTCTGGATGCAGGCAGCACACAAAACCACGCACCCTCTGGTCCGCGGAAGAACTTCTCTCCACGGAACTGGTCCCTGGTGCCCAAAAGGTTGGAGACCTCTGCATTAAATGTTCCTTGTATTTGCTTAACAACTGCAACTGGGGGAGCTGGGATTGCGATTATTGAGTGAAGCAGTCATGTGGCAATCTTGCTTAATGATCACTTCACTCAATAACTGAGATTCCAGTCCCAATTGTGTTTGTAATTCAAGGACTACCTTTATTTTATTTTCCCCCCTCTTTTATTGAGAATGGCTTGTCTTATAGTTTTTAAGAAACTATAGAGGCAAGTGAAAGCTAGCCTTTTGGAGAGATGGACTGCTGTGTTACTCATTCAAGTAATATGTTCCATCTCTGACCAAGGTTCTTCAATGTCTACTGAAGGACAAAATGGTCTATTCAGCTTCCCAGCATGAGATGAACTTACCAGATGTTCTGAGTGCTTTGTTGAGCTTTCTCATACGATAGGACTGTGTCACGTATATTTTCAGAGCAGAAATTTGCAGATGTAATCCTTTCATCAACAGCTGAAGCAGATTGGCTAAAAATATTCTTCTCTATAGGAGATCCTGGAAAAAATGCTCTTAAAGAAGTATACTGTAATGCAGGACTGATTGACACATAGTATAAGCCAATTTCCTAAATCCCTCTGAAGAAAAAAAAGATCAATATATAAAAAAGAGGACAATGAATATTGTTGAACTCTTTGCGCATTTAATTATTCTACATAACCAACAAATTTACCACCCAATCTCATACTGATTCTTCTGATCAGCCTTGACCCTCCTTGTCTTTCATTTGCTTGCTACTAGCTATTATCTTACTTGCCTACTACTAGAAGAGAGACGGTTCTGTTCTATGTCTTGCCTCTTTGTTGACAGACTGTGGTAACTTCTTTCTCCAATTTAACTCATAACTCAAATATACTCTGACTAAACTATACTTCATGCTTTTGTGTATATATGCAAACACATACATACACATATTTGGGGGAGTAGTGCAGAGAAGTATATATGGGCTAGATTACAATTTATCCCTTCCTCTGTAAACATTCCACTGGAGATCTTTTTCAAAGTTAGAATTTAACTTTCCTTCTATTGTGTTAATGTGCAGGAGATTGTAAATTAGCATGGAAGAATCAACCTGTTAAACTTTTAAGTAGAATTCATATAGCTACGGTTACAATATCGGGGATGCAAAAATCACATTAATTGCTAGATTATAGAAAAGGAATACAGGGAACATGAAGGCCTTGCTGTTATCTATTGATCATCCAGATTTTTGCAGCTCTGTTCTGATAGAACAATGCAAAACAGCTCATTATCAGGGACTAAAACTTACTGTGTTAATGTTCAGCTAGAATGAGAAAGCAGACTCTTTTGAGAAAGCATAATCCAAGCAAGATGTGCAGAACTTAGTCTGGTGACTCATAATATGAGCAGGCATGTGATAGAATTGCAATAATGAATCAAGGCATCATCCTGTATAGATGGCTATTCTGAAGAAAGCTGTGCTAGAATCATATGCATGGATGAATGATTGCGTGCGTGTGTGTGCGTGCGCGCCTTCGAGTCAGTTTTTAATTCCTAGTGACTATCTGGACTAGTCCCTGAAGTTTTCTTCCTAAGGTTTTTTTGGAAGTGGGTTGCTAGGGCTGAAAGAGAGGGGTTAGCCCAAGGTCACCCAGCTGGCTTCGTGCCTAAGGCAGGACTAGAATTCATAATCTCCCACTTTCTAACCTTACTGCTTAACCACTACACCAAAGTGGATGGATATTTGTCTTCTGGAACAGGGGTCCCCATCCTATGGTCCGTGGCCCGGCACCGGGCCATGGGCTCTTGGCCAATGGGCTGCAGAAACGGCTGGCGAGTGCACATATGCGTGGGCGTGCATTTCCTCCCCCCCCATTCGTGCTAGCGCCCGTGGCCCTGTTTATGCATGCACGCGAGCATGAACAGAAATGCTAGCACGGGGCGGGAGGAAATGTCTTAGTTCATTTGGTTTCCATATATCTTTAGGGAGGCTCTCTGGTTTGAGTCAGAATATCAGAATATTACAAGTGGATAAGCAAATATGAACCTAAAGATGGACACTTCTTATGGATGCTCAAAGCTTGGCACTTTCTTAGTACACAGTGCGCACAGCACACTCTGGCTGTGTGTTGCTTCTCTGTCTTTTGTAGGAAGACAGATTATATCCCCTCATGAGGAGGTTCAAAAGAAAGAACTATGCTCTGCATATTTTTTCACTTAAGGAGGCGACTTGTTATCACAATGTTT
This sequence comes from Vipera berus, assembly GCF_964194415.1. Lineage (NCBI taxonomy): Eukaryota > Metazoa > Chordata > Lepidosauria > Squamata > Viperidae > Vipera > Vipera berus. The sequence goes on from NC_138203.1 coordinate 256,684,837, forward strand.
GTAGCCGTAGAGAGGCACGCTGATGTTACAGAACAACAATGCCTAATGGAAATCCAGGAATTGCATGTTTTCCACACGTCAATGCCTGAGGATTCATAACTGGCACTCGGTGCTCGGTAGACGCTGAACAGAATTTTCCGATCTAATTACTCAAAACTGAAAGAAAGCCTGCAATTTTCAAGCCTGTTTAGGTTATACCTGAAGAGTACAATAGAAGCTGGAAGCATTTGCATACTTGTCTGATAGCGGGTGGTGGAAAAGCTATGCAAAATAGGTGGCTTCGCTTTTTGTTTGTGGTAAACTTTTGATGTACCAGATGGCAAGGAAAAAAAATACTTTTTTTAAATTTTCTTTTTCTATTGTTTAAATACTGTAAGTCTCATGAAAATTAATTTATAAGAAGATAGGACTCTCTGGGATTATACTGTTAACTCCTCAATTTATGACCACAATTGGGAGCAGGGCTGTTGTTAAGTGAGTCACCCCCAATTTTACCACAACTTTGCTCATCAGAAACCATTTGGGAAGGTTGTAAATGGCAATCATGTGGCCCTGGGACACTGCAACTGTTTTAAATACATGCCAGTTACCAGCTACCCAAATTTTGATCACATAACCATGGGGATGCTGCAACGGTCTTAAGTGTGAGGACTGGTTGCGAGTCACTTCTTTCAGTGCTGTTGTAACTTCAAATGGTCACTAAAAGAATGGTTGTAAATCAAGGATTACTTCATATATATTTTTGTCAAGGGAGCCTAAGGTATGGGTTGGCTTCTGGGATGTTACATTGTTCTGTCATGATTTCTAGTTCTGCCTAGAGATGAGGAGCCTATGGCCCTGGGCTAAATCAGCTACCATATCTTAAACATCCACAGGCTCAACCTTTCCTCCTTCCCTTCCCTTTATAGGAACCTGTTGCAGAGTCTTACTCACTTCCTTGGGAGAGCAAAGTCAGCACAACGGGGAGTTTCTATCAATCAAACAATCAGAATAGAGCAGGAGAGCCTATACAATTTGAGGCAAGTCCAGTCTCTTCTTAAAAATTAGTTGAATACTAATTCAGCTCTCCCATAGAATCTGGAATTCCCAAGATCTCAGTCAGAGAGGCCCAGTTTAGCTCTACTGAGCAAGATTTTTGTAGTTGGGGGAAAAAAGAGAGAATTGAACTTGGAATGTTTTGCATGACGCATATCTCCCATCAAGATTCCAGGCACTTCTTATATTTCCTGTGGAGCAGACTCAGCTAAAAAAGTAATATAGTGTTAATTTGATCTATTTGCATAATTCGTAATAGTTTCCAAGTCCAGGTTTTAAATTGCATGGTCTAAAACCAGTTTCTTTTAAAAATTAAAAGCAAAGGATGAAATATGTATCTGACCTCTTTATGTAATAAGAAGCTGTTATCTTCTGTATATTAGAGAGTGGAATAAACTCAGTATATTTTTCTGCGCTTGGCTCATATTGCAGTCGTCTAGAATGCTTTTTTAAAAAATAATAATAATAATATAATAAGGTCACCACTTAATCACATGAGGTCTTCCTCAAAGAAACATCCATATATTAGACATTTATTGAACTGTATTCATTACCATTTGCATTGTGTTTGGGAATAGCAAGGGAAGCTATTTGAATAATTGAAGCTCTTGTCACATAGCCAAGTGGCTGAAAAAAGCAGGTTTATGCAGAAAGGATATGCAAGGAGTCCTGTGATACATCTCCCAGACTTTAAATTCTAATTTCATCAACTTTTTGGCAACGTAATAGAGACTCAGTGTGCCACACACCCACACATTACTCCTCAGAATGTATTTGAGAGTAACTGGTCAACATTTCTTACTGGTTCTTGGTACAGGTAGTTCTCGACTTACAACCATTCATTTCCTGACTGTTCAAAGTTACAGCAGCACTGACAAAAGGTCACTAATGAGCATTTTTCACATTTACAACTGTTACAGCATTCCTGTGATCATGTGATCAAAATTTGGGGCCCATATCTCAGGGGCTGCCACAAAGAAGGGCGGGGGGGGGGAGGTTCAACCTGTTCTACAGCTGAAGGCAGGACAAAAACCAAGGGATGGAAATCAGTCAAGGAGAGAAGCAACGTAAAAATAAGGAGAAATTTCCTGACTGTGAGAACAATTAACCGGTGGAATGACTCGCCTCCAGAAGTTGTGGGTACTTCAACAATGGAGGTTTTTAAGAAGAGACTGGACAACTGTTTGTCCTGAAATGGTATAGGGCAGTGGTGGCTAACCTTTCAGAAACCGAGTGCCCCAAAACCCACTTATTTATCACTGGGTGCCAAGTGGGCGTGGCCCACTGGGTGGGTGTGGCTGTGGTGGTCATGGAAGATTGGGTGGTCATGGCCATGGTGGGTGTGGTCACCTCAATGTTGCTCGTGGGGAGGGACACCTGTGAGGGGTGGGCAGGGTTGGGGGAGCTCCAGGAGGTCTCTGGCAGGTGGGGCAGGAGGCAGGAGACTCATCCTGTGGGGTGAGGCGAGGCAGGGTGGGGGTGCCATTGCCATGGGGCAAGGCAAGGGCTGGGGCAGCTGCTGCCTGACACCATTGGCCCCTGCACACAGAGGCCAACGATCGCATGGAGGCCAACGGTGTCCATCAGTAGCCACAGCGTGCCGGCCCCTCGACAGGCGCACTCTGGGGCTCCGCAGCCCATCGCCAGCAGTTCAAAGAAGTCACCTCCGAGGAGGATGGTTGGCCAACAGCTGAGGAGGTGATGCAGTGGGTCGTGCCTGGGAAGAGGAGAGCATGCGAGGCCAGGAGGGATGGGATGGGGGGGCAGGGAAACCAGCCGTGCCGGGATGCATTCAGCCACGTGGGACCTCTGCAAATTAGCAGGCGGCTGGTTGAAGAGGGACAGTTGCCACCTCCGGGGCATGGCGCAGGTGCCCACAGAGAGAGCTCTGAGTGCCGCCTCTGGCACCCGTGCCATAGGTTCGCCACCACTGGTATAGGGTTTGCTGCTTGAGCAGGGGGTTGGACTGGAAGGACTCCAAGGTCCCTTCCAACTCTGTTATTCTGAGTTTTTGGCAACTGGCTTGCATTTATGACAGTTGGGCTGTCCCAGGATCATGTGATCGCCATTTGTAACCTTCCTAGCCGGCTTCCGACAAGCAAACTCAAGGGGGGGGGAAAGCCAGATTCACTTAACAACCACGTGATTCACTTAATGAGTGTGAAAAACGGTCATAAGTCAGTTTTTCCCCCAGTGCCATTGTAACTTAAAATGGTCACTAAATGAACTAGTGTAAGTCAAGGATTACACATCAAACCCCCACATTTTTATTGGAATATAAGAAACTCTTTTATATATGAGCATATGTCCATCTAGGACAATCTTCTCCATCCTCTCAGATGTATAGATTTCTCCTCTCAGTAATAGCTGAGCTGGTTTGGGGATTGACCTTCATATATCTAGAGCAGACATGTCAAACTCACAATGTCACGTGACATCACGCAACATATTGGGAGAGTTTTGCCATTGCCGGCAATGGGGTGGGCGTGGCTTCTAGATAACATGTCCGGCCTGCGGGCCGGCAGTCTGACACCCCTGATCTAGAGGGAGGTCAGGTTAGGAAAGGCCAGCTGTGACTGAAAATGAACAATTTCACATCCCCTGATTCTTAGTACACGAAGCAAGTTCACTACCAACCATCCTGTTTACAGATAAGAGAATATTATTTACTGAAGTCTTTATTTTCCCTCAAGTTAAATATACATAGCAAAATGCAACTACGGGTAGTCCTCGACTTACCACAGTTCATTTAGTGACTGTTTGAAGTTACAACGGCACTGAAAAAAAGGACTTATGACTATTTTTCACATGACCTTTCCAGCAGCATCCCCTTAGCCATGTGATGAAAATTCAGAGCCTTGGCAAATGACTCATATTTATGTCTGTTGGAGTGTCCTGGGGTTGATGTAAAGGTCAACCTTTGTGACCTTCTGACAGGAAAGGTCAATGGGGAAGCCAGATTCAGTTAACAACTGTGTTACTAACTTAACAACTGTGTCATGGTTCCGATAGATGAGTCCAATAGAAATAAGAACTCTGAGGTAATTGCTTTCCTCAAAGAACACTTTTAATGGCTACCTAATATCAGCAGGAACAAAGGTGAAACCAAGACTGAAAGTTACCCCCTCAAAAGGTTACAAAGTAAAAGTTAAACTCCCCACCCCTTTATGTGTCATAAATCACAATCCCCAATTAACACGTTTGGCGGGCTCCCTAATGGTAGCTCCAGCCCGCCAAACACTAAAGCTGCTTGACTTCGGTTACCACAAGAAATTTATTTTTTTTCAACTAAACTAAAAGAATGCATCTTCCCCCCCCCCTCCCATTGCTCTGGCAACCAAAAAGCGAAGAAATATGGCTGATTTCAGAGCATTTGAAGGTTTGACAAACTGCACCGGTTCATTTAACAACTGTGGCGAGAATGTTCGAAAAATGGGGCAAAATTCACTTAACAACTTTCTCGCTTAGCAACAGTAATTTTGGGCTCAGTTGCAATCGTAAGTTGAGGACTGCATGCACAGCCATCTATCCAGAATGGAAATGTTTAGATTTGAATGCCTGATATACATTTTTCAGCCAAATATGGGGGAAAAACCCCCCTCTCTACCCTCATTTAAGATTATTGAAAACTACGTGAGCCATTCTTCTCAGATTACTCAGAGGTTTCTCAGAATTTCTATTATGCCTTATTTTGTCATTTCTTGTAAACCATCCCGGGATAACACTGAAGAGATAACAGCCCTTCCCTCCCTTGTTTTCTATCCTTCCTGGAGAAAATCAGCAGTAACAACAACATGAAAGTAAGTTTGGGGAAGTAAGAGGTTGTCTTTCCTTGAGGTGGTTGGAAATTATCACCCTGGGAGCCTTGAATGTTTAGCATGAAATGGCAATATTTATTCTTAAACCTTCCACAAACATTACTTATTTCCAGTGCTTCCCAGCTCTCCGATGTCTTATTTTAATCCAGATGCTTACTGTAGCACTGCTAAGTTCATTCCTTTAGATTTCTCAGCAGGAGTGGACATTTTTTTAACATACAGTACAATTCTTTCTCCTTTTTTTATGGCTACTTTTTCTTTTGAAGCAACCTTATCCCCCAGTTGATATATTCCAATCAAGAGAGTCATTCACAAGGACTCTGTTACATCTATTACTAAGTCAGAAGAGAATGGAGAATAACAGATGTCCTGCTCTCATTTCTATCTTGTTGGTCTATTGTTGGGACAGCTTTTCAGCATTTTTGTAGACAAATGAATGAAGAAAAAAAAAGACATCACTGGCTTACCCACAGAATATGAGATGGAACCAGGGGGGAAAAAATGTGATTTTTTGAAAGACTCTGTATGATTAAAAAAAAATACAGCAGTGCTGTCAATCTTTTTATAGAGCATTTATGGTTTGGACTGTAATACACTTTCTGTTTTGTTCTGGATAAGAATAAATATATTTATGTCAGTTAGGCAATCAAAAAAGAGAACGAAGCTAGAACTAAGGAGAAAATTCCTGAAGGTTAGAACAATTAATCAGTGGAATGGCTTGCCTCCAGAAATTGTGGGTGTTCCAATATTGGAGGTTTTTAGGACGGGACTGGAAATGGTATGGGATCTCCTGCTTGAGCAGGGGGTTGGACTAGATGACCTCCAAGGTCCTTTCCAACTCTGTTATTCTGGAAACTTCCTGACATCATGACAAGCCTGGAAATGCAGAAACAGAAGGATGAGGGTGCTTAACTGTAAACATTTAATGTACTTAGTTGCAATTGAGAATGCTATCTTCATTTCAACCAAAATGAATGAAATTGTGTAAACACACAACTTGCTAATAAAGCTTTATTCACACATCACTCAGTTTTAAAAATTGCATTTTTATATAGCTTTATTTACAATAAGTGAATAGAATACATACACGCGGGCACGCACACACACACACACCAAAATAGATGAGGTCAAAGGCAACCCTTAACAACCACACGGATAGATTTTTCTCTATAATGATTTATCCACAGCTTGGTTCTTTAGGTCTTCCAACAGCGCAGCCATCACCACTTTAATTGAGTATATCTGCTTTGCTGCTGAACTCCCTCTTTCTTTCAAAACAACCAAATACATATAACCTTATTTAATGAAATTACCTTGGAACCTAGCACTGTATAGTAAACAATAACTTTTCTTTTCTTCTTGCATATCATTAGTGATTAAATAGATAGGATAAAAGCATCGTCTAAAGCAGGGGTGTCAAACTCAATTTCATTGAGGGCCGCATCAGCATTGCGGTTGCCCTCAGGGGGCCGGGTGGGTGTGGCCAGGGTGGGCGTGGCCTAGTGGGTAGGCGTGGCTAGAGTGCCTATGGCCTACTGGGTGGGCGTGGCCAGCTCTACATCGTTTGCATCAAGGGTTCCTATGGGGCCTGGGCAGGAGTGGGACAGATCTGAGGGTCTCTGGGCCAGGGCTAAGTCAGTGGGGGCCGTTCCCTCACTGTTTCCAGGATGGCTTCGCGGGCCACATGAAACCACTTCGTGGGCCGGATCTGGCCCCCGGGCCTTGTGTTTGACATGTCTGGTCTAAAGTATAAATATAAGGTCTTTTTTCTGTCAATTTTTTTTTAAATTCAGTTTTCAAGTATATTTGTCACCACATGGAAATTCTCAAATCCTCTGCAGTTTTCCAAGAGCTTGATAGTTCTTCTTTGGTTGCAATCAGTTAAAATAACAATCATTTATGCTCTTCAGGTATTATTCGATTATTTAAAAATTAAGTCCATATCATATAAAATTAAACAGGAAGGTGGAACATTAGAAGGCTACCACATGTATGTACCTATTTCTTTACATTTCCCTTACACTTTGGATTTATACTAAGCTCTGTTTCCTTGAATTTAATTGTAACCTCCTGAGTTCTATACTAATATATACTAATAGTTCTATACAATACTAAAGCTCAGGATGTCACAACACAGCCAACCACCCAGGATGTTGCAGCCCAGAACTCAGGATATCACTACACTAGCACTCAGGATGTCATCACACAGCCCATCACCCAAGTCGTTACAACACAAATGGGCACACAGCCAACACCTCAGCCACACAGGATGTTACAAAACAGCCGACTAAGCTGCAAACAATAACTCCATCATCCAATCAGGATGTAACAACATAGCCAACCAACCCGCTTACAGCAACAAAGCCAGCACCACACACAACCCCACCAATATTTATAGAGAGACGGCAGCTCCAATCACACTTTGCTTGCACAAGCACGAAGCCGAAGACACCAGCCTGAAGATGACGAGTGGGACCTCGTCGAAACGTTGCCAAGACACTCTCAATCTTACATGGGAAAAGACCCGAATACGCCAAGACCTACATAACTGTACCCGTGAAAATCTACGAAAATATATATTATGGGTGGATTATTTAGACTATGTTTAGTTATTACCTTTGATGACTGTAATGACATGTCCATGGTACAGAGGAAAAAAAAGGAAAGGGAAAAGTGGTTTCTTTCATAACTTTCAGGAAAGACGTATTGCAGCAAATACATCAAAGTTCACCCCCTTCAGTTGTGGGAATTTTGAGGGACAAAGGTTTGGAACAGAATTGTTGTAACATTTGATAAAATTAAATTGGCACTGAAAAAATGAGTCATGACTGTTTTTCTGCATTTACGATTATTGCAGCATCCCTGTGCTCACATGATCCAAATTTGGACCTCTGGCAACTGGCATGTACTTATGACAGTTGTAGTGTCCCGGACTCATTAGATCACTTTTTGCGACCTTCTGACAAGCAAAGTCAATGGGGAAACCAGATTCATTTAACAACCATGTTATAACTTAAGAATTGCAGTGATTCACTTAACAACTGTGGCAAGAAAGGTTGTAAATGGGGAACAGTCACTTAACAACTCTTGCTTAGCAACAGAAATTTGGGGGTCAGTTGTGGCCATAAGTAGAAAGCTAGCTGTGTGCAAGCAGGACATGGTTCAGGCAAAATATATTTTTGTTGGAGGACTCTTCAGCCTGGGATGAATGTTCTAGATCATCTAGGAAGTATTGTGTGTTCCGTCCCACAACAAGAGCTGAAATTTTCAAAACACTGTTTCAAATATTGAGATATTGAGAACCGTGATCTCACCTTATTTGAAAGGCACCACCTGGAACATTTTGAACGATGTTTCAAAATCGGTAAAATATTACTTTCTCCCCTCAGATTTTTTTCTGACTTCTGACTCCACATTGGTGGAGCATTAACGTCTCACAACTGCTGGTGAACTCTCCATTTTATTGAATTTTCCAGATATCAGAAGCTTTTATCACTTTTTGTCATGGTTCTTATCACTGAATTGGAGTAATCAAACAAACAGACAGCAGCAGCAACAATAAAATCTAGCTCTTTTTTCTGTCCTCTGAAGAATGAGGAACAATTCTAAGTTCACTTTTTCGGATTGGTTATCCACTTCTTTCTTCACAGAAGTCAATATAGTGGCATCACAAGCTTGGGAGATGAGACAATTGCAGCACTTGTTTTCATGGCCTTAACCTTTCATAGATGTATAGAGATATTGCTGTAAGCAAAAGTGGCAGAAATACATGTTTTTAGCTGCCTTGTGAGTTATCATTTTTGGGAAAGGAGAATAGAACTAAGAAGGACCAATGAAATCACTAGATTTATACAAGGACAATAAATAAGCTGGACGCTGAACTTCTTCTCCTGTTGGACAGATAAAGACTTGATCAGTACTTTATTCAGGCAGGATTTGGGCAGCCTGAGACTTGCTTAAGAGTTACCTTACCTAACCTTACTTTGAGTCAGGGTTGACTCCTGGAGACTGCCTGCAAGCCCCTGCAGTTTTCTTGGAAAGAATTTGGAAGTGATTTGCCTGCTTCCTAGGAATGGGAGAGAGTGTTGGCCCCAGGTTCACATAGCACAGGGGTCCCCAACCTGTGGGCCACAGCCCACTACCGGGCCATGGCCTATTTGCAACCAGGCCACATGAGTGGTGGCTCAGTGGGTTAGGACGCTGAGCTTGTCGATCAGAAGGTCGGCAGTTTGGCGGGTCGAATCCCGAGTGCCACGTAACAGAGTGAGCGCCTGTTACTCGTCCCAGCTTCTGCCAACCTAGCAGTTCGAAAGCACGTAAAAATGCAAGTAGTAAAATAGGGACCACTACGGTGGGAAGGTAACAGCGTTCCGTGCCCCTTTGGCGTCTAGTCATGCCGGCCACATGACCACGGAGACGTCCTCGGACAAGCGCTGGCTCTTCGGCTTTGAAACGGAGATGAACACCGGCCCCTAGAGTCGGAAACAACTAGCACACATGTGCGGGGGAACCTTTACCTTTACCTTACACATGAGTGCAAGCGGCAGGTGCGCGCACTCGCATTGGATGCGCACCCCCTGCTGCTCCCACAAATAAAGATGTGTGCGTGCATACCTTCCCCGCACACAAAACCATCCCCTCTGGCCAGGCTGCCAACCTGAAAAGGTTGGGGAAGGCTGACATAGCAGGCTTCATGCCTCAGGCAGAATTAGAACTCACAGTCTCTCGGTTTCTAGCCTGTGCTTTAACCACTGCGCCACAATGGCTCTCTTTAAGAGTTTCTAGGTGCTCATTAATGCTGATTAATGCCCTTAAAGACTGCTGAGCAAGTTGCATCCTAAAAACTTCGAAGCTAGTTGTTGCAATTTTTTTAATGAATGAACCACATGTGGAGTCCCTGGTGCTCTCTGAGCTTGATTGTTTATTTGCAGATGTTTCACTTCCCAAATAGGTAACTCTTACTTAGATTATGCTAACTGGTTGGGTTAATGAAACATCTGCAAATAAACAACCCAACTCAGAGAACACCAAGGACTTCACAGTTCTATGCTGAGCTATAAATGCTTTCTTCTATTAGAATGAACAACATAGTGGAGTCATCAGGTTCTGACCATCCTCCTTCATGCCATGAGTCACCAAATAGATCAGGCAATTTTTTTAAAAAAAAGATAGCTGGGTAGAATCATAAGGCTGGTAAGGACCTTAGAAGTCTTTTAGTCCAACCCCCTGGCCAAGGCAGAAGACCTTATACCATCCAGGACAAATGGTTGTACAATCTTTTCTTGAAGACTTACAGCAAGGGAGCACCCACAACTATGGGAGGCAAGTTGTTCCACTGATTAATTGTTCTCACTGTCAGGAAATTTCTCCTTTCTCCTTCATCTCCCTTTGATGAGCTTCCACTCACCCTCTTCTTGTCCTGCCCTTTGATGCCATGGAGAATTAGTTGTGATGGCACCTCAAGTACCAGGAGAAGGTTATCATATAGCCCTTCTCTTCCTTAAACAGACCTAGTTCCCTTAATCATTTATTGTATGATTAGGCTCCAGACTCCTTATCTTTGTTGCTATTCTCTGCATTCTTTCTAGGGCCTCAGCATCTTTTTTTGTACTGCACTGACCAGAACTGGATGTGGCTTCACTAATGCGGTATAAAGTGGCACTATCACTTCTCGTGATCTTGACGCTATCCCTCTTTTCTTAACATCACATATATGAATTATACTTTCAATCTTCCCCTGCTCTGGGTTCAACAATCAAAGTTATACCTGCAACAAATAAGAGAGATCAACAGATGTGTAAAGAAATTCAGACCAAAATTAATTTAAACCCAATGATTCCAGTTTTTCTTCCAGAATTGGGTATGGCTTTTATATTTCAGTACAGATAATCCTCAGCATATGGCCATTTGTTTCACCACACGATTGTGATTTGAAACCCTTTTTTTGTCAATTTCCAGGGGGGAAAAATACTTATTGGGGAATTTGGATTCTCTTAACAACCATGCTGATTTGCTTAATGACTGCAATACAAATTGTAAAATCCAAGTCTGACTTATTTACGAGCACAAATGACTTACAATGGAAATTCCACTCACAATTGTGGTGACCTGTAAGATTATTTTTTTTTTTAAAAAAGTGAGACATTCATTTTGTCTGAATTCCCTTTCTGAATTTCATTTCCATGATACAGTAGGATTTTGCTTGCGTATTACTAACGATATCCCATATGATTTATTATCTTCTTTTATAAGAACATTTTGCAACAAATAGGGATGGATTTTCAGCTGACACTCAACAGCTGGATCTTACTGAAAATGATATTTAGATTTCCTGCAGAGCTGTCCTATTGATTTCCCCTTAGTCACATTTGAACAGTTTGATTGATCTTCCTGGCTGAAGGATCAGACTTCTGACAGATGAAAACACTGACCTTTTTCTCAATGGCTAGAAAGAGCATTTAATGATCATGATATGGGCTGACCATTTAAGTGTGTTTAAAACAACTTCCAAATCTACCTGCAGGAAAGTCTAAGAGATAGTAATGAGAGGCAATGTCTTCTCTAGTTAAAAACTTTGTGGGCGGTGTGCGTGCAGCTATTTCTTTATTTTGGCAAGAGAGCATTTTGCTTAATTACCAACAAACGGTGCTTGAAAACAAATCTTACCATTTGGACTTTATTTTCATGTTAAAAAACAAGTCAACTAGCAAGCTACCTTCTGTGTATTGCATCAAAAAGAAGTTTTTTTACCCCAGACTATGCAGAATAGTTAATATTTAGCACATCATTTTTATTCAGAATATAATAGGTAGCCTGTTAAGGAGCAGAAAGCAATGGATTCTTTTTTAAAAAGAAAAGAAAAGAAATATATTGAATATTTTTAGAATATTTGGTTCTCATAGGAGCTTCATGGAATATTTACCATCCCAGTTTCTAGACTCAATACTACATGTGATTATAATGCTATTAGAGGCAGGCACTGAAAGTGTGGCAGAAATTGTGAAATTTTTTGCGTCTTCTGAGTTAATTTTAAAACCTAGAGATTAATTCATTTAAACCCTTTAAAAATATAAACATATTAAAGTGTCTATATTATTTTTAATATAAATAAAATGTCATGTGATTGGCACTACTGTCAGTTTGGACCTTAATTATGTTTAAAATTTGATCACTGGTGTTTGCTATAATAGGCTATTAAAGCCTAGAGGAAGTCCTATAACTTCTTTGGTCTGTACCTTGTTATGAGAAGAGGTAATGAGTTGGATAAGTGGTATAATTTGTATCAGGACTGGGGAGACCCTGATTTATGTAAAGTTTCAGTCACAGAAGCTTACTGGGACAGTCTTCTCTCACTTTGGCCTCCCACATAGTTGGAAAGAGAAGAGAAAATTACAGGTGACCCACATCTAAACTGACATCAACTCCTGGAGGAAAAGGAAGATATAAATTTAAAGAGTAGATAAAATTGGTTTTGGAATAACTCTTGCACCATGGAGACAATCAAACTATTCTGGGGGAGGGGGGTGAAGGAGAGAGAGACACACACAGAGAGAAAGCAATTTACAAACTCATTGATTTTCATTGTGTAAACCTTTCTTCTTTCCATTTTTTAACTGAATGTCTAAATGTTAGCCCTTCGTTTCAAGCAGCTGTTTTTTTTCTATAAGTGCTTCTACAAAAAAAAAAACGAGTACATTTTTTGGCATGCATGTTAATATACATCAAGTACAAGTACTGTACATTAGATACAGAGGTGCGATCAAACCTGTGTCAACATCAACTTCAACACGTTGACATAGAAGTATCCTCCTTCCAATATATTCGTATTATAACAAACAGAACTTATTCTCAAACTAAGAAGTTCTTCCTCAGAGCAGTGGACATTTCCTGAGGTAAAGTGGAGGTACAGTACTCTTAGGCCAGCTTCTAAGTAAAAACAGTAGCAGAAATAATTGAAAATACATGCTGTAGCAGTAGCATTGTCACAAAGCAATTTAGTGAACAAAGTAAAGAGGCATGTTTTGATAACCTTTCTTAATACAGAAAGAGAGGGCTGGAGTTCCCCAAGGAGTGAGATCCAAGAAGAAGGAATGGTACAAGGAAGTAAACAAATTGGTGGGTTGTTGCCAATAAGAAGAAACACAGTGGTTACAAGGCAGTGTTGTGATTTGGGAAGGGTGAGGGTGGGGGATGGGGCTTCCTTTATTTCTACTGACTTGCTTTAGGTGAATTTTGGGCAACAGTATTATTCATCCAGATCTGCAAATACTATTACGGAGAGTCTTCAACCTATGACCACAATTGAGCCCAAATTTTCTGCTGCTAAACAAGATAGTTGTACTGTCCCATTTTACGTCCTTTTTTGCCACATTTGTCAAGTGAATCACTGCAGTTGTTAATTTAAAAACAGGGTTGTTAAGTAAAGCTGGCTTCCGCATTGACTTTATTTATTTATTTTATTTTTATTTTTATTTATTTTAATTCCATTTATATCCCGCCCTTCTCCGAAGACTCAGGGCGGCTTACAAGCTTAGCAGTAGCCTTCATTCTATATATATGCCTGCTTATTAGGGCTTTCACACACCCCCCCGAAGCGGCATTATTACAAAGTCAGCTTAATTGCCCCCAACAATCTGGGTCCTCATTTTACCTACCTCGGAAGGATGGAAGGCTGAGTCACAAAGTCACAAGAGGTGATCACATGAGCCCGGGACACTACAAACATCATAAATAGGTACCAGTTGCCAAGCATCCAAATTTTGATCACATGTCCATGAGGATGCTGCAAAATGGTCGTAAGTGTGAAAAAAGGTCATGTGGTCACTTTTTCCAGGGCTGTTGTAACTTCAAATGGTCAAACGACTGTAAGTCAAACATCACCTGTATCCAGTGTTCAGATTTGCGACATATGTTGGCCTCGTTGTTGACAAACAAGCAAAATGAATTGGGTGTGATTGTGATGTTATGGAATAGCCATATTTTGCTCTACCAGCCTGTATTTTACCACTTGGAAAGTACTGTATTCATGTCAAACGGTATCAGGAAGGAATCCTTGTATAAAAGGAAGGTGGAGATTAATCACGTCTCTTTCTATCGCCTTCATTTAGAAGCATGCGGTATTTCTAAGAGGGGAAATTACCCTTCTCAGTTTGTACTGTGTTATGTTTCTGGAGTCAGAGGTGGCTTCTTCTTTCGGTGTTTGCCATTCCCGAAACAATCACAGTGGGCTGTTTCTCCCCTTTAAGATTCATTGTGGCCTTTAGATTATAGCTCTGGACTCTGTTCTCTTTGTTAAAGCAAGCAAATCAATGCATTTCTGTCATTTCTTTTGTCTGCGGTATTTCCCATTAGAGCCTACATTTAAGAAAGAAGCTTTGGGTAATTCTTCTCTGGACAAAGAGGGAGGGAAGGAAAAGCGGTGTCTGTCTTTAAATTGTGTATTGGAAAAATGACTGGGCTTCCTTCTAATGACTTCAATCAACATTTCTGAGGTTGGGCTGAGAAGCAGAAAGAGGACAAGATAGTTCAGGAGGGTTATCTGCTACAAAGGCAGAAGAGCAAAGTGTATGCCCCTGGAGACCTTGCACATTGGGCCAACTATTTACTTAGAAATGTTATTTATTGTTGAACTATTTGCTTAACCTCAAGGCTAAGACAGCTGTAATGCTCTCCATGTGTGATTGTCCTTGATCTGTTCACTCAAGTATGTAATTGGAGTGAAGGCTGTGCACAGTCCCTTTTAAGGCAGACTCTGGGTGCAGCTCCTTATTTTTATTTATTTGCTTACATCTGTAGTTTGAAAATACTTTTCATCTCAGGACTTCTTACACATAAAAACAAAGCGAAAAGAAAAATTGAAACCATCCAGCATGAGAAATATAAAAAAGAAAAGAGCACAAAAGTGGCAACCAAACAACTTCGCATTATGAAAACACAGCAGTGAACTATTCCAGTAACAAATCAGTCAAGAGCAAAATCTAGAGAAATTAAAACAGTGTTTTCAAATTGTCTCAAAAGCTCTTCGTATGTATGGATGGGGAAGGGGGATTGAAATCTTTGAAGAATTACAGTTCCATGGTTTAGACATCATGATGCAACTTTGATCAATCGAGCAGAAGGTACTTCATGTAGAATAAAATCTTTAGCACTGCAAGTCTCATGTTGATAACACTGATATACAGAGAGTCCTCGACATATAACCATTTGTTACAACTGTTTGAGGTTACAACCGCATTGAAAAAAGTTACTTATGACCAGTCCTTGTATTTACAGCCGTTGTAGCATCGTCATGAGCAGGTGATCAAAATTTGGGTGCTTGACAACCAGCATGTATGTATGACATTGTAGTATCTCAGGGTCACATAATCAACCATTTGCAAACTTCCCAGTTGGCCTCCAATATGCAAAGGCAGTGGGGAAGCTGTATTCATTTAACAACCATATGATTCACTTAATAAGTGCAGTGATTCTCTTAACAATGATAGCAAAAAGGTCATAAAATTGGATACAACTCAGTTAACAACTGTTTTGCTTAGCAACAGAAATTCTGGTCACAATTGTAGTCATCAGCCGAGGACACTATCTGTATATCAAAAACTGAACTTTCTATAGGAAAAGCTTGTGCTCTGCCACTAAACTATGGCCTCTGTCTTGTTTTGCTTTCTGTCATTGCCAACTCCATCTCCGATATGACATGACATGGTGCTAGACCTTGTTGTAAGCATGAAGCTTTGCTAGACTTTCTAAATAAATTTCCTAATTGAATGGGCTGCCAGGAGAAGCACCAAATTTGAAAGCTTTTCCTTGGTCTTATATGTTTTCACTCGACCAATTTGTTTTCACATGAATAATAGAGGCTGCTGGCCTTTTTTCCCCATTGCTTTTTTTCCACCAGCAGAGCAATCAGGATTCTTTTTGAAGTTTGCAGAAAAGGGTTTTTTGTGGGGTTTTTTTTTGATGGGGGGGAGGTACATTTGTGTTACCTGCTTTGAAAAGACAAATAATGCATTTTCTGGCAAGCAACCATGATCTCTGTGAGAAGCAGAAGTGTCTGCTTCCAGACTTTGCCTCTTCAAAAATGTGACAATGAACCAGCCCATTGTTCTTATGCTGAAAAATACTCCTAGATAGAATAGGTTCACAGCAAAAGGTATGCAGCGTGATTGGGTGAGATATTATTTATAATGTGATATTTCTTAAGGTAACAATGTTACTGATCCTGAACTTTCTGTCAAATATGTTGTTCAGCAAGGTCAAAGAATTTCGATTCAGATTTCGCCCAAACAACAACAGGTATCAAAACCAATGACAAATGAAAGATTCTTTTATGTGGTACTAAGCCATACCATAGGACAGTGATGGTGAACCTTTTAGAGACCATGTGCCTAAACTGCAACCCAAAACCCACTTACGTATCATCGGGTGCTGGGTGGGCGTGGCCCTTTGGGTGGGTGTGGCCAATTTTGTGGGCATGGCCCATTGGGTGGGCATGGCTGCAGTGGTAATGGCAGACTGGGTGGGACTAAAAAGTTCAAGCACTCAATTCCAACTTTGCGAGAGAACTTTTTTTTCCCCCGCGAGAAGTTGAAATTGATTGATTGATTGAACTTTTTTTTGTACACGGCGGCGGAGGCCTAAAGCGAAAAGGCTTTATAAAACTCAGCTGAAGGCCTAGGAGTGGGGAGATGGCATGCGTACCCACAGAGAGGGCTCTGAGTGCCACCTGTGGCACCCGTGCCATAGGTTCGCCGCCACGGCCATAGGAAGACTCTTTCAAAGCTTGTTAATTCCACTCTAAATGGAACCTTGCATTTGTATAAATTAAGAATTAATGATCAAAAAGCAAGACGTTAAAAAAAGGCATCCCAAGATAAGCTTGAAGATTAATGGGTTTCCTCCATAACCTATGTTTTGAAAATACTCTTGGTCATAGAACGGCCCCAAGACAAAGATTTGATTAACTATATACAGAGATGGGTTTATTTATCCTCAGTTGAGATACTTTGCTTCAACAGGACTTTGGAAAATATTATTAACAAGATCTCATCTTCTTTCAGTGAAAAGCTATTTTTGAGCTAAGGTAGTTCCATTGTTGTAATAATGTTAGAAATCAGGTTTAACCCTACACACCCAGAATGAGGAAAGTGGGCAGTGTTACAGCTAATGACTAAGAGATTATTGTGTGAAAACATTCTTGCTCTACAAATGAGAACAAGTACAAAGTACAAGTTGCTTGACTGACAGTTTTTAAGTTGCCCAGTTGTGCGAAACAGAAACTGTGATCCATGATATTGGATTTCATTTAGAAGCTGATGCTACTTGTAGAGTGTCTGCTATACAGCTACTAATATCCTGTAATCAAAACCAGGCTCCCTTTAAGGGAGCATTCTGTAGTCTATTTTTTTCCTGGTGAGTCCCCTTCTCTAATATGATGGGAAGGTTTATCGGGTAGTAGCAATGTTTTGTATTTTAATTTGTCACAAATTTGCTACCATACTGTCATTCTGGGGCAAATAGCAATAGCAATAGCACTTACTATAGACTTATATACCACTCCATAGTGCCCAACAATCTGGGTCCTCATTTCACCAACCTCAGAAGGATGAAGGATGAGTCAACCTTGCGCCCTGCCAGCATTGAACTTCAGCTGTTAGAATTCCCCAGCAAGTATGGCCAAGCTATGTAGTAGTCTTCCTGAAAGAGGAAGACTATATAGCTGGAAGACATTTAAATGGTTAGACCAAATTGCTTAGGATTTTTTTTTCAAAGGACAAGATCAAACAAGCAGCTGGCAAAGACTGTCAGGTGCTGATGCACTTTCTCCCTTAGAAGTCTACATTATATTTTTTGGTACCAAGGAGGGAAGGATTCCTTAACCTTACATGGTTTGAGCTGAGCATGGCCAGAGACCACTTAATGCTTCCAAGCAGTGTGTTTTCTGGAAATGTTCAGGTGTGCCCAGTAGACTTTGGGAGAATTGCAAAGCAACTGAACGTTGAAGTCTTTGTAAATGCTGTGCAGGACTGAGGGAAGGGAAGGGAAGGGAAGGGAAGGGAAGGAAGGAAGGAAGGAAGGAAGGAAGGAAGGAAGGAAGGAAGGAAGGAGGGAGGGAGGGAGGGAGGGAGGGAGGGAAGGAAGGAAACCAACCAGTACTTGGTGGTAGAACTTCAGGTTAAGTTGCCTTACTTTAGTTTGCTATAG
Organism: Vipera berus; assembly: GCF_964194415.1. Lineage (NCBI taxonomy): Eukaryota > Metazoa > Chordata > Lepidosauria > Squamata > Viperidae > Vipera > Vipera berus. Next base: position 256,702,890 of record NC_138203.1, read on the forward strand.
CTTGTATAGTATGTTCTTTCATCTTTAATACCCCATTCTAGTGTCAGTCTTCTTGAAGGCGAGTGTAATCAAAATCAGAACCTTTAAGTTCCATCCAAAAAATCTGGACCTTTTCTGTAAAACTAAAAGTTGGGGATTTCAGATTTGTGAATAGATTGCCACTATCAAGTCCCATTGTTCGGAAGCTATATGTTTCTATAACGTTATTTATCTTTTTTTAAATGACCACCATTTATAGCAAGAACTGGAGTCCTTTGGACAAACATACAGTCAGGTATTTCTTTTGGGAAAAGTAGTTCTGCAAGTGTCTATTTTTTTCTTTAAAAATATCTTTGATTTGAATAGTTAGGCCACCTAATCTACAAATTTGATGTAGGATGCTCTTTTTAGTGCCCATATAAATTAAAATGATCTACTCCCACTAATCGCACTATAAAATTGTAAATGTTCATGTAATTTATATTTTGTAGCAGTATGGGATCCCTTGATGTGGGTGGTTCTAGCTAGAGATGCTTGAAGACCTCTTCAAGGTCTTTCTCAGTAAGACAGCTGATGGCCATGTGGTGAATATTAGTCACTCTGTCATGGGCAACTGCAATAATAAAAATGATGCAGAGAAAAAACTGATGCGTACACATTTATGGTTGTTACGGGCTCAGCTGTATAATTGCATTAGTTGCCTAAAGCCTCATTTAAGATGAAAGTAGAGATTGGCAATCACAACTCTGCAGTCACACAACAAGGAATGTCTTTCATGCTGGGCTTTACCTTCTCCATTCCAGAGACAGTGATTTATGTGACTTACACTCGGTGTGTGCTTATTTTTGGTCGAACTACTAACACATATATTCAATAAGGGATAGCTATTTATATCATGGTCACATGATGAATCTTTCCTTGCCTGAAGAATTTGGAATAAATGTTGTCTGTCCAAGGATAATACTGCTGGCTCTGTTTGGTAGACGTTCTTGCACACTGAGTTGTGCAATTATGTCTCGTTGTTTACTGAAGGAAGTAATGAGCCGTGCGTTCCTTATTGAAAACTGGGAAAATGTCCTGATTCTCCTGGTATCTTGTTTTCTCTAGGGTCATATGATATCTAACAAAGATGGCCCAGCAGGAGACAGAACAAGGCAGCCCTTCCCACAGAATCATGTGTTTATGATTCCATAGTTAAAAAAAGTATTCCAGGCTATTTATTTTTTAATCAATTGTAATAATGAATTTGGTCACATCAGAAAACAAAACCAGCACCAAAAATGTAAAATAAAACCATGCATGAAATGCAACATCCCCACCCCCCAATAAAGGAGAATAAGCAGTCATCCTACTATGTTGAGACTCTAGATGTTGAGACTCTAGATAGAAAGAGTACAGAGAAGAACAAAGATGATCAGGGGACTGGAGGCTAAAACATATAAAAGGAACGGCTGCTGGAATTGGGTATGTCTAGTTTAACGAAGAGAAGGATGAGGGGGGACATGATAGCAGTCTTCCAATATCTCAGGGGCTGCCACAAAGAGGAGGGAATCAAGCTATTCTCCAAAGCACCTGAAAGCAGGACAAGAAGCAACGGATGGAAACTAGTCAAGGAGAGAAGCAACCTAGAACGAAGGAGAAACTTCCTGACAATTAACCAGTGGAAGAACCTGCCTCCAGAAGTTGTGAATGCTCCAACACTGGAAGTTTTTAAGAAGAGACTGGATAGCCATTTGTCTGAAATGGTATAGGGTTTCTTGCCTGAGCAGGGGGTTGAACTAGATGACCTCCAAGGTCCCTTCTAAATATTATTATTATTATTATTATTATTATTATTATTATTATTATTATTATTATTATTATTATTATTATTATTATTATTATTATTATTAATAATAATAATAATAATAATAATAATAATAATAGAAAGCCTTAGCAAAATCTACTGAAATTCGCAATCAGTTGCTTTCATGAAAATTGCAAAAATGATCCAGGAAGCAGATCTTTAATGTCCCCAAATGAGTGCTGATAAAGATGGTTGTTTTTAAATAATTTTGTGTAGTATTTTTTTTAGCTTTTCCAAAAGGAATGTAAGTGAATACTAATAAAGTCAGCTAATTTTAGATTTAGGAGTTCAGAGTCTTAGGGGCTACTTTTTAAATCATAGAATTGGAGGCAGAAGGAATCATTTAGGCCAGGGGTATCAAACCTTAGCACGTTTAACAATAGAATAGAATAGAATAGAATAGAATAGAATAGAATAGAATAGAATAGAATAGAATAGAATAGAATAGAATAGAATAGAATAGAATAGAATAGAATAATAGAGTCTCATGTGCAGTTGGCTGCCTTGCCTCTTAATATGTTCAGTAAAAGGAACTCAGCATATTTTGCAGCAAGAATTTCCTTTACTTAATTTAGAATGTACCAGTCTTACAGATTTTGACAATCCTTCTGATGGTTTTGCTGAGTAGGATCCTAGTTTTTTTTTTTACCCTGACTGCACAACTGTGAATCTTAGGTATTCTTTTAAGGCTCTGTCAAAATATATGTTTTCCTTTTGAGTTGTGTTGATTCCACATTAATCGGCAATTATGCTTATAGGGTCACATATGTCCCTTGGCTTAGTACGTGTAGTTTATGGCCTGATTTCAAAAGGTCTGTGTGAGCTATTAGTTCAGACCTCTGGCAGAAGCTATCTGTCCCTTTCATGGGAGAGAAAAAATGAAAATATAAAGAGAGAAAAGAAAAAGAATTGTTGTTGTTAGCTGCGAAGTCGTGTCCGACCCATCGCGACCCTATGGACAACATTCCTCCAGGCCTTTCTGTCCTCTACCATCTTCTGGAGTCCATTTAAGCTCACGCCTACTGCTTCAGTGACTCCATCCAGCCACCTCATTCTCTGTCGTCCCCTTCTTCTATTGCCCTCGATCTTTCCCAGCATTAGGCTTTTCTCCAGTGAGTCCTTCCTTCTCATTAGGTGGCCAAAGTATTTGAGTTTTAGCTTCAGGATCTGGCCTTCTAAAGAGCAGTCAGGATTGATCTCCTCTAGGACTGACCGGTTTGATCGCCTTGCAGTCCAAGGGACTCGCAGGAGTCTTCTCCAGCACCATAGTTCAAAGGCCTCAATTCTTTGGCGCTCAGCCTTTCTTATGGTCCAACTTTCACTGCCATACATTGCAACTGGGAAGACCATAGCCTTGACTATACGCACTTTTGTTGACAGGGTGATGTCTCTGCTTTTTAGTGTGCTGTCTAGATTTGTCATGGCTTTCCTCCCCAGGAGCAAGCGTCTTTTAATTTCTTGGCTACAGTCCCCATCTGCAGTGATCTTGGAGCCCAGGAAAATAAAATCTGTCACTACCTCCATTTCTTCCCCATCTATTTGCCAGGAATTGAGAGGGCCAGATGCCATGATCTTGGTTTTCTTAATGTTAAGTTTCAACCCAAGTTTTGCACTCTCCTTCTTCACCCGCAACAAGAGGCTCTTTAGTTCTTCTTCACTTTCTGCCATTAGAGTGGTATCATCTGCGTATCTTAGGTTGTTGATATTTCTTCCGGCAATCTTAATTCCAACTTTTGATTCATCTAGCCCTGCCTTTCTCATGATGTGCTCTGCATATAAGTTAAATAGGCAGGGCGACAGTATACAGCCTTGCCGGACTCCTTTCCCAATTTTGAACCAATCAGTGGTTCCGTGTCCAGTTCTCACTGTTGCTTCTTGGCCCGCATATAGGTTTCTCAAGAGACAGATAAGATGGTCTGGTACTCCCATCTCTTTAAGAACTTGCCACAGTTTGTTATGATCCACACAATCAAAGGCTTTAGCATAGTCAATGAAGCAGAAGTAGATGTTTTTCTGGAACTCCCTAGCTTTCTCCATGATCCAGCGTATGTTGGCAATTTGATCTCTAGTTCCTCTGCCTCTTCGAAATCCTGCCTGTACTTCTGGTAGTTCTCGATCCACATACTGCTGAAGTCTAGCTTGTAGGATTTTAAGCATGACTTTACTAGCATGAGAAATGAGTGCAATGGTGCGATAGTTTGAACATTCTTTGGCACTGCCTTTCTTTGGAATTGGAATGTAAACTGATCTTTTCCAATCCTGTGGCCACTGTTGAGTTTTCCAAATTTGCTGGCAAATTGAGTGTAGCACTTTTACTGCACTGTCTTTTAAGATTTTGAATAGCTCAGCTGGAATACTGTCACCTCCACTAGCTTTGTTGTTGCTCAGCTTTTCTAAGGCCCACTTCACTTCATATTCTAGGATGTCTGGCTCGAGGTCAGTGACCACCTCATTGTGATTATCAGGGACATTAAGCTCATTCTTGTATAGTTCTTCTGTGTAATTTTGCCACCTCTTCTTAATCTCTTCTGCCTCTGTTAGGTCCCTGCCATTTTGGTCCTTTATCATGCCCATTTTTGCATTAAACGTTCCCTTCATCTCTCCAATTTTCTTGAAAAGATCTCTGGTCCTCCCTATTCTATTGTTTTCTTCTATTTCTTTGCACTGTTCATTTAAGAAGGCATTCTTATCTCTTCTAGCTATTCTCTGGAATTCTGCATTCAATTGGGCATATCTATGTTTTTCTCCCTTGCCTTTCGCTTCCCTCCTTTCCTTAGCTATTTGCAAAGCTTCCTCAGACAGCCATTTTGCTTTCTTGCATTTCTTTTTCTTTGGGATGGTTTTGGTTGCTACCTGTTGTACAATGTCGCGAACCTCTGTCCATAGTTCTTCAGGCACTCTGTCTATCAGATCTAATTCCTTAAATCTATTTGTCACCTCTACTGTATATTCAACAGGGATATGATTTAATTCATACCTGAGTGGCCTAGTGCTTTTCCCTACTTTCTTCAGTTTAAGCTTAAACTTTGCAAGGAGAAGCTCATGGTCTGAGCCACAGTCAGCTCCTGGTCTTGTTTTTACTGACTGTATAGAGCTTCTCCATCTTTGGCTGCAGAGCATATAGTCAATCTGATTTCTGTGATGACCGTCTGGTGATGTCCATGTGTAGAGCCGTCTCTTGGGTTGTTGGAAAAGAGTGTTTGCTATGACCATCGTATTCTCTTGACAAAATTCTATCAGCCTGTGCCCTGCTTCATTTTGTACTCCAAGGCCAAACTTGCCTGTTATTCCGGTTATCTTTTGGCTTCCTACTTTAGCATTCCAATCCCCCATGATGATAAGGACATCATTTTTTGGTGTTAGAGAAAAAGAATACATCAGAAATAAAGAGAATATTGGTTCGAGACTTGGCTGGTTTGCTTCAGCACAGCTTTGGTTTTTGCTTTATTGACAAAAGCCACTCAAAAAATGTCCCGTCACATGTCGAACTTCTTGCCATGCATCAAAATGGTTTCCGATCTCTACCAAGAGCAGGGCATTCTCTGTTCAATTGGATGTCATAAATGAATATTAGAAAGATTGTGCTGACTTCCTAAGAATGGACAGGTGTAGTTTGCTCACTGCCTGGATGAAAAAGTACAGGTAGTTCTCAACCTATGACCACAATTGAGCCCAAAATTTCTGTTGCTAAGTGAAACATTTGTTAAGTGAGGGGTCCTTGATGCTCTCTGAGCTATTTGAGCACCCAGGACCCCTGATGTCATCCCTGAACTACAGATATTCTCCTTTGAATTTGTTAAATGAATTTTGCCCCGTTTTATGACTTTTCTTGCCACAATTGTTAAGTGAATCACTACAGTTGTTAAATTAGTAACACAGTTGTTAAGTAAATCTGGCGTCCCCATTGACTTTGCTTGTCAGAAGGTCACAAAAGGTGATCACAGGACCCCGGGACACTCCAACCGTCATAAAAATATGAGTCGGTTGCCAAGCATGTGAATTTTGATCATGGGACCACGGGGATGCTGCAATGGTTGTAAGTGTGAAAAACAGTCATAAGTCATTTTTCCCAGTGTGGTTGTAACTTTGAATGGTCACTAAATGAACTGTTGTAACTCAAGGACTACCTGTATAGGAATTCCATATAAGGTGTCTTGGATTTCACGATGGAAGAAAGATGGGATATAAATCAAGAACTACTAGAGTCAAAGATCTCCTGGGTTGGAAAAAAGGGCTTGGTATAGCCAGGAGTCATCTCTAGCTCCCACCCCAGTATTCCTTGTACAACTATAATCTTTCAAGCCTACAGCTGCAATTGCATTTTAAGAATCTGTGACCACAGGCACAGTCTTCAGCAAGAACCGTACCTGAGTAGACTATTAAATCAAAAACAGCACTTACAGAGAAATGAAAAATAAAAGCGTCTTTCCACAAGGTCAGGCATTAACCAGCCCAGGAATGTCAAAAGTTTTGATTCAAAGGATTCTCAAAGGCAGGCATATGAATTTGTGCTTTAAACTTCATCCTTCTTTTTCTGGAGTTAATGAGAAAAGGATCTGGTTTTGTGTGTTTTTTTTAAAAGTAGAAGTAGCAGGGGGGCACCAGGCTGCTTTGAATATAGTTAGGCAGAATTTAAAAAAAAGGGAGAAAAGAGCATTATAATATTTGACCTAGTTAAAAATATTCCTTTCCATTATTTCAAAGAATGCAATCTAATCAATTAGAGTTTCTCTTTGTTTCCAGTTCTCTTTCTCGTGCATTATGTATCAAGTTTTCTTTAGGCTCCAGAGTTGGGTTTTGCTTTAGTTTTGCTTTATTTTTATTTTTAAAGCATTCTGGGTTCCTGAGCACTTGTTAGTGAGCATCAATTTCATCAAGCAAGCTGCTACATGGGGCCTTGTGCCAGCCTGGGGAATTGATCCCAGATGCAGCAATGGTACAGAATACATCCTGTCTCCAAAAGGCCATTTGTACGGTGGCAAGTGTTGGTGACTGTGTGACCTTGGCAGCTTATCTGATGCCACATCCTGTTGAAGAAGCATGGATTCTGGGCCCATTGCCACAACAGACATTTTTGTATCCAGCTTATTGGCTCTTATTTGCTTCTGGGCACAATTCAATTGCCTAGGATATTTAAAGGACGTCTTAGTTTACCATTCGCCTATCCATTCTTGAAGGCCTTCTTCAGGAGTCCTAATCATCCCGGACATTTTCTGTATTGGAGGTTGTAGTTTACAAAACTTTTTGTTTCCTTTAATATTTCAAATTCTGCCTCACTCACTTTATTAATACTTAGCAAATCCGTATGTGTTATTTATGGATTTTATTCCGCTGAAAATCTGTTTCAAATGCTTGCCGCGGATACATTTATTAGTGTTGTAAAACACTACTAAATACCTCCAGAGTATTTGGCTTCGGAGATGAGATGGAAATATGAAGTTTTTAGGGATTTTGTGCAGAGATAGCACAGACAAGAAAAAAAAGGCTCTTGAATTAGGCAAATATGAAGAGTGCTTTTATTGGGAAGAAAAGGATTTTTTAAAATATTTTTTTTTAGATATGTAGTATTACGTTTACGTTTACGTTTTATTAAATTTTTATACCGCCCTTCTCCCGAAGGACTCAGACATTTGCAGACTTAGATGTTCCTTTGTTCCTCTTAAATTTCAGAGAAAGGAATATCAAAACTCCACTGGACTGGGCTAAAAACCAAACACTTACCATTCTTCTCAGAGTGTTCAATTAGATATCTCTGGGAAATTCACAGTGCAAAATATTTTCCCATCTGTGTTCCGCAACAACTGGTTTTCAGGGACTTTTACCGCCATTACACCCATGAATTTGTCCAAATCTATTTGTTTGTTTGTTTAGAGAATTTATATGGCCACCTTAGCCAAATAACTTTCTGGGCAGCTACTTTAGCATTGTTGTTGTTGTTAGTTGCAAAGTCGTGTCCGACCCATCGCGACCCCAAGGACAACGTTCCTCCAGGCCTTCCTGTCCTCTAGTATCTTCTGGAGTCCATTTAAGCTCACGCCTACTGCTTCAGTGACTCCATCCAGTCACCTCATTCTCTGTCGTCCCCTTCTTCTATTGCCCTCAATCTTTCCCAGCATTAGGCTCTTCTCCAGTGAGTCCTAATTTCTTCTTGAAGACAAATCATGAACTGTGGAAAAAAAAATTCCCTGCTGAAAATGTAGCAATATTCTCTGTTTCAGGAAAGGTGGGAATGGGTCATCAATTAAATTTGCTTTTAATGTTCTCTCCCCCACCCCATCCCATCCCCGCATGCCACTTTTCTTGTTACTTGGTGTATGGGAATATTTGGACACTCCTGTGGTTTTTGCCTAATCTAAAGAGAATCCACCACCAAGCAGGTGTCAAGTCATCAAGACATGAACTGTCCCTTAAGCTGCTATTTAAGGAACTTTTAGAAACTGTGTAGTCAGCATTTTGCCAGCAGCAGCTCCCATGAGCACGGACTGCATCTTTTCTGTGTGATGCTGCCTTGACTGTCTCCATCTGTCTCCATAAAGGATGTTCACTAAATAATTCAACAGGGCAACTTGATATCTCATCCATCTACCTGATTACCCTGGTGACCAGATGGTAACAGCTGGCTTGTTGATGTTACAGCTTTGCAGTTTCAGGAAAGTTGTTGCATTCTGAGAAATAAACACAGTAATGTAATCCCTTAGCTACCCTTAGCATTGCCAGGGCTCAGAGACCTATGTGCAAGATTTTGGGTACCTTAAAAAAATAAAAAAATAAAATGGTGAATGTTCTAATGGAGAGGATATGGTTTTTCCCTGGGGGTGATCTTCATTTTGCTTGGAAACAAGAATACTTCTAATCATAAAGATTTGTGCGTAGAAAATGTACCACCTATGATGTATTAGCTCAGAAACTGGATGTCACATTGCCTGGCAACTAACTCTGTGCCCTGTTGGTAGCAGCTCTGGAACAGTGAGTGCTCAAAAGAATGCCATATCCATCCAAACTAAGGCAACCAAATCACTATGACATTCTGCTCCCCCTCACTGGTTTAACAAAATGTATGTTTATGGTATAGGACAGGGACTGACATTGTTTATGTTTACCTTCTCCCAAGAAATGGGGGAAAATGAGAACATAATGACTCTGATAACTCCTACAGTTAAGAAACACCTCTACCCAACCAAGGGGTAAAAGGTAAAGGTTCCCCCGCACATGCGTGCTAGTCGTTTCCGACTCTAGGGGCCGGTGCTCATCTCCGTTTTAAAGCCGAAGAGCCAGCGCTTGTCCGAGGACATTTCCGTGGTCATGTGGCCGGCATGACTAGATGCCAAAGGCGCACGGAACGCTGTTACCTTCCCACCGTAGTGGTCCCTATTTTTCTACTTGCATTTTTATGTGCTTTCGAACTACTAGGTTGGCAGAAGCTGGGACGAGTAACAGGCGCTCACTCTGTTACGCGGCACTCGGGATTCGACCCGCCAAACTGCCGACCTTCTGATCAGCGTCCTAACCCACTGAGCCACCGCATCTCTTCAACCAAGGGGCAGAAAACCCAAAGGTTTGCTGTCTCTCCCCTATAGCTTTTTAATGTATCATTTCCCCCTTATGAACAACAATTCAAGTGGACAATTTGTCATATCTTGTCTAAAATTGGGTTGAGTAAACGTTATCACAGCAGTTATCTGACTTGGAAGCCATGGGTCATTTTCATCCATTCCATGGCACAGGTAAGCTGATTTTTTTTAAAAAAAGAAATTTCCTGTTTTATGACTTATCATCCTTGCTATTCAGTAAAAAACAAAACAAAACCTACCATGAGCAGTAGACCTATGTCCTGAGTTATCATATATCTCCTTGGCTGTGAAAGTCATTAAAGCAACTCTCATCAAGAGTAGTCTTTTGGCTCAACCTGTACTTGTTCTCTTACTGAAACACCCTTTGAAAGCCAGTGGCAAATTGCAGCAAGCCACATGAAATGCAGGCTGTCCTCTTATGTTTTCTTCAGCTGCGGGAAGGCAATCACAGGCCAAAGAGGAAATATCGTAGGAACAAAAGAACCAAAATAGTCTAACTGGAAATTATTGGGAAGAATTCTGACAGCTTTAGCTGCCCTGCAATATTTGATACCCTGCTGTCTTCAAATTGGAATGAGCTGCATTTTCCCCAAATATCCTCCAAGTGTCAACACAGCAGAGGTGGGTCAGTCCCCAACAACCCATGGATTCCTAGGGACCCTGAAGGAAATAGGAATAGGAGCCCCTGGTTTGGCCTTTGGGTAGGTTCAGGGGATTCATTGTTTTTTCCCATCATGCAAAGGAGCTGCAAGATTATTTTTTCCTTTAATTTCCCAACCCAACCCAGATTGACAATGTTGACCCTGCAGTCTACTAATACCATGATGTCAATAGTCATGTTTCCGGCACATCTGCTAACATCTGTGCCTAGTTGTATCTAAGTTGTGCCTAATACAACTTGGAAACATAAAAGTGCTCCTCCCTCTTCCTCCAAGTATATATTCTGTGCTTACAGTTCTAGATAGATAATCTTTGTATCAATCAAATAAAAAAAGATATCCAAATAGTGGTGTTTTTTTGAAAATTCTTACAGGTAGCCTTCATTTATCAACTGCCCTAGATAGGAATCCTTCGCAAATACAATAATAAATAGTAATTTAAAAAATTCATTTTCTGACCAATCTGTGCAAATGTATGACAACAAAAGCCTTCAGTGTGGAACTCAATAAGGTCTGGTCAGTTTCTGGCAGCAGCTGCCAGCCCAAAGGATTCTAATCAACTCCTTAAGAATACAGACCTGAGCTTTCTTTACTTGCACTTAGCTGAGGAGAGATGCAGCTCAGGAAGAAATCTCTCCACTCTGGGGTGGGGAGAGGGGGGAGGGGAAAAACCTGGGGTAGGTACAGGACACTGCATGAGACAACTTTATGTGACTGAGATGGCAATTGCAGTCAATTGCAAAAAGGCAGATTTGTTTAAAACAGGTGACATCCTGTGATGTCTGTCTTAACTCCGTCAAACCACAATATCTGCCTACTACAGGTCCTTGGGAAGGTGGATAAAAATGCCAAATCTAAACATAACAAGGCCAGATCCTGAAGTTGAAACTCAAATACTTTGGCCACCTAATGAGAAGGAAGGACTCACTGGAGAAGAGCCTAATGCTGGGGAAGGTTGAGGGCAAGAGAAGAAGGGGACGACAGAGAATGAGGTGGCTGGATGGAGTCACTGAAGCAGTAGGCGTGAGCTTAAATGGACTCCAGAAGATGGTAGGGGACAGGAAGGCCTGGAGGAACATTGTCCATGGGGTCGCGATGGGTCGGGCACGACTTCGCAACTAACAACAACAACAAGGAGCAGACATGATACTGGATACCTTCATATATGTCCAGAAGGTGGTTCAGAAGCCAAAAAATTCAGTGAAGATAGAAGGAACCTTTATTTTAAGATTCAATTAAGGGAGGAGAAATTAAAGGAAACATTCTTTGAGCTCTGGGTAAAAATATTTCAGCTAATTCTAGTATTTTGGTCAAGCTTTTCCTTGCTAGCTTCTCATGTGTCTTTTTTGAAGCCAGCCTACGCTCTTTTCAATTAGCTATTCTATTTGTTCCCACTGTGTCCTTCCTTCATAGATTTGCTCTCCAACAGTTCCTCAATTTGTTTCACTTCGCACCTGGAGTCCACATAGTACAACCATAAAGCCAACAACCTCCTTTATCTGCCACTTATCTTTTTGAGAGGCTGATAGGCATGCTCACAGGTGTCTTTATTAGGTAAATAGCTTTTTGATCTCTATGTGCCACTTTCCATGGAGCTGGCCAATAAACAATTTTTAAACCAATTCCATCATTCCATCCATCAGGACAGTTCATCCGACCACCCACATTTTTATAATTGATGCCTTAAGTTGCATGCATCAGAACTTTACCAAAGATAGCTAGGCTCACTCATAAATCTCTCCTAGCTATTTCACAAGGAAAGCATGAGCAACTTAGGTCTTGGTTGAAAAAGAAAATACTGTAGCTGATCCCAAAATGCAAATGGGAGAACTGAACTAGATGCACCGTGGGAAAGCAAATTGGCCATGGAAGCTACTTTGGATAATATGAAATGCTGAACGCTTTCCTCTGAATGCTAAATTAGTTCAGGCTAAATGAATGTAGCCTCTGCGTCTCAACAATGCTTTGTTTAGTCTCTAAAGATAGATAAGAGGGCAGACATTCCCTGCCTCTTGTCTTTGGTTTTGTGCAGGTGATTTTCCATTAAAGCTACCGTCGCTGAAGTAGGAATTGCTTTTACGAGCTCTTTGAAGAAGCTTGTTTCTTGTTCCCAACTTAGCTATGGAACAATGCCTTAGAGCTCATTTTTGTAATGGACAATGAATTTTTTTGGGGGGAGGGGTAGGAGAGACGGTCACTCTAGCTGTATGAAAGAACTAAGAGGGAAATACACACAGAAAGAATTTGATTTGTTAAGTTATTAAAGTAATGTACAGTAATATAGTAACCAGATGTTTAATGAAACATGTTTGCATACATATATACACATACCTGTGGAACCGCTTGCCGGTCGAGCTCAGGATGGCCCCCCCGACCTTCGCTCCTTCTGGAGGGATCTAAAAACTTATTTATTTGAGCAATCCGGCCTGGTTTGATGGGTTAGGGTCGGGGTTTTAACATGGTTTTTAATTACTGTTTATATCGGGCATAATATCTAATTGTTTTTTAACTTTTGTACTTCGTTTTTATATTTATTGCCCTGTACACCGCCCTGAGTCCTTCGGGAGAAGGACGGTATAAAAATTTAATAAATAAATAAATACTGTTTTGTAGTATAGCCTAGGGATCCCCAAACCCTGGTCCGTGGCATGCCACCAACCGGTCCGGACAAACAAGCAAAGCCCCATCCATGGGATGCAGGCAGCACACAAAGCCACGCATTCTCAGGTCCATGGAAAAACCTCTCTCCACGGAACTGGTCCCTGGTGCCCAAAAGGTTGGGGAACTCTGATATAGCCAACTATCACAAAACATTCCGATAGCCAGCAAGATTTAAAATAACATTTATATAGTCTTTTTCTTTCTTTCTTTTTTTGAATTATCAAACAGCTTCATCCTCATTACCTGTCTGCAGAAATTAGGTCAGGATTATTATCCTAGGGAGGGAAGGGAAGAGAAAGGATGGTGCTGTGGATTTTGAACATCTGAGCCCCAATTTAAGAACAACGCCAAAAAAAAAGCACAGCTCTATGCTTTTGCTTTATGACATTTTTGTTTCTATTTTAGACTGCTCTCTTGTCCTAGATAGCACAAGGGCAACCTGGATAGACATAAAGCAGTTACCAACCTGTTAGAGTTGGCTGTTACATCTCAAGCGGCCAAACGTCCTACTTTTGTGAGGGCAATCTTCTCCTTGGAAAGGCTGTCCAGTCAAATGCTATGGCAGAGACCAGAAAATATGAAAAGAAGACATAGGGCACTTGGCAGTCACCTATGAATACTTAGTTCCAGGTCAACAGGCTGAGCTGCTTGTTTACATAATTTTCATCTGAGGAGTGCGATAGAGTCTATGGTAAGGTAAAGGTAAAAGGTAAAGGTTTCCCCGCACATGCGTGCTAGTCGTTTCCGACTCTAGGGGCCGGTGCTCATCTCCGTTTCAAAGCTGAAGAGCCAGCACTTGTCCGAGGACGTCTCCGTGGTCATGTGGTCGGCATGACTGGATGCCAAAGGTGCACGGAACGCTGTTACCTTCCCACCGTAGTGGTCCCTATTTTTCTACTTGGATTTTTACGTTCTTTCGAACTGCTAGGTTGGCAGAAGCTGGGACGAGTAACAGGCGCTCACTCTGTTATGCGGCACTTGGGATTCGACCCACCAAACTGCCTGATCGACAGGCTCAGCGTCCTAACCCACTGAGCCACCGTGTCCCTTTTAGAGTCTATGGTGTGTAGTTTAAATTTGGTATCTCTTCATATCGTACGGCAATGATCACTTATGCAAATTATATTCAAATGTGTGTCATCTCCCTTTTCCCTGAGGGCATGATGTCATTGCTCTTTTACTAGTATAGCACTATGACTATACATTTAGCCTGTCAGAAATCCCTCCTGGATAATGAAAGTGAGAGAAGAAGAAAATATGCGAAAGATTGATTTGTAGACCAGCCAAATCCTGTTGGGAGGATTTGTGCCCTCCCTAGTCTCACTGGATCACACCATCTAAGCTTTCAGACTCCCAGCCTTTCCATCTGAGAATCCTCCTGCCAAGATCTGAACCTCCATGTTGCCTAACTCCTCCAGCCATTGTATGTGTAGTGGTTACCCATCTGCCCCGTGACAGCAAATTCCATAAATTAGGGATGTGTCCGTTGTGAAGAAATTGTTTTCGTCTCTTCTTAATCTCCTGCCAGTTGCCAACTGCTAGGTTCAATGGGTGGAGGCTAAATGGCCTTTTAAAACCTGTGAACTTCCAACTCCCAGAATTCCCGAGCCGGCCATGAAGTTGCAGTCCGCAGGCCATATAGGGGCCATAGTTTCCCGCTCCTGGTTTACCAAAAAAGAAAAATCCCTTTTCTTTGCTGTAAGCTTAATTTTAAAGAGCTCTCCCTTGTGCCCTCTGGGTTGCGTTTTTTAATTGTAGAAATTGAGCAGATGACAGCAAAGAAGGGGAATCTGCTCTTCCAGGCCGAGATGAAACTAGCAGTTGCTTTTCTGGGGTTCCAGAGTCCTCCTGAGATGGTGCCACTAAACTTCAGTGGCAAGGTTAGTAGCCTCAGAAAACTAGCAGCGCAGTCTCACATTTTGATGAACTGAACTCACAAGCCCTAAGATCGAGTGCCGCTGTTTTACAAGCAGAGAATCTCCCCTCCTTCGCCAACGGTCCAGAAAGAACTGAAAAATCCTGACCTGTGCAATAAAGCTCTGCTTCTCCAGCCTTTCTCCCCTCCCAATATACACATATGCAGGCTATTTAACACAAGACTGCCTATCCCTGCTGTAAAGTGATGTGAGATGTTTTGCCACAGCTGCTGTAAACAAAGGGGACAGTGATGGGTGTCCATTTCAGGAGAAGGCCAGCCGCTGATCACACCCAGCCCAGCTCTTAGATTTTGTAATACCTGAAAGAAATAGGCTCAACTGTTGGCTGCCTTAATAAATAACCGTGACAGAGCTGTGCTTCATGAATTTGCCGTAGGATTTTGCGAGTCCTGTAATCTACGCTGTCTTTTCCTGCGCATATTCCTAATGAGTTCCAGAGTTTTCCTACTCTCATAGCAGTATGAAAATAATGAATAATCATTTTCTGTTCCTTTTATCCATGCTTTTCCTGGTTTTATATGTAATTCCTGGCTTCATAAATAATTGCTTCAGTGAACCCACTAAAACGTGAGGTTCAGGTGTGTCGATCTATACACCGAATGAGGTGAATGCAGTGCTGAGATTCAGCCAGTTCGCACCACTTCGGCAGAACCGGTAGCTAATTTTTTGTTGCCCAGGCCCAGAACGGCATCCACACAGAGAACCAGTTGTTCACATATTTGAATCCCACCACTGGGTGAATATAAACGGAAATAGAGTCGCTCTAGGCAGAAGTGGTTTAAAAATGGAAAGACTAAAAAATGGTGGCAGCAGCTGAGAAAGTGAAAAGCAGAAAGATGTTGGGAAGATTGAAGGGTGGACAGACAGTGGGAATATGTACACTGGGATACCGGAAATGGATGAAGGGAGGAAAGGGGAGGAAAGAGGGAATAATACTGGGAAGATGGGGAAAGAGAAGGAAGCAGGTAGGTGAGCTATACTGTTCTGGGATAACGGTAGTGGCTTTATAGTTTGATTTATTTTTACTACCGGTATTCTGCCTTGATGTTTTGTTTTGTTTTTTTGTATTACACTCATTTCATTATATTACAATTTTATAAATTATGGGTGATCACACAACAAGCCAGCTGTTTAGACAGTCTTTGGCATTTTTGTCCACCTGTTGAGTCCTTCCCAAGGACCTGGGATAGGAAGATGTTGTTTCATGGTGTTCAATGTACCAACGCAGGCTGTAATCTGCTCCCAGTAAAGTCAATTGCAAGCTGCCTTTTACAATTGACTGATTGTGATTTTTGTCAATGTTGATGCTGTTGAAGTGATCCTCAAGATGTTTTGGGGCTGCATCCCAGGCCCCTACTACTGTTACTATTGGCATTATCTTTACTGTCTTTTGGCATAGTCATTCTATTTACAGCTTTTTGTATTTTTTAAAAAAAATTCTAGTTATTTCTGTTCTTTTCTGCAATCTCCAGTCTCACAATGTCCACTCTCCAGACTTTTTTTCTTATCAACAATTGTTAAGTTTTATTAACATTACTTTAAAATTCATATCATAACCTTTCCCAATGGATTTTGCTAACAGAGTTCACAAACATTGCCTTCATCAAAATTCAGTTTTATATTGGAAAAGCAATGAATTACAAACAAAATCAGAACTAGTAGGGTGGATTGATGCCTTGGTGCATGTCAAGGACTCACAGCTGCTTGTCACTTCTCTTACTTGCATAGATGGTTCCCAACTGGATCTTTCATCTCACCTCCCAAAAAGGTTACCAATACCAAATGAGAAATGCTAGAGCAGGCATCTTCAAACGTGGCCCTTTTATGGCTTGTGGACTTCAGTTCCCAGAATTCCTCAGCCAGGCATGCTGGCTGAGGAATTCTGGGAGTGTCCACAAGTCATAAAAGGGCCAAGGTTGAAGACCCCTGTGCTAGAGACTAGCAGCAATGGCAAGTCATTTTCTCTACTTCCTAGATCTGTCTTCTATAGTCTAGGTCAGGCGTGTCAAACTGCTGGCCCGCGGGCCGGATATGTCATGCGGAAGCCGCACCCACCCCATTGCCGGCAATGGCAAAACTGTCCCGATACGTTGTGCGACGTCACGTGACATCACGAGTTTGACATGTCTGGTCTAGGTGTTCTTCAGATGTTGGGTAAACTCCCAGAATTCTCAGTGTTAACTAGTTGCTTACAGAATTGTGGGAACAGAATTCCCCCCATCTAGAGGGCAATTAATTTGCAGAAGGCTGCTCTAGTGGAGGGATCACAGGAACCTGGCTTAAATACAAATTCATCTTTTTGTAGGGAATGGGACAACTCACTGTGGCCAACTTACTTAAATACAAATTTCAAATTTCGGTTCACCATGGCCAACTCATCACAGTACAACTCGCAATGGACAACTTGCTCTGAGGTAACTCGCTATGGGACAAGAGTTACACTAATATCAAGGAAATAGTGGAATAGAATCATGAAAGAAAGGAGGGAGCGAATGCAATGTGAATGACAAAAAATTAAAATATTTTTTAAATTATTTAAAATAATTAAATTGAATTGTTGAATTGTCCCGCAGTGAGTTGACCCGTAGCAAATTAGCCATAGCGAGTTGTCCTGTGGTGAGTTGGCTGTGGCGAACTGAAGTTTGTATCTAAGTCAGCCAGGTTCCTGTGATCCCTCTGCTAGAACAGCCTTCTGCAAATTAATTGCCCTCTAGATGAGGGGAATTCTGTTCCCAGAATTCTGTAGGCAACTGTATGTAAAGAACAATGGAAAGAACTCTAGAATGAGATGCTGAACAAAAAAATGCCAATCTTTTTTTCCCCCAGTGAAAACTTGAATTTTGAAAATTTTAGTTGCAAGTTTATAGTCATTGGCTTATCACCCTCATTGCACTACAGTCGGAATGGGAACAGCTAGCCTTCTGTATCTAAATTTATTTATTTATTTATTTTAAAAAATGATACTCAGAATCTAATTAACACATTTTAGAAACAGATACTTTTCAATCAAAAACTGACATCCATTCTCCAAAATTCTTGGTTTGTAAATACATGTTTACCTGTGGTTCCCCCTCCAAAGTCTCCCCACCCCCACCAGCAAAAGAGGCCATTAAGTTGCTGATGAATCCTATGACTATATACTGTTCATTCAGATGTTTCCTACTCTAGCATAGGTTGTATCTATTTTTAATACAATTTTTCACAAATTGGCTCCTTTCCCCTATTTTTGCTATGATAGATATATTCCTACTATTTGCTAAGCTACTGTATTTTCCGGCATATAAGACGACTTTTTAACCCATGAAAATCTTCTCAAAAGTTGGGGGGTCGTCTTATATGCCCAGTTGTCTTATACGCCGGAAAATAGTACATAAATCAATCGAGCGCCCCCGTTCTTGCAAAGCAACTTCAAGCCTCCTTAGTCCAGTCCCCCCTCCAATGACACTCTCCCTTCCCACCCCCAAGAGCCTCTAAGCCCCTTCCCCTCCCCCTTGCAAACGCCAGACCCCGGGAGCTCTTGCGTTTATTCCAAAGGGTGGGTGGAAGGAAAAGCCCCTTTCGGCTCTGGCGTGGCTGCAAGTTGACGAGCCCGGGAAGGCACGCCCTCCCCTCTCACTGTGGAGGAAGCAGGGCAGGCTGGTGTCAGGCGGGAGCCAGCAGGGCAGTCCTGCACACGCGCGCGCTCCCCGACTGCTAAGGATTGCTCGGGGAGCCGTGGCAGGCACCTCATGCCCTTCCCTCTCGAGGCGGCACTGGCGGAGCCGTCCGGCGTCGGGCGGGAGCCAGCAGGGCAGTCCTACGCACGCGCGTGCTCCCCGGCTGCTAAGGAGTCCTCGGGGAGCCGTGGCAGGTGCCTCACGCCCTTCCCTCTCGAGGCGGCACCGGCAGAGCCGTCCGGCATCAGGCGGGAGCCGGCAGGGCAGTCCTGCACACGCGCACGCTCCCCGACTGCTAAGGATTGCTCGGGGAGCCGTGGCAGGCACCTCACGCCCTTCCCTCTCGAGGCGGCACCAGCGGAGCCGTCCGGCGTCGGGCAGGAGCCGGCAGGGCAGTCCTACACATGCACGCGCTCCCCGGCTGCTAAGGAGTCCTCAGGGAGCCGTGGCAGGCGCCTCACGCCCTTCCCTCTCGAGGCGGCACCAGCGGAGCCGTCCGGCGTCGGGTGGGAACTGGCAGGGCTTTGCACCATCTGCATCAGACGGGTCTGAATCGGGCTTGTGTCGGACACTTGGCAACTGGCATGTAAGTATTTTCCGGCGTATAAGACGAAAAATCTTGAAAATCCTCTCAAAAGTCGGGGGTCGTCTTATACGCCCAGTTGTCTTATACGCCGGAAAATACATTATGTATGGCTGGCTCAGGAATTCTGGGAGTTGAAGTCCAAGAGTCATAAAAGAGCCAAGGTTGCCTACCCCTGCTCTATACTGTACCAAAGTCTGTGGCTTAAGCAAGGTTTCCAAAAGGTGATTACTGCACTAAGGGACTTATAATTTGTTCCTGTTTTAAATTACAATTTTGCAAACAAAGTTCTTCGTTGCTTTTGCCTGGCTGAGTTTGGGTCCCTTTTTCTGTGCTTCAATTTATATACATTGGGTGACTGTAAACCCGGTCATGGGAGCTCTTAGAGGTTAGCAGGAGGCACAGCAATGCTCTATCAGTTTCTTGTCTTTAGTCCAGATTAAGCCTCCCAGGCTTAATTTTTAAAACAGATATCCATTTGTGACTGCTAGGAATGAAGAAAGCTGAAGTGGGAGTTAAGGCATGCCAAAGGGTTGTGTGTTGAAGGAAGGATGCTATCCTGGAACAAATTATTTTGCCCTATAAGTGGCAATTCAAGCCCTACATTTAAATAGGTTCCTCAGAGCAGTTAACATTTTGCACAATCAAACAAAGGAAGGGTGGAGGGAAGCTATTTAAAATCATTCTCTTTGTTTGCCCTTGCAAATTTAGTGAGAGTTAATCTGCAGTTATAACCAATATATTAGTGACGGTATTCAACAAACACAACACTAAGATATTAACTACGGCCCCTTAAGAAACCACAGTGGCTTGGATCTCTCAAAAGGCTAAATCATTATGAACGGGGTTCACATGTTGTAATACATTGGCGCTAAACCATAATATGACCTAATGCAAACCCAACCAATAGTTTAAGATTATATCTGCTAAAAGTATACCTGTGGTCAATGGATTCATATCTACTATTCAAGCAGTGGGCATTTTCACGGCTATAGCCTGAAATGAAGTCAAGTGGAATAATAATAATAAATTTAAAAATCACTGGATCATGTGTAATTGGCTATTTCTGGCTCCACTGCTTTCCCTTCTCTTTACTGACAGACTGCTATCCATAGAAACTAATCCTAGTGTATTTTCTTTGGCAACTGGTGCTCTGGTGTTAAGCCAAGATTGGGCTAAGTCTAGTTGTTTAGGTATTGTTAGTGGTGGCTTTAGTTTTTTTGCAGATTGAAGACATATTCTTTTTGAGTTTCACTATTTTTGCATCAAGCCATAAAAGCATGGATCCCCCATGCATCAGGACCCCCATTATTACTCAACTGAACTATTAGCAATCAAGCAATGCTGGTCAATGAGGGAATAGATATGAATATATTTTAAAATACTTTCATATGTGGAAATGTGGAAGAAGATATAGTGAGAAACTAATCCTTTAGCTTTGGGGAGTAATATATTCTATAGATTTGGCCTTGTGCCTTTCAAGCTTGGCTGCCTTAGGGGAATAAGCTTCACTGAAAATAAAGGGGCTTACTCCTAAAAAAAAACATGTCTAAAGTTGTGCTGCAAATCCATATAATTAAAATAAGAAAACTTCATAAAGTCATCAAACATTCACCAAATGTTCACGGAGTATCCTGAGATTCTGTTTGTATAACTATTCTCTTGTTATAATTCCATCATTGTCTCTAACACATTTGCCAGGAATCTGGTGTGTATGCATGTGACTGTATGTATAGTATATGTATTATTTGGGATGTGCAGTGTATTCAGATTCGGTTCCAAAAAGTGGAGCAAAAATGTAGGAGCATCTGCCTACAGTTCTTTAAAACTGCTTCACCTTTTCTGGGGGATTGTGGAGTTCCCTTTGGCAAGTGTCAGATGTTCCCAGAAAAGACGTAGCTGCTTTAAAGAGCTGCAAACAAGAGCTACAGGGGCACTTCTACAGCCTGAAACACCTTTTGGGAAATGAATACAAATCTTTACACATATTAACATCCATTAAATATCTCTGTGGATTGATCTGTTTGTGCAATTTAGCCCTTTTGGAGCATCAAAATATACAGATTTCTAGAGTTCATTTATGAAAAGGTAATTAAGACAATCCCCCTAAAATCCTGATATGCTGCCTCATTATGGCGGAGTGGTTGCTTCTAGGAGGGATGAGTGAAGAATTTTGGATGCGTATGCCAAGACGGTAAGGTCCCAGCAGAGTCACCCAAGGTCATCTCAGCTGCCCAACTAAAGCAGGGACATACATTTCAAGAGAGGAAGATAATGGAGGCAAAATATAATTTGATGAACAATGGCAAAGACATCATTTCATACAACATGGGAGAAGGCACTAGGAAACAATTCCTGAAAAGCACACCAATAGGCAATATACTAATGATGTAGTGCCAGATAACAGCCCCTCAGGTTGGATGGCATTGAACACGTTACTGAGGAAGAGATGAGGATCTTTTCAAGTACAGGGAGTCCTCAACTTATGACCACAACTGAGCCCAAAATTTCCATTGCTTAGTGAGTTTTATCCCATTTTTTACCTTTCCTGCTACACTTGTTAAGTGAATCACTGCAGTTGTTAAGTTAGTAACACAGTTGTTCAATGAATCTAGTATCCCCATTGACTTTGCTTGTCAGATGATTGCAAGAGGTGATCACATGACCCCAGGACATTGCAACCCTCATAAATACATGCCAATTACCAAGCATCTGAATTTTGATGCCGTGATCACAGGGTTAGCTGTGCAAAACAGACATACTGTAGGTCTTTTTTTTTCAGTGCCGTTGTAATTTTGAACAGTTACTAAATGAATGGTTATAAGTGGAAAACTACCTGTACTAATGGCGTTTATGGTCTGGCTAGATTCAAGTCAATAGGACATCTAATTCCAAAGCTGTGAACAAAGAATTACAATGACTATGGAGATTCTCAGTCATCCAGGTCATGGTTGTCCCAAAGTTAAGAAAGCACCTTTGGGATAAAAAGAATTACAATGAAAACATGGAACATAAGAAATGTAAACATGGGAAGTTCAACACCATTGATATCTGAGGAATTACATCAGCAAATTGAAATGGACAGGAATTGGATGCTTTGAGTCAGAAGATAATAGTGTTTATTATTCAGGACAAGAAAGCAGAAGAAGGAATGGTTGCTTTTATAGTCAGAAAGGATGTAGAAAACACAATACGGGGGTACAACTGAATAATACATTTTTCCTTTTATCTTAATTATTTTTGACACTTGTGTTTTATTTACCGGTCTATGACTTGATAAAGATTGATTGGATTTAATATCTGTTAGGCTTCACAGGTAACCTTTTAATGTGGCAATTATCTAGACTTGTGCTCTGATCACTGATGCATAAGATGTTCATGAGCATCCTGGTCAAGTTCAATCTGAAATTGACAGATTACAAGAGTAAAATGTGCTGCTTGTGGTTGAAGATTGAAATGCCAAAGTTGGAAACATAACATAAAGGAGGAAAACACGGTTGGGCTGATCAGCCCAGGAAAAGAAGCAGGAGAATGATTTACCAATTTCTACTAATCCAATTATTTCTTCATTGGTAACAGTGTTTTCAAACAACCCAAACTATAGTTATCTATGTGGGCATTACCAGTTAAAGTACCACCAAAATGATATTGACTATATTATTGTGCAAAGATTTTGAAAGATTCACCTATATTAACAGAGATGTCGGGGTGTGGGGGGGGGAGAGGTTTAACTGTGGAACAAATCAAACACTGCTCCTGTGAAAGTTCCAAGTCAAGCTAAGGTGGAAGAAAACCAGCCATTTTTCCTCTGTATGATATTGAGCGTATGCCTAGTGCTTTCAAGGAGAACATCCGGAATCACTTTGAAGTCCTGATCCTCACTGATAGAGAACAGGAAGAACTGTGGATTGAAATCAAAGAAGGGCCAATATGAAAAGACAGTGTCAAATAGCAAGAAACTAGAAAGCAAACTTGATTATCAGTGGAATTGCCAGCAGAGGTTGCCAAGAAGAGGAAAGAAGCCAAATCTAGGAAAGACAAAGAACGTAGGAACAAACTTAATAAAGAATTTCAGAACATTGTAAGAAATGACAAGAAGCAATATCGCAACATTTCTAGAGACGTCAAAGATGAAAAATATGAACGCCAGGCATTCGAACCAGCTTTGGAAAATGAAAAATAACAAGAAATATTATTGCTGAAGCAGACTAGATAAATGAGAAAGCCAAAGGAGTCAGTACGGGCTTCACTGACTACAGAAATACCTTCAATTGGCAATTAAGACACTGAAGTGGTAGATAACTTCTGCCTTTAAACAACAATAAAGGAACAGTAAAAGTAGTCAGGAAATACACTGCAGACTAGCCCTTGAAAGGACAGCAATGGCATTCATATCCAGGTGCTGCTTTATATCTATATTTAAAAATACAAAAGCTCACTCAGGCAACTGTTTCCCTGTGACTCTTTACAAATGTGAAGGTTGACATCTGAAGTAGCAGAATAGAAATATTATTCGGGCTTTTGAACTTTGTGTTGAAGAAGATACCTGAGAATACACTGGGCAGCTAGGAAAGAAAATATAGATCAGAACAAACCCATCAATCCGGAATTCTTAGTTGAGGTACAAATGTTTGCATTCAAGTTGTTATATTTTGCACATAAAGGTAAAGGTAAAGATTCCCCCGCACATGCGTGCTAGTCGTTTCCGACTCTAGGGGCCGGTGCTCATCTCCGTTTCAAAGCCAAAGAGCCAGCGCTTGTCCGAGGACGTCTCCGTGGTCATGTGGCTGGCATGACTAGACGCCAAAGGCGCACGGAACGCTGTTACCTTCCCACTGTAGTGGTCCCTATTTTTCTACTTGCATTTTTACGTGCTTTCGAACTGCTAGGTTGGCAGAAGCTGGGATGAGTAACAGGCACTCACTCTGTTACGCGGCACTCAGGATTCAACCCACCAAACTGCCGACCTTCTGATCGACAAGCTCAGCGTCCTAACCCACTGAGCCACCGCGTCCCTATTTTGCACATATTATGCAGTAATAAAACTTTCCATGAGAAGTCTATTATACTGGGAAAAGTGGAAGGAAGGAGAAGAGAACAATTAATACCAAGGTGTCCTAAAGGTGCTTTTTCATGAGGCAACTGGACATCCTTGTTTTTCTTCTCATCCAAGAAGTTTCTTCAGCTCTGACTGGATGGTGGGGAATGGAAGGATTTATTCTCCTTGCAGAGAGCTAGTCATTTGCACTTTTAGATAGCCATTGAGGCCCCCTGCAGGTTTATCTATGTCCTGAGAGTCACCTGAGTAGTGCAAATGGGCGTGGAGCCTTCTTGTTTGAATTGTCTGATTTATCGGAACCATGACAGAACTGCTGAAAGGACTGTGTTGTAGACTGGAGATAGATGATTTCATATCCCTCCCCTTCTGTTGAGAGAGGGCCATTCAGTTTTGACATAGATAGCCACTTTGATCCCTCTTTCAAACCATCGGTCCACTCTGTCCAAAATGTGGACTTTGCTGTCTTGGAAAGAGTGGTCTTTTGTCTTTTAAATGCAGATGGACTGCTGAATCTTGTCCTGATGGGACAATCTCCTATGTTGTGCCATGCATTTATGAAGTGGTTGTTTTGTTTCCCCAATGTACAGATCTGCACATAGCTCGCTGCATTGTACTGCATATGCCACATTGCTCAATGTGTGTGTGGATGATTTATCCTTGGCGTAGACAAGCTTCTGCCTCAGTATATTCATGGGTTTGAAGCGTGCACATACGTTGTGCTTTTCTGATATTCCTGCAATATATGAAATGGCAGTGTTGCTTCATTTATTATTTTCTTCTTTGTCTCCTATGGAGGAGCTCCTGCTCCTTTTTGAGGATTTGATGAAGGCCACATTTGATGAAGGCCACATTGGGGATAGCCACATGTTCTGAGAGTTTTCCTGATATGTTTTAGTTCTTTTTCTTTCCCATCTTTGCTGGTAGGCAAACGTTCAGTTTTGGTATGTAGGGTTCTGATCACTCTCATTTTGTGCTCGAGTGGGTAGTGAGAATCAAAATGTAGATATTGATCTGTGTGGGGGGGTTTTCTTCATCCAACAGAACAACCACTTCATAAACGCATGGCACAACATAGGAGAACAAACCCATCAGGACGAGAGTCAGCAGTCCATCTGCATTTAAAAGACAAAAGCCACTTTTTCAAAGACAGCAAATTCCACATTTTGGACAGAGAAGACCTCTGGTTTGAAAGAGGGATCACAGAGGCCATCTCTGTCAAAACTGAACGGCCCTTCTCTCAACAGAGTGGGGAGGGATACGACATCATCTATTTTCAGCCTATAACACAGTCCTTTCAGCAGTTCCAAGAAGGCTCAACACCCATTTGCCTTACTCAGGTGATCCTGACAACACAGATAAATCTCCAGGTGGCCTCAAAGACTATCTAAAAGAATGCAAATGACCAGCTGTCTGCAAGGAGTATAAATCTTTCCATTCCCCACCATCCAGTCGGAGCTGAAGAAGCTTCTTGGATGAGAAACGAAACATCTTCAAAGAAAAACAGGGAAGTCCAGTTACCTAGTGAAAAAGCACCTTTGGGATAATTATGACTTGGATGACTGAGAATCTCCAAAGACCAGTAAGGTAGAAACCCAATTAGAAGTCTAGAAAGGTCAGACTGGGACAGATCATTATCCTGGAGAAGGTCTTCCTGTCCGTTGCTATGAGTCAACTCTGATAGAAGGCATATAATCAAAAATTACTATAATTAGTATAAAATACTTCCATAATCAATAACATCTACCCCATTGAAGACTGATTTTTTTTCCTCTCTCTGCTAGATCTGAGAATCTGAACTGAATATATAGGCCTAAATAAGTAACTGAAAGATAAATAAGTCCTTTGAATTTATGTAAGATAATTAGCAATTCTACAATGTTAGAAAATTCTGCTGATTTTGCTAAATTTAGAGGGGAATTTCCTAGAATTTGGCGGAATTGTCTTAGACAGTATGGTGCTGGTCAGTTGTTCCTATTGCTTTGTTTGTTTGTTTGTTTTAAAGGAAAGAAGTTTCTTGTTTTAGCTCGTGACATGCAGTATATATTCTGCCTATTTAGCTGTCTGGCACAGCAGGGTTTTCAATGACTCCCTTGCCTATGCCCTAATAATTGTATTTATGGATATTATAAACAGACCAATGCTGTTTTCTGCTATTCACACTGCTGGCTGGCTCTTCCTACCAGTTCTCCTAGGAAAAGTTTTAATGGCTTTATCTGAACGTTGGTTTCCACATTTTTCTTTCAGGAAGATTAGCAATAGAATTAAGGCTTTTTTTTCCCCAGGACCTATCTTGCTAGACTTGCAGCTTCAGACACCATTCTGACAATCCTAATTTCTGTTATTAAGAAATCTTATTGATTTGCAGTGCAGCAGAGGTATGGAAAGAAACAGGGTTTGTGAGATTCTTTTAACATGATCGATCTCACATTATTTGCTACACTTTGCTTTTTCTGGTGGTTTTTTTTTTGAGATACCTACTTTGAATCTTGGCAAAGCTGAGGATGCATATATTTTAAAAGATTTTCAGATTGGGCAAGTGAATTTTACTGGGGAAGAAACTCCAGAGAAAATATAGATGGAGTTGAAAACAGGTCCTGTTCAGTCGTAGCCTCTGTGAAAAGTGCTGCCTTAGGTTACTCTGACGGGCAAATCCTAACAACTTTGCTAGTGCAGCTGATTCTTTTTAGATAACACGACAGACAGGCTGCCAGAAAAATAGAGCATTGGCAGAGTGCAGATCACAGGTCTGGACCTCATGTCTAAAATCCAGTTCAAAAATCCAGGGGCAGCAGATGACATGTGTCTTTAACGCCTGAGAAATTGTAAACAGACCAGGCTCCACCACCAGGTTTTTTTTTTCATTCACTGCATCCTATTTTTAAATATGTAGTCTAGCCAGTGGGCCATCTAAATTTAATATAGGTATTTCATTCTATTATTTTTTTGCTCAGAAACGTTCTTATCCCTATCCATAGTCTACACATTTTATGGCAAGATGTTCACCACAACCTTAGCAGAAATCATCTCAGTTTTATTGGTCTATGGGACTTTTGAAAGGTGCTATATGGGACTTCGAAAGATGAGCTGCCTGTACAGAGAGCATTTCTTCTGTTTTAATCAACGTTATTAAAGCCTTGCTTGTTTCTTTGTTAGTTGTGTTAGCTAGTTTTGAAAATTGGACAGCAGTGGGATGCAGCCTTTTCAAAAGGATGTGGAGCAAAGTGGAAGATTTTGCATCTAGCAACTAACTATAACTATTAACTATACCATTGCATGGAATACTTTCAATTAAAAGGATCTGGCACCTTCAGTAAGCAGATGATAGATGGACTTAGGCTTAGATCAATCTTTCCCAAACCAGATGTACTCCATATGGGCTGGATTCCAACTCCTTTATTTCTGTTTTGCCAGCTAAAATCCAAGCAAGGCAGAGATCCAGACAAAGGTTGTCCTCAACTCAGAACCATTCATTTAGTGACCACTCATCGCAATTGGTCTATGCAGTTATGCCCATCACAGCAACCCCACGTTCCCATGATCAAAATTTGGGGGGTTGGCAAACATCCTGGGGGTCGTGTGAACACCATTCACAAGCAAGCAAAGTCAATGGAGAAAGCTGGATTCACTTAACAACCACACGATTCACTTGACGACTGTTAAGTGTGTTTGCTTAACAGCCATAGCAAAAAAGGTCATAAAAAGGCCGTGCTTATCAACATAAACTCTGGTCCCAATTGTGATTGTTAATTTAAGGATTGCCTGTGTAGCAATTGGTCAATTGCTTGCTTAATTTAGAGTTGAACCTCCTTTTTGACTCCCGGTTATCTCTGAATTCTCCTGTGGTGATGATGGCAGGAAGTAGATGTACATCATGCAGCTGTTCCTGAGCTGGTTGACCTTAACTTTTTTGTCTTATAGTGAGGCTTGAATACTGAAGTAGGCTCTACATAGGATAATTCTGGTGGATGTCTAGAAGCTTCAGTTATAGGCTGTTGACTAATGCATGATCCAACAAGGCTTGCATTGTTGACAGTCCTGTACTACCTACTTGCCAGTTGCATTTAGGTTGCTATTTAAATTTAAATTATTGTTTTTTACCTTCAGAGGTCTTAAGCAGCTTGTGGTCTATGTACACATGGAACTGGCTATTTTAGAAGGAGCCTGTTTAGACATTATGATCAGCAGTAGAGCTCTCTTAAAAGACCCCTTCAGGTTGATAGGGCAGATTTTTCTCCTGTGCAACTCCCAAGTGCTGGTATGTGCTCCCTGGGATTTTATAGCCAGTCCCCACTTTTTCTGTTCTGGAAAAGAGCCAAGATCTTCCTCTGTCACAAAACTTTTTTTCCAACAGAATTAAGTGATAGTGATTTTTAACCAGCTTTATCCTAGTTTAAACTTAAAAAAAAAAGATTGTTAAACTTTGAGTAGCCTTTGGATTCCAAAAAAGCAGGAATTAATAATGAGGACTAATTTGGCAAATATCAAGCTGTGGTAAACTACATCATATGTTCTAATTTGGAAGGCAGCATCAGAAATTTCCCCAGGAGCATTATAGAAATTTGGGTTGATAAGATGTGCATTCATTAAATCAGGCTCTTTTCTAAAAAGAGCCTGCAGCATTTTTCATCTTTGCTCAAGTCTTGCGGGAATTCAGTGCCTCCTTTTTTTATTTTTTTATTTTCATTACAGAGAGAATCACTACCAAAAAAGAAGGCCAGTGTGCAAGACCTCTATTTACCTGTTGTACCTACCTGTGAGACACTGGATTAATAACAGCCACTTAATAAAAAAAACCACTGACCACATTTGCACAGAATACTTAATTTAAAAGTGTATTAGCCTGTTTTTCTGGGCTCATACAAAATACTGAATCATAAATTAACCTAAGAGGCAGAATCTTAACACAAGGCTCTAAGCAAAATAAATAAATAAATAAATAAACAAACTATATACATACATATATATTCCCCCGACCTCCATTCATTCCGCCGGGACCTGAAGACCTGGCTCTTTGAGCTCTCTGGCCCAGGCTGAGAATTTTAATTTTAATTTTAATTGGGGTTTTTACTCTTTCAGGGACTGTTATAATCTTTTAAATTGTTTTTAATTTTTGTATTTCTTGTTTTAATTCCCTGTAAACCGCCCTGAGTCCTTCAGGAAAGGGCGGTATACAAATCCAAATATATATATATATATATATATATATATATATATATATATATATATATATATATATATATATATATATATATATATATATATATATATTTATGCGTGTGTGTGTGTGTGTGTGTGTGTTTATGTGTATGTGTATGTGTATATGTATATATATATATATATATATATATATATATATATATATATATATATGTGTGTGTGTGTGTGTGTGTATATGTGTATATATATGTATATATATATATGTATATATATGTGTATATGTATATGTGTATATATATGTATATATATGTATGTATGTATATATATATATATGTATAAATATATATGTATATATATGTATATATATGTTTTCTGAGTTTTTCGCGGGTGTTTGTATGTGGATCTTTGGTCATTCGGGTTTTTCCCCGCGTAGAACTAAAGGTGTAGGAGCAACGTTTCGACGGAATCTCATCATCAGGCTGGTGGCTTCAGCTTCCTTCTTCTGGGAGAAGCATGTGGCTGTTTGTTCCTCTTTTTTATATATATGTATATATATATATATATATATGTATATATATATATATGTATATATATATATATCTCGTATTTCAAGTGAATGCAGATAAGATATACGTGGTTAAACATGTTTTGCAAATGCACCCACCCGAATGCCAAATGTGTGCGTGAACGCCAAAAGCGCCGGAATGCAAAGGCACCCAGGTTTGTCCAACCGCAGTTTTTGTATGATGCTGAATTCTTGGTACCTTTCTGAGACCAAGCTGTAAAAACCCTGCAGGGCTGGAGAGCAGGCTTGTTGAAGGGACAGTGGCTCTCCATATGGACCGCTAAAGAAACCCCAAGAGAGCAACTGCCGTTCTGCCCGCAACCTGCTTGCAGACCTTTCAATGGGCGACTAATTGGCAATGGGGGGGCGGTGGGGGGGAGGGAACCGACCCATCCTATCCTGCAGCTCACCTAATTTTAGGCGCATCCTAGCTTTCTTCTCTCCCTTCCCCATTCTTTAGATGAAAGAGGTGTGTGTGTGTGTGTGTATGTATGTATGTATACACACACACACAGGGCTTCTTAGATGAAAGGGGTGTGTGTGTGTGTGTGTGTGTGTATGTATGTATACACACACACACAGGGCTTCTTAGATGAAAGGTGTGTGTGTGTGTGTGTGTGTATGTATGTATACACACACACACAGGGCTTCTTAGATGAAAGGGGTGTGTGTGTGTGTATGTATGTATACACACACACAGGGCTTCTTAGATGAAAGGGGTGTGTGTGTGTGTGTGTGTATGTATGTATGTATACGCACACACACACACACAGGGCTTCTTAGATGAAAGGTGTGTGTGTGTGTGTATGTATGTATACACACACACACAGGGCTTCTTAGATGAAAGGTGTGTGTGTGTGTGTGTGTGTGTATGTATGTATACACACACACACAGGGCTTCTTAGATGAAAGGGGTGTGTGTGTGTGTATGTATGTATACACACACATAGGGCTTCTTAGATGAAAGGTGTGTGTGTGTGTGTGTGTATGTATGTATACACACACACACAGGGCTTCTTAGATGAAAGGGGTGTGTGTGTATGTGTGTGTATGTATGTATACACAAACACACCGGGCTTTTTTTCTCACAGAACGCTCAGAACAGAGTTCTGACACCTTTTTGGGATGGAACCTTGTAGGATAGGCAAGCCGGGTTGCACGACGTGTGTGAATTCCGGCACCTTTTTCCTTTTCCAAAAAAAAAAAACGCACTGCATATACCTTATTTATTTATTTTTTTCCCCTTCCGCCGCCTCCCCGACCCCTCCGGGAAGGGAAAGCGTGGAAGGGCCAAAAGGCCAGCAGGCTTTAACGAGGGACCGAAAAGGACCAAGCTGATTCGCATGTAAAATCAATCGCGGCGCTTGGCCAAGCCAATTCGCCGAACGGCCCAAAGGCGCTTTTGACTTTGCTGACATCACGCGGGCTCATTAGCATGCAGGCGAGGCGAGCTCTGCATCGGCGAGGGTGCTGAGCCCCGGCGCGAGCGAGCAGCCCAGCCCGCCCCGGCCCTCGGAGGAGGCTGTTGCTGCTGCTGCTGGAGCCGCTCGGATTCGGCGAGGGAGGGCGGGAGGGAAGGAGGGGCTCCGGACTGGACCCAGCCTGGCTGGCTCGAGCCGGTCATTCGCTAAATCCAGATCAGGATTGCTGTGAAGAGGCAAGCAGACTTGTAGGAAAGCAGGAGCGGAGCGGGCGGTCGAATCCCAACCCGGCTCGGATCCCGGGCAAAAGCGATGCTGAGCTCTCGAGCCGAGGCGAGGAGGGCTCACTCGCCCCCACCGTCCCGCTGACGGGCAGGTTTGTTTTTTTTCCACCCTTTCAAGCCACCCTTATACTTTCGGGTTGTTGTTTTTTTTTTAAATGTGCGTGCGTGCCTGCCTCCCTCCCGAGAAGCTTTTTTTCTTCTTTTTTTTTTGGGGGGGGGACAAGAAGCCTGCTGTTGCTCATTTGGAGAAATCTCCCGCTAGCGACTCCGAGGCTTCTTTCTGCAAGATCAGAGCGAGCGAGCGAGTGGGGAACGAGATACTACTTAACGAGGCTGCGTTTTGTTTTTTTCTGGGGCTTTGCAAGCAGCTAGTCCTCCCCGAAGAAAAGTAAAGTCCGTTTGAAAAAAAAAATAACAGTCGTAATAATAATAATAAAAGAGAGAAAGGAAAGAATTCGTGGAATTGGAGAGAGAGAGAGAGAGAGGACATTCCTGACGTTGGGAGCGTTGGGAGCGGCTGGGAACAGGTAAGTGATGCTGCCGGTCGGGGACTTGGTTTATTTCCGAGGGTCTCTGGTTGGGAAGCTTCGCGGGTCGTAGAATAGGGAGCGAGTCACGTGACAAGTTTGGGATTCGCTTCTCCGCTGGACCGGCCCCTTGATTCGGAGCACGTCCGGTTTGGAAGCGAGCTTCGGATTGGGAAAGCGTGCCGCGGTGGAGGATGGCCTCTTCAAGCGGGGCAAGGCTTTGCTCGACATCGTACCCTTGCGTCGCTATCTCCAGCTCGGCTCTTGAGACCCGGAGTGGCCACCGGAGTCTTTCGTAGGAGGAGGAGCAGGGCTTGATCTTCTGGCGAAGTACGTGGCAGGCTGCCAGATGTGCGGAAATAGCCCCCTCGTAAGCAGCCTTCCTCCTCTCGGATATTATTATGCCGGGCTGCTGCGCCGGCTGGCATTGCCACCCTTCATCCGGAAGGCATGAGGTTGGGGAAAAAAGATGCTGTGTTACATGGTTTGTGGGTGAGGCCGCGTGTGGGTGTGTATTCTCGTTTCATCTCATCTGTTCACTTTTCTTTCCTGCAAGAGTTCGTCATCAGAAATGTGAGTGATTTTAGAGTCACTGATTTAATGGTTTTATATTTATACAGCTAGGAACAAGCCGTGTGGTGGTAGTGATGGGTGATCATTTTCCTGAACGGCCAGCTATGTTTGCTGAAGCTTAGGAAGATTTTTTTTTCCCCCAGTGGTTTGTTTGTCCTGCTTCTTCTCCCTCAAATCAGTTTCCCCAGACTTGGTTCTTGGGGATGGAATGTATTGGAAATCAACTCCCATGACTGGCAACCTTTGAATTATGGAATTGTGTGAAGATGCCAGTGAGCCTAGCTTGAAAAGTGCTCCTTCCTAGTACCGGTATTTGTTTTGTGGTAGTGTCGATGTGGTTTTTTTTTAAATCCAGTTGTTCCTTGTTAGTGGTCTGTCCTGAACTTATCCTGCTCTTCTTTAATGGCATTTCACATTCCGCAGAACAGTGCCTGGAGGAAAGAGAATCAGGATATCTCATTCCAAGAGTTAAATGGGTGATCAGAGATAGTTGTGTAGCTTTTCCACTGACGGAGAAAAGTCTGTGCATGTTTCATCTGATTGTTGAAGGATGCTTTTCCATTATCTTCTTGTCATGAGCTTGGGGCCCCTCAACAGAATGATTTCCATTTGCTCCAGGTGATGTGCGAGTTCTTCCCCTGAACGTATTCACAACACTGCTCGTCATAAGGGAAGGCAAATTTTTGAATAAATTACTATATTTAAAAGACTCTGAAGCTTTCTGATATTCCTGAGCAAGTCAGGAACCCCCACAACCATTTTATGTGTTTTGTTAATCTTAAATCTCAGGAGAGTTTAAATACACAACCTTCCTCTACCTTGCACATGAAGACTGTCCTTGTCCTGGTTTTAAATCAAGAATAGCACTGAGGCTGTGGGAGGTGGTGCGGGGGTGGGGGTGGGGGTGGGCTCCTTGCAAAACAATTTCCGAGAAGAATTGCCAGAGCAAACATTCGGAATGGAATGTCTTAAGATAGTAAAAGGGTTTGGAGGAAGAGAAGCACTGTGAACAATTGCAGAGGGGTAGGAAAGGCATCTGATGCTAGTACAGGCTAACAGAGGGGTGGCTAAAAGCTTTTCTATAGCTTGTCATCATTCTAATGCAACATGGCTTCCAAACAAGTTTTTTGTCCGGTTCTAATTCAAAAGTCTCTTTCATCTCATCGTCTGAAGCACCAAAATAGGTGATGGGAACCTTTGAGGATCCAAAGGCTGCTGCTTGCCAAGGTGGCCCAGTGAGATACTGTTGTTGTTGTATGCAATTGCACTTATAAATCTTACACTTATAAAGCTTGCCATCTACCTCCCCCCCCAAGTTCTCTTCCTTGGCAGCAGATTTAACTACACATCAGCTTTGAAAATGCTAAAGTGCCTTCATGCTAGAGTTGCAGACATGTAGATGGACTCCAGTTAGATTTAAAACAAAGCAGGAATCTGTAAGATAGAATAATTCATTCATGGGGAGGGCAAATGGCTCTGTTTATCTAGCGATGAAGGACTTTATTGAGTTGCAATGCTATCTTCCTGATTTGGAAAGTAGGATTAAAAAAATGTGCATGCATACACACACACACACACACACACACACACAGCATTGCAAGCCTTTCAGAGCACACTCATGCTGCACAAATTGCTGTGGAAATAAAGTATATCCAAAGGTCTATTTCTCCCTAAGATTTCTCTCCTGCCCCCATTCTGTCTCCTTGCTAAAAAGTGCACTTAAATGCTAGTAGCATCTGCTCAGTGCACATGGCGGTGTGGTTTGCATTGCTGGTAGGTATATGACCGCTCTTGCTAAGTTTGCAAGGTTGCTTGAGGTTGCATTTTATAGCCCTCCCATATAAAAAATTTTAATACTGCCCACTTTGCAAAGCCAAGCATTCAAAACCCTTGGGACAAACCTGGTATAAGACTAAAAGGAAGATAGGTAGGAATCCTGATCTGATAGATGCACCGGGAGCCTTGCAGATGGATATTATTCTCCGGCATGTAGGAGTTATTCCCATTTGTCTTAAAGAGCTAAAAGCTAACTTCACACCCAACTTTGTTTGTGGGGGAACACTTTGTGTAAGTTTGCAGTGTTGAAAGTGTCTCGTTTAAAGTGTGTCTCTTGAAACTTGGGAGAGCAGGCCGAATGATCTCCCACCACATCTGTAACTGTTGCTCTGCTTTCATCCATCACCACCATTTGCCAAAGTTACCCCGCATGTAGGCACAAGAAACAAAAATACAGGGTTGGGTTGCAGAGCATCATTGAGATGCCTTTTGTTCTGCGAGATGCAGCCGTGGTTGCAGTGGCAACAGGCTCTGTTATGACACTGCTTTTGAAGCTGTCTGGCACAGACTTGCTAAGTAGGACGTTCCTTCCTGTTCCCAGCTGTGAACCCAATCAGACCCTCATTTCCCAATAGCAGTAGTGCTTTCCAGCCTCCCCCCCCTTCCTGCCCCCACACAATTTTCAAATTATAACTGCAGAGGGATACTGCTTTCAAAGCTTGCTATCTCTGACTCAAGACAAAATGTAAAGGAATTTAACTAGACATTTTCTGGCTTTCACGTGTGACTTGGAGAAAAGCTTTCAATGCTACAGCCAAAGTCTTATTGCTTCCTTGGTCCCTGGACAATTGGCTCTACTGTAAAAATGTGAAGGAATTAAACTGAGATAACCACAAGGATTATAGGGGATGCAGCAAAAAAAAAAGAAGAAAACACTAAGTAATCATGTCTAATTAGAAGTCCAATTGAATTCCACTGTATGGAAAAGAACTCCACATTTTGTTCTGATAATTTTGCCCCATAAGGTCAAGATGCATTTGTTTATTTAATAATAAATACCTTAGATAGAGCCATGGCATATAGCAAGAGTCACCGCCCTGAGTCCTTCGGGAGAAGGGCGGTATAAAAATTTAATAAATATAAATATAAGTAGCCTATGTGTCAGATAATTTGAATTTCAGCTTGCTTAGGCTCCAGCAAATAGTTCCATTGGCCAAGGATCATTGGTATTAGAATCAGAAATGGGAACCAGCAGCTTGCTTATGGTTGCCATGTAGCAGTGGCCTATCAAGATGTCCTTGAATTCTGGATAGTATTTTTGGCAACCATATGGGAGTGGCTTTTAATTGTCCATATATGACAGCAGGTAAAATTCATTACAAACTGATCTGTTTGTTTCTGGAAAGTCCAGAAAATCATGAGCCCCCTTCAGTTAATTAAGAATACAATATTGGAAGCAAATAATTTTTTTCAGCTCTTCAGTCTTCCTGTATTGGGGGTGGTCATATTAAATTCTGGGTCATCTGCCATTCCAGTTACTATGGCATAAAAATAATTCATTGGCACCAGACTATAGCCAAAATAGAGACATCTGACAGGACTTCAGCAGCTAGTGTTAATTGGGTTTTGGAAAGTCACGTCAGTGAGAGACAGTTTGAAATCTTGTAGGAAGATAATTGGATGCTGCTGGACCACTCATGTTTCCTTA
>NC_138203.1:256743851-256936351 GCF_964194415.1 Vipera berus
GATTGATCGATTGATTGGTAAGATTCCAGATTTCAGACACTCTGGGCATAAGTCTTTCTTTAAAAAAATCATTAAATGAAGTTGGAGATTTTACATTGGTTTAATTGTATTAATAGATACACTTGATTTTGGGGGAGGGGAGTGGGTATTATGCCCATTGAGGTTGAAAGTGTTACACAAATATTCCAATCACAAATACTGGCTGGGCTAAGTTGATAAAAAAAGAAGAAATAGATCTCGTTTTTGTTAACATGGTTGAAATGGTTGAATGGTTAAATATGTTAAAAGAATCCCTGTCTCTTATACTTAAGGAATATTTATTTATTTATTTATTTTATTGGATTTATATACCGCCCTTCTCCCGAAGGACTCGGGGCGGTGTACAGGGCAGTTAAAACACAATATACAAGTTAAAAATAAATTAAATTAAATTAGCCCCAACAAATAAATCACATTCTAAAAATTTAAAATTCCAATCCCTCAGTCCAGGCCGGCAAACTCAAATAACCATGTTTTCAGGTTGCGGCGAAAGGAGCGAAGGTTGGGAGCCGTCCGGAGCTCAACAGGGAGCTGGTTCCAGAGGGCAGGTGCGCCCACAGAGAATGCTCTACCCCTGGGGGCCGCCAGTCAGCATTCCCTGGCTGACGGCACCCTGAGGAGGCCTTCTCTGTGGGAGCGCACAGGACGATGGGAAGTTAACGCCGGCAGAAGGTGCTCCCGTAAATAATCCAGACCCATGCCATTTAGGGCTTTATAGGTCATCACCAGCATCTTGAATCTCACCTGGAGGGCAGCTGGAAGCCAATGCAGCTCGCGGAGCAGAGGTGTTATATGGGAGTATCGGGAGACCCCCATCACCACTCGCGCGGCCGCATTCTGCACCAGTTGGAGCCTCCGAGTGGACCTCAAGGGCAGCCCCATGTAGAGAGCATTGCAGTAGTCAATCCGAGAGGTCACGAGCGCATGAGTGACTGTACGTAGGGCATCTCGGTCCAAACAGGGCCGCAACTGGCACACCAGGCGAACCTGGGCAAAAGCCCCCCTGGTCACAGCTCCTATATGATCTTCTAAACTGAGCTGTGAATCAAGGAGGACACCCAAGTTGCAAGCCCTATCTACGGGGGGTAACACCTCACCCCCCATAGTTAAAGATGGAATAAACAGGGTAACCCGAAATGCCAGTATGTACAGCCACTCGGTCTTGTCGGGATTAAGACGAAGCCTGTTCCTCCCCATCCAGACCCTCACTTAATCAAATCAGTGTAAAGGCATTTGTATCCAAAGAGCTGGCTTAGAGATCATGCAACAATTATTGCCTATATATTATTAGATGCATTTCTTCAACTTCAGCTGATTATTATAAGTAGTGTCAAGCCTCTTTATCTCCCACAGAGCTGTGATTTACTGCCACCTAAGCAAATAAGATCCAAATGAAACATGGCGGCAGCTTGCTGGGCTGTGGCTGCTTCAGCCCTCAAAAGTGTGAGGGTTAGGGAGGGAAATGAATGATCCGGACTGAACCACTTTTCGGAAATAGGGACAACTAAGCAGAGTTGAAACATTAAGAAAACCAAGATCATGGCATCCGGTCCTCTCGGTTCCTGGCAAATAGATGGGGAAGAAATGGAGGTAGTGACAGATTTTATTTTCCTGGGCTCCAAGATCACTGCAGATGGGGACTGTAGCCAAGAAATTAAAAGACGCTTGCTCCTGGGGAGGAAAGCCATGGCAAATCTAGACAGCACACTAAAAAGCAGAGACATCACCCTGCCACAAAGGTGCGTATAGTCAAGGCTATGGTCTTCCCAGTTGCAATGTATGGCTGTGAAAGTTGGACCATAAGAAAGGCTGAGCACCAAAGAATTGAGGCCTTTGAACTGTGATGCTGGAGAAGACTCCTGCGAGTCCCTTGGACTGCAAGGCAATCAAACCAGTCAGTCCTAGAGGAAATCAACCCTGACTGCTCTTTAGAAGGCCAGATACTGAAGTTGAAACTCAAAGACTTTGGCCACCTAATAAGAAGGAAGGACTCACTGGAGAAGAGCCTAATGCTGGGAAAGATTGAGGGCAAGAGAAGAAGGGGACGACAGAGAATGAGGTGGCTGGATGGAGTCACTGAAGCAGTAGGCGTGAGCTTAAATAAACTCCAGAAGATGGTAGAGGACAGGAAGGCCTGGAGGAACATTGTCCATGGGGTCGTGATGGGTAAGACATGACTTCGCAACTAACAACAACAAAGCAGAGTTGGGCTGCTAAACTTTCATATGTATATGTAGGGGGTGTGGGTCTATACATATGTGTATATAATATGGTTAGGTGTGTGTCATGTATGTGTTCCACTTTGAGAGTGGGCAACTAAATTTCATTTTTCATGTGTGCCGTTGTGCCCACAGTAAAAAACAACAACAATAAAGGTTATCTTATCTTAAAAAACATCATACCTCTCCTTATTCCTGCAAAATATTTAAACATATTCCCCAGTGAATGAGAATTGAAATCTTTCTGATCTGAACTCTCTTGATCAGATCAAAAGAGGTCTAACGTCTTGCTCATAAGCTCAAAAAGTTAAAACTGTAGTTTCCATTGTTAATAATCATTACTAAGCTTGTAACATATTATCATTCCCAATCAACAGCACATATATATAAATATGAATGCTATAAAAATAAATAAATACATGAAATACAAGAACAGAATAAATAACCTACTTGGCAGATGCTAAACAAATCTGCAACAATCTTTTGACTGGCTTTAACACAGTGAGCCTAGATAACATGTCAGGAATAACAGATTGCTTATCCTGAGTTTTTTTTAAAAAATATATGAAAATCCTCTGAAACTCTAGAAAAAAAAAATAAGGTAAATGAGGCAACAAGTATCTTTCTATAAAAAATGTAGTAGTCTGGACAATCGTATCTCCTGGATGGTTTAATTGGGTTTCTGCACAATTGTAGGGGATTAGCCCAGATCAGAGTTTTTGAACTTTTTCAGGCTGTATAATCTGTTATTTTAAAAATAACAGAGTCAAAGCTCTGGTAATAGAAAATTGGCTGCGTTTGAGTGAATTTACTTTTGCCTCCTTAGTCTCTCAGGAGCCATGGGATTCCACAGAACACAGTTGGTAAAAAGCGTTAGATCATTCTTGTGTGTCCTTCCAACTCTAGAATTCAACGTTTCTGTGATTCAGTAGGAAAGAACCGGGCCAACTGTTTCAGCAGCTCCAGAGCCTCAAGGAAAAATGCATTCATTAAAAGACAAATTATTAAAGCTGCCATCTAAGGAAACAGATGGCAGGACATCAAGCATGCTCAGAAAAATGTTTTCCAGAGGTTGGGCAGAAGTGAAACAGTATGGCAACATGATAGTTCGCGGCAGAGTTACAGGTTCCTATATATTAAAGTTTGGTTTTGTTTTTTACCTAATTCATTTTCTGATACTTGAGAGCCAAATAGTCTAGCACTGTTGCTGTTCCTCGAAGTTTTGTGGCAAGACAATATGACATAGGTTTCCCTGGAATGGCCCTCATCCAATTCAACTGGAAATTATCAGTAAATATCAGAGGAGCCAGCCCAGGTGGAGGGTATTTAACCTTAACCAGAAGTTAGGCGCTGCTTTTAGTGCTGAGGAATTCAATGTCAAAGCAAAAAGATATCTGGGAGTTTGAAACATTAAAATGCAATGCACTCTGCCCTTGAAAAATATCCAGAAGCTTCAGTTGATTCAAAATGCAGCAGCCCACATGGTTTTGTGCAAGTCTGGATTTGCACACGTGTCACCTGTCTCGCAGGAGTTGCATTGCTTGTTGATTTGCTTCCAATTTAACACAGATAAGGTGCCAGTTGTCACCATTAAAGCACTACATGGCTTTGGGCCAGGTTATCTGCAGGGCAGTCTTTTCCCAGTTACATCTACCTGACCCACCTGAGCAGAGTGGTAGGATAGGTTATGGCAGACCTCTCAAACTCGCGACGTCCTGTGACATCGCGCAATGTATCAGGAGAGTTTTGCCATTGTGGGCAATGGGGTGGGCGCGGCTTCTGTGTGATGCGTCCGGCCTGTGGGCTGGCAGTTTGACACCCCTGGGTTATGGTTCTCTCTTTTAAGGAGGGCCATCTAGTGGAACCAAAAGTAAGAAACTGTGGTGGCTCTCTCTCTGTGGAACATCATCCTTGTGCAGAAAAGATTGGCCCTCACCTTGATATTCTTTTGAAGACATGATTTTGCTAATGGAGTTGTGGACCCCAGGGTGGTATGAAGTTCATGAGGTGTTTTGTTTGATTTTTGTCACCAGGAGAGTGCAGGTTTATTGGGTTTTGTATTTAGGGTCTTACTTCTGTAAGCCACCTGCAGTCACGGTGAGTGAGTTGGACAGCCATATGCATTTCATAGATAAAAGAAACAAGCAAGAAAATATATTCTCTCAAACCCTAGTCCATTTGTAGCCTTACTTAGGCTTTGCAAAGCAGTTGGGGTAACAATCTTCTCATAAACAATTTTGTGGTAGAAAGTTGCCTTATTTCAAGTAGAGATAAAAACTGATTTGTTATTGTGTTCCATTAAAGTTCTTTTTCAAGCTCCCAATCTTGAGATTCTGAAAAGGGAAAAAACCTCCCTGTAAAGATGTTTCTCAATTAATCACTTTTCTAAGGCCCAAAGTCTAGGACTGTAGGTGTTTCAAAAGTTGCAATATTTAGCATATTATCCTCATTTGGAGGCAAAAATACTTCAGAGTTTCATTAAGAAGCAACAATTTAGCAATTTGGCAGATGCAGATTTTTTGTGTGCAACCATTTCTGTATCATATTTCCATACCAAAGTTTTATTTCTTAAAAAAGAGGTTTTTTTTAAAAAAATTAAACTATCTCTAGGTAGTTCAGTGGCCCAGAAAGTCCCCAAGATAACAGTAAAATATGATGCGTGCATGAAAAATAGAACTAAAACATCTGTAATATAAACATAGAAAAAAGTAAATAAGGTACAATTAGATATGTTTTCACGGTCAGCTTTAAAAAAGTATTCTAAACCATATTCAAAGAAGTGAAGGGCAGTGATTATTTATTCCATCCCCATCATTACCACCCTTCAACAGTTAAATCATTTAGCTGGACAGTTGGACACAATTCTACATTTTTATTTTCCAAAAGTATTTCTGGGGTTTATGAACTCCAAATGTTTCTTTGTTAATGAATATGATAATTTGGAATAAATATAAAAACATGGTCTTATGAGTAAGGCCATAATTTAATACATGCCAGCTTTCCATTTATATAAATAAAAACACAAGAAGCTTTGAAAAGAATAAAAGTCAGCTAGGCAATAATAGGGCCAAGGAGCCTGAGGGTGGAACCCCTGGGTGCCTCATTAGTTCTGTGTGCGTTAGACATTAAATCCAGTCACTGCCAACCTAGTAATAAGAAAGGAACATTTTATTGGCAATGAGCATAGTTTGCAATACGTGTAGATTAAGCCAATCCCCACTGTCTCCAGATAGAGCAGAGCAAAATTCCTGTCTGTAGCTTTGGAAAGCCACTACCAGTGAGAGAACAGATAAGTACTCGGCCAGATGGACAAATGGCCTGGTTTAACATAAGCCAGTGTCTTGTGTTTCAGCATCCCACTCAACAATTTATTTCCTGTGACTTGCAAGTCACAGAAACACATGCCCCAGTTGGAATAGCCATTTGCTCATAGTTTGCTTATTTTCAAAGGGCTTCATGAGAATCTTAACTGAGTTTTCTGGATTTAATATAGCTCTTGGACAGCGTTTCGCATCTGATGCAGAACAGTTATGTTAGCATGAGTTTCTGTATTTCATTTCCATGACAGACCAATGAGTAGGCCAATCAGGAATTTACAGTTTACATTATATAGATAATGCATTCTGAGATTTAAGTGCAATGCTACACTTCCAGATGTGCAGGACTTCAGTTCCTGTAAACCCCCAGCCAGCATGTAGAAATATTTAAAAACCAGGCACTTTCAGCTAGCAGGGCAGACAATCTTAAAAAAAAACCCAAAAATGAATAGAAAAGAATAAATGAACAAAGAAAAAAGTGTGTGTGTGGGGGGGGAGTATTTAAAAAAATTATTAAATGAATCTTTATTCGCTGTTTTGGAATAGATTTTCAATGGCAGATCTGCCTGTATTGAGATTAAAAACAGGCCACCTTTTGCATTTACCTTTTCTGAGTCTTTACCCTTTGGATATACTAAAGCTTATGTCTTCATTTTTGATGAGCACCTTTGAGCAAAGGATAATTATTATAATAATCTTTATAAGTCTGTCAAGAGGGCAAGGGGTGTTGCCCAGATTTTGAAACAACTGGACAGCCTCATCTCCATAAGTATTATAACTATGGGAAACACTTTTCCCCCCCTGAAAACTGGAACTTACTTTAATGAAATTCCTTTCTTTCAAGTTTCTGTATTTCTAATACGAAATATTGTGCAGGTAATCCTTGACGTAGAACCACAATTGGACCAGAATTTCTGTTGCTAAACAAGGCAGTTTTTGAATGAATTGCGCCTAATTTTCCAAATGTTTTTTTTAAAATCATGGTTGTTAAGCAAATCACTGCATTTATTAAGTGAAACATGAGGTTGTTAAGAGAATCCTGCTTCTCCCATTGACTTTACTTATCGGAAGCCAGCTTAGAAGTTTCAAATGGTGATCACGTGATCCCAGGATGCTGCAACTGTCATAAATACACGCTGGTTGCTAAGTGCCTGAATTTTGATCACATGACCATGGAGATGCTGCGACAATTGTAAATGTGAGGACTGCTCATAAAGTTATTTTTTCAGAGCTGTTGTAACTTCGAAGAGTTGCTAAACAAATGGTTGTAAGTCGAGGACTATTATGGAGATGTGGGTGGCAAATAAATTTAATAAATAAAATTCACTTGCATTGCACTGTGAATCTACTTGCATCTATGCATAATCTATTGATTTTTTTTACCCTTTGGTTGGTTCTGGTATCAATTGATGATGGAGTAGTACGTAAATGTTTATTATTGTGGTTTATAAACTGTATAACGTATTGGGCTCCAAAAGCCATAGCAATAGAACTTATATATTGCTTCATAGTGCTTTACAAGCCCTAGTCAGCACATTGCCCCCAACAATCTGGGTCCTCATTTTACCAACCTTGGAAGGATGGAAGGCTGACAGTCGAACTGCTGGTAGTGGGCAGAATTAGCCTGCAATACTGCATTTTAAACACTGTGCCTCCACAGCCATGCTGTATTATTACATGCATATATGACATAGCCCTGTTTTTTACCCATTACTTCAAGAGAAATGTTATTTCAAGAGATGCTGGTAAATTGGCATATAATTATTGAAACACGGCGGGATTCAGCAGATAAGAATCTGAAGACGCATTTGCATGAAGCAACCAA
Organism: Vipera berus; assembly: GCF_964194415.1. Classification (NCBI taxonomy): domain Eukaryota; kingdom Metazoa; phylum Chordata; class Lepidosauria; order Squamata; family Viperidae; genus Vipera; species Vipera berus. Next base: position 256,751,252 of record NC_138203.1, read on the forward strand.
GCCCGAATAAATTAAAAGTCAATCCCATGGTGGACCTGGGGCTTTCATAGGGAATTTGCTGAGGTCAGCTTGTTTTGGGCTCTTGTGACATTAAATAGTAAAAAGTCTAGTAAAGCAATCCAGTTTGGCAGAATTCAGAATCTGAAGATCAGACTGCCTGGTTGCTGTTTTGGGAGTTCTTGGCACTGCGTGTTCTCCGGGCAGACTGCCACATCCCACAGACTCTCTGGCAGCTGAGCAGGACCCATTCCTGATGCCTCAGATCCTTTCATTCATATCAGTCCCTCAAGGAATGACTTTGTGTGTACTGTTTTGTGGCCACATGATATTTGGCCTCAGTCTAGCATGGTAATCCTTTCAAGTAAACACAGGTTCATTAGAATCCAATTTTCCTAGCTGGTTCTGCTATGAATCTTTTATAGCGTCTTTTGTGCAGAGAATTACATTTTCTTTATGCAGGTGGCATTTTCTTGCAACCTTGGCGTCTTTTCTGGATATAATATTATTTTCAAGGACAGGTTTGTCTGTACAACCCAACTAATGAGTTTTTAATGAATCTTCACAAGTTGTCTAACCCAAGTAAGGTGGCGACGTAAAATGTGATTTTCAGTGATAATCAGTTTCTCTGGCTTATTTAAAATATGTTTTGGGTGAGGACATTGTTACGTATATTTAAGATTATTGTGGTTCATTTGTTTCTGAAATTTGGCCCTCTGAACTATCACCGTTTTACAAAATTAAAACTGAAGTCATGGTACAAAAGTAGAGATGGAACGCTCTTGTCTGTAAAGTAAATCCAATTACCTAGGATTGCCTTGGAGAAAAAAAACACCAAAAAATACAATCAGAACAGCATTTGTCTCTGTACTTTCTCATTTAAGTTCTTTGGGTCTGCTGGTCCTGCAACTCCCAAAATTGTGATTATGACTAGAATAGATTTGATTTGATCTCATATTAAAGTTAAATGTACAGAGGATATGTCCCAGCTTCTGCCAACCTAGCAGTTCAAAAGCACGTAAAAATGCAAGTAGAAAAATAGGGACCACTACGGTGGGAAGGTAACAGCGTTCCGTGTGCCTTTGGCATCTAGTCATGCCGGCCACATGACTACGGAGACGTCCTCGGACAAGCGCTGGCTCTTCAGCTTTGAAACAGAGATGAGCACCAGCCCCTAGAGTTGGAAACGACTAGCATGCATGTGCGGGGGAACCTTCACCTTTATTTAGTGGGGTATTTAACAAGATTTCCCCGCTTTCCTATTAAACGTTTCACATTGTCCATAATTTTTGAGGTCATTTGCAAGACTTTTAAAGAGTGCATTCCATGGAGCTTTAATTTTCTAGATAGAGTTGGTTAGATTTTTTTTATCTCTAAGTTAGGAGTTCAAACATGAGGTTCTACTCCAGAGAAACTATTTCTCTCTTGCTGTTGCCCATAGAGTGCTTACAGAATACAAGCTACAAAGAAGAAAATCCTCTTCCTAAGATCTCAGTGGATGAATATATGAGAAGCACACAGCCTGCCCCCAAACCCATTAATTTTTAAAAGGCCAAGTCCTTAATCATGGTAATGCTACAGCTGCTGAAGCACTTGAATTTACAATTATTTAGATTTTTTAAATCAACTTTTTGCTAGTACATGTACTGTGTTCTCACTGTAGGAACCACTCATGCATAAATGCTATTAAACAATAATATTTAGGGTTTTGTTTTGTTTTATGGGGCATTGGGGAAAAACTGGGAACATGTCCTTAATCAGAAGATGAATGATAAGGATGATCCAACCCAAAAAGCTTTAGTTTTATAACAGAATAGGAGAATAGTCAATTCAGTCATCTCTATTTACCATTAGTGTATGATCCAGATGACTGAGGTTCTTACTCTATTAGTATGTAAACAGTAATATCTTGTTTTTCTGCCCTCTCTCATAACATTGCTTTCATCTTCTTGCCAAACCATGAGTGAAGCAAGGTTAGGATGACCATAGCTGTATTAAGGTTAAAATAGTGGTTTCCACCTAAACCAGGGGTGTCAAACTGCTGGCCCATGGGCTGGACACGTCATCAGGAAACCACGCCCACCCCATTCACCCCATGGAGAAAAAGCTCCAATACATTGCACAATGTCACGTTGCGAGTTTGACATGTCTGCCTTAAACCAATAGTGTTGGACAACATCTTCAAGGCACATAAAACCAGAGATGAAATTAGGGACCAGCTGTAGATGAGATACTTATTGGTAGTTTCAGACTGATGAAAAAGCTGAGGACCACCATCAAGCTAATCTGTTGCCATTCTGCTTTATCTCCTCAAATGACATTGAGCCAATGGTCAGAATCCTACATCTGTACTAGGCTGTTCAGTGGGCTATGCTGTGTGTACTTCAGTTCTGTGGTCCTTGCTAGGCTGAAATAACAAAGCGTTAGAATAACAAGGCATCCACCTTTGCCTTCCCAAAAAACTAGGGAGGTATCTAGAAGTTGACATTTACTGTCGGATAAAGAAAGGAAATGATAAGGATAAAAAATTCTAAACCAAAGGACTGCTAGTGATTAAACTCCCAATTTATTTCTCCGTTTTTTTCAGGTTATTCAACTTGTGTCACATTGAATTGTCTATAAGGGGAGATGCATATGAAGGTGTTTAGAGAGTTAAAAGGGACGGTTCTGCAGCCAGATGTATTCTATATAGTCCTCAATTTACAACCGGTTGCTTAACAACTGTTCAAAGTTACAACAGACCTCCCCAGAGCTACTTTTGATTGGTCTTTGCAGTTATGAAGGCAGCAACACCCCCACCCCCACCCCGGTCATATCACATTTTGGGTGCTTGGCAACCCACTCACCTTTATGGCTGTTTGCAATGTCCCCTGGCCACGTGACTGTGATATACAGTGTTTTTGCTGGTTTCTGGCAAAAAAAAACACCAATTGAGGAAAATAGATTCACTTAATGACTGCGGTGTTGGCTTAACAACCACCACAGAAATATTCAAAAATTGGGTCCAGTCATGCGATGCCTCAATTCATGCCCAGAACAACAATTAAGACTGTAATTCCAGGCTCAATTAAGTAGCATTGTGACTGGTGCACGTTTCTCTTGGTAGTTAATTGTATGCAAAAGAGGGAAGGCAGTTAAAGTAGTCACTTTGCTTATTTGAGTGTTGCACAGGAATAATCAAGACAGTGGCATTCTGCAATGAAACAGGACAAGGAGCAGCAATTTTCATGCCGGTAGAATGTTTTTGCCAGCTTAGGGATAGGCATGTAGCATTTAAACAAAACAGCGGAAAGAATCATAATCTGAATAGAGCTGGAAGGAACCTTGCAGGTTGTCCAGTCCAACCCCCTGCTCAACCAGAAAACCATATACTATTTCAGACAAGCGGCTGGCCAGTCTCTTCTTAAAAACTTCCAGTGGTGAAGCACCCACAACATCTGCAAGCAAAATGTTCATTCCACAGGTTAATTGTCCTCATTGTTAGGAAGTTTCTCCTTAATTCTGTTGTGATTCAGGGTCAGCCTGTGGGTTCGGCAGTTGGGTCGGACGAATCAGAGGAGGAGGGGGGTCTTGAAGACCTTGCTGAGGGGGTTGAAGATCTTGCTGATGATAGCCCTCAGGCAGGCCCCTCCCACTTGGTCACCATGGAGACCCAGCTGTGTGAGCCTGACAGTGTGGATGAAGATGACCCACAGCTGGCCCTATTCAAGGACGCCCGACGCAGGAGACTGTCAAGTAGGAGTAAACAGAGGAAGGCTGTGGGGCTTCTTGGAAGGAGGCAGAGAGGCCACGCCCTGAACTCTTTATAAAGGGAATGTTTGGGGAGGGCTGGTTTGCTGAAAGCAACCGCTCAGATAGTGTTTCAAAGCTCCTGTATCTTGGTACGTGTCTTGTTTGTTTTTTGTAGTAATAAATTTGGCAGACGTCATTCCAGCCTCTTGCCGTCTGTAAAGGGGTTGCCTTTTCTGCAGGGCCGATAGCAGGCTGGTACAGAACAAATTCCAGGTTGCTTCTCTCCTTGATTGGTTTCCATCCATTGTTTCTTGTCTTGACTTTGACCTTAACTCAAGTGCCAATCAATCTTTTTTTTTCCAGTTCTCCCAACTACCACAAAGGAGACTGGGAATTAACCACTTGGCTTCTCATTCCCTAACCTTTCTTTCTGTTTGAGTATAGCAAAAAACAAAAAAAGGGGGGGGGAACTGCAGTGGCACCATCAGGATCATTGTCCATGATGGACATATTCTGGATAGTCTTACTGGGTGCCACTTTTTTCTTCCTTTTTTGCATCCCAGTGTAATTGCAGAAGCCTTGTTTTTACAAAATTGTTTCAGGGTTGAGTTTTTTTTTTCTTGGAAGGGGAAAGGGCAAATTAATTTCCCCCTATGAGTAATTCATACAACATGGTTTCACGGGAGCTACTTTATCTCCCCGGAGTAGTTGAATGAGTCGCTTGTCTGGATTAGAATGTTTTGATAACACACTACCTCTTGCCCTTCTCTCTTTCCCATGACACTGTTCATTGTGTTGTGTGAACAGGGCATGAGTATTTTAATTGGCTTCTCTGGCTTGAGATTTTCATGGTGTTTCAAATCTCACTTTTTTTTTGTTTGAGGTAGTAAGGGACTCAAAGTTACCAAATAGTATTAACTAGATTTAGACATGGAGCATCTGAGCGAAGCTTACCTGTAGAAATCTCTAAATGGGGCAAAAGACGGAAGTGTGAGAAAGAGGGCAAGGTGTAGTAGACCCAGTGACAGTGTTAAAATAGTGCGTATTTAAAGGTTGTATTTCTCTGAAGAACACGGTGGCTGATAATTTGTTAAAAGTTAAAAAGCTATAAAAAGAAGTGCTATGTCAATAAATAATTTATCCTCCTAAATAATCAAGAGATCACTTAGTAATTTTTCACCTTTTTAGCTTTGATGAATTCTTGAACACACAAATCAGACTGAAAAATGCCAAGGCAATTAAGGGAACAAATTCTCAGTTCAGTCTGACAGCCAATGTCAAACCTTGTCTTTCAATGAGAGCAGGCAAAATCTATCTTTAGAAGTATTGCCCATGTCACAAAACCTGTTCAGACTATAATTTCAATTTAATGCCGTGTGATCTTTTGACTTTTCAAGGTCATCAGACATGTCTTGTAGACAGATACCCCAATTCAAATTTGCATAACACACTGAACCATAAACTACTGAACTACATTTTACCTTCGATTGTTGGGTATACTCAATTGACATGGCTAGCTTGGTGTGAAGGAATCTCTGTTAATCCAATGAACTTTGACCTAGCCATCAGTGAGTATCTGTGTTCATGTGACCACAATCAAAATGCTATAATCATGACTGGGCCATAGTGTTGTATACATGTACCCCAAGTATGTGAGACCATTATGGAAGGTCCCGGTTATGAATAATTCAATGGACTTTGAGAAAGTAGGTTTAATAAACAACAATGGAAGATGATGATGATGATGATGATGATGATGATGATGATGATGATTATAATTATTATTATTTTTTTTTTTTATTGAAAAGTTTTAAAATACAATTTTCCCTTGAAAAACCCCCCTTCCCCCTCCCTCCTCCCCCCCTACCTCCCCTCCTCCCCCCTCCCTCCTCCCCCCCCTACCTCCCCCCCTCCCCCCCCCCTACTTCCCAGAGCTGAATACAAGGTATATATATATAAAAAAAAGCAAACCTAAGCAGCCATATACTAACAACTATAAATTCTAAAATCCATCACTCTCTAGCTTATATAGGATAAAACAAACCTTAACAATATTAAATATATATATATAAAAAAACTAGAATAAGAAAAGGACACTCTCTAGCTTATATAGAATGAAACAAACCTTAATAGTATTAAACATATATTAAAAACAAAAAAAAGGAAAAAGAAAAAAAAACCCTTCTCAACCCTATACTTATCCTAAATAAACTCCATCCATTTTATAATTATTATTATTATTATTATTATTATTATTATTATTATTATTATTATTATTATTATTATTTATCCCATTTATATCCCGCCCTTCTCCGAAGACTCAGGGAGGCTTACAATCTAAGAAGCACAAATCAATGTGCTTAGCAATAGCCTTCATTCTATGTATATGCCTGCTTATTAGGGCTTTCACACACCCCCAAGCGGCATTATTACAAAGTCAGCTTATTGCCCCCAACAATCTGGGTCCTCATTTTACCTACCTCGGAAGGATGGAAGGCTGAGTCAACCTTGAGCCTGGTGGGACTCGAACCTGCACTAATTGCAGGCAGCTGGTGTTACTTAAGGAGGCATTAGCCCACTGCTCCACCAAGGCTCTATGTTACCGAACCGTGCAAAGGTAAAGGGATTTTTAAGCAATTGTATACTTACAAATTCTTAAGCAACAAGTACAGAACAGTTAATTACCACATTCAAAGGGGATAAATTAGAACGGGAATTTTTTAAAAAATCAGCATTCAAAGTAAAGCACGTAAAAATACCAAAATACATCAGGAAATGCTGAACACTGATCATTAGGAATCCAGATTGCCCTCATCCTTACCTTCCTTCTGTTTTAAAAATGTGGTTTATTTTGTAGGCTTGGACTCTGCTCTAGCTTTTGTTGACAAACAGAAGCAAATGTAAAGCCTTTGCATAGCAGTCTGTGCACACCTCTGTGCAAATGTTTTATTGAACCTGGGGTTGCGCTGACTTCTCCTTCGCTTGTCCTTCTTTGTGCTTTTCATCAGAATTCAAGCAAAGTGCTTGCTAGTGTTATGAGTTCTGTTTGCTTTGCTTTTGAGTGAAATAATGTTTCTCTCTGATGTACTTTTATCAAATTTAATCCAAGAGTAGTGGGAGATTGAGAAGGAGGGGAGCAAAACATTTTATTAAGAAACGTAATTAATGGCTCCTTTTATAGGTAGTTTTTTTAGCACATAGATGGCTAGGGGAGTACATTCTTTACAACTGAGTTATATCCAGCTATGCCTCCAAGAATTCAAGATGGCATAGACCAGTGATGGCGAACCTTTTAGAGACCGAGTGCCCAAACTGCAACCCCAAACCCATTTTTGTATCGTCGGGTGCTGGGTGGGCATGGCCCATTGGGTGGGTGTGGCCTATTGGGTGGGCATGGCTGCAGTGGTAATGGCAGACTGGGTGGGACTAAAAAGTTCAATCAATCAATTCCAACTTTGCAAGATCTTTTTTTTCCCCACGAGAAGTTAAAATCGATTGATTGATTGAACCTTTTTTTTTTCACACAGTGGTGGAGGCCTAAAGCGAAAAGGTTTTATAAAACCCAGCTGAAGGCCTAGGAGTGGGGCGACGGCGCACGTGCTAATCTCAGAAAAATTAAGTAAGGTTAGTCATAGAGCATAGTTGGATGGGAGACCACCAGAAAATCTCAATAAAGAGGAAGTTTTTTAAAAAAAGACAATCTGGTAGAAGAAAATTACATTGAGCTTTTCCTTTAGTCACCAGGAGTTGAGTTCCATTTGAGAATGTCTTCTATCTCTTATGGTCTATATTAAAACTAGATAGCACCCAGAGAAGGATTGCTGCTGAACAGCAAGGATTTCAATTGCTTTAAGGAAAAAAAAAAGACTTAACGGTTGACTCAGTAAATAAGCATTACAGTTGTATAATATATAGCAACCACTAGATGGCATATTGCTGCTCCACACTTCAAGTTCCCATTATGTGGAGAAAAGTTTGCTGCTACAAATCTTCCTGCATTTTCCTTTTCAGTCAGCTGCAGATCTGCTCTCACAATTACATCCTGATGCTTTAGCATTGAAGATGCTTTTTATTTGTTCTTACTCTCAGGTGTAAAAGCATTGCCAGAATGAGAGGGGGAGGGTTGTGTAGGAGAAGATGCGTTTTCCCAATCTTCCCTGTAGTAAAAATATTTAGTTTTATTTATGTCTGCAGTTGTCATAGTTGTCCTGGATCTGCTAGGGTTTTTAAGCATCCCCCTTCAATACCTGGATTATTTTTTGATCATAAGGGCGTCCTACCTAATCATGAAGAACTGAGTGACTGGGATGGTACCCTGTCCTGAGGGATCCAGTCTGAAGTGGCTCTATTTTGATGCCACTGAAGACACCCAGAACCAATTCAAAGCAAGAGGGGTGAAACACAAAGGCTGACCTTCCACCCTTAAAGTAGTACCATATAAGAGAAAGCATTAAAAAGCTCTGTTGATGGATTGTTTTATTATTATTATTTTTAAAAAATATGTATTAAGAACGTTTACGCGGCTGCCCAACTCATTCATAATGACAGGTCACAAAACTATAAATTCCCCCCCCCCATCTCTCTCACACACACACACTGTGACAATAATCAGTCAAACAACTTGATATGCTGTGTATTAACCTGGGGTCCCCAAACCTGCTGGCAAAGCCATGTCTTCAAGGCCTTTTGAAAGAGTACCGAAGTAGAGACCTATCTTATCTCTGCAGGGCTGATGTTACATAGGGAAGGAGCCATTACAGAGAAGGCCTTTCTTAGTTGCATTGGATGGACCTTCTTAATGGAGGGAGGTGGGGGAGGGGAAATCACAGAATCCTTGCTTCCCAACTCTGATGGACTGGGTAGATGTAACTGAGAAAAGTTATGCTGCAAATAATTTGGCCCAAAGTCATCTAGAGCTTTAAAGTTGACAACCAATATCTTGAATTGAACCTGGAAACAGATGGCAATCTGTGCAACTCCCACAGAGTGTAAATATAGAACAGCTACTATTTATGACTGCTGGGATATGGAACTGGATCTTGCTTCTTGATTTAGACTGCTAGTATTTAAACACAGGGGATTTCCCCTAGCAGGCATCTACAAATCTATTCACTATGTTGCCAGGACCAAGTGTCTAGTAAAAAAAAAAAGTTTAGCTGCCACACCTAGGCACTGTCTTATGCTTGGTCTCAAGAAGAAATCTGGTTTTTAAAAATTTCCTCTGTATCTCAGCACAAATTAGAGTGGTGCTTTCATCTCCCTCAAGTCTCCTGAGTACACATGACAGCTTGAGATTTTATTTCTTTAGTTTGGGTAAGATCAGAAACATGGAATGTCTTTTTATCTTTTTGTTCTCCAACATAAATGAGAGCCCAACGTCCTTGCTTTCACCACAATCCCTCTGCACCTTGAGAAGAGAGCAAAGGGTTGAAACTATATGTAGATACTTGCTTTGTTGGTTTAAAATAGCCTGAAAAGTCTCCCCAGTCAAAAATAGATGCTGACTAATAAGTCAAAACAGTGTCCGTGTGTCACCATTTTAACCCTTTTAAGCTAAAACTCAGTGTGTAATTTCTCCCCAGAGTCAAATGAACTTAGGAGGAATTTGTGGGTAAGCATAGCACCTAACCGACTTTGGCCAATCTTGAAAAAGCAATGCAGATTTAGCTCTGGTAAAATATTGGGAGACAACCAGTAATTCTGAGAGTATAGATCAGATTAGGGAGTCCAAGAACACATCTCCCATGAAAACAATATGGAAGTGTCCATGCAATCTGTAGCTCAGTTTGAGGGAGCAAATATATTTATGTCCCATTATTAGGAGGGGGATAATCCAACAGAGGAACACAAGTCTGAAATGCAGTATAGAAATTTGATAAATAAATAGTTGTGCTTTATAATTGTTCTGGGATTTAAACCTGCATTTTCTCCTTGTAATGTTCCAACCTTAAGCATATTTCCTTGGAAGCAAGTATTGCTGATTTCAGTGGAACAACTAATCATTCATCTCTGAAGACTCAGCCAAGCATTTTGCTTGCTGCACTGACCCTGGCACCAAATGCTTGGAGAACTTGTTTCAAAATAACTTTAGCTAAAAAGTTAAAACTACATTAGATTAAATTAAAGCCCTGTTGATGGAAGAAAGAGGAGGAGGAGGAGCAGCTGGAGAGGGTTGTTCTGCAAAATAACTAAACAGAGACTGCAGCGAGCCACAAAATATTAAATTTTGGCACAGCAAAGAAGTGATTCATTGTCACTTAACAGTTTTGCTTCAGGAAATTCATCATTTTTGCCCACCAGAGGGAAGTTTAACTGACACACTCTGGCTCCCCAGTTATAAGGAGTTTAGAAAAAGCGTCCTTGATAACCTCCTCTAAATCCTGGAGTGCCTCTTTTTGTTTTTTTTCCCTCACCCCAATTTCAGAATAATTCTTGTTTGAATGTCGTTGCTCTTGCCTTCCACTTAGATTCTTTTGTTTTGAGTTACTGGGTTGTCCGCATGCTCATCTGCCACCTTAAACCACACTTTATTTCGTTAAATCATTTTGCATGTGGAACTTGAGGCCTGTGAAGTAATATTTCATGTTCAAGATTGTATCCAGATAAAGATCAGGAAGAGACTGTTGGCCTTGCTTGTGCCTTCTCTTCTCCCACTCTCAGTATGGGATTTTCTTCTCAGAGTGAGAACGCCGAAGAGGCTATAGGAAGCAAAGGAAGTATGATTCTGAAGCTCACTCCTATTACTTCCTTCATACCAGTCTAGGGGAGATGTTTTCTTCATTGCTCTTGTGGATAGAGTTGATACTAATTCTTTCCCCTCAGAAAACAAACAAGTTCAGAGAATCAAGTCGGAGCAAAGATAGTATTTTAAGAAATAATAAGTTCCTTCCTTCTTTTTTCCTCTCCTTACTATATGGGAATAGGTCTGTGGGGTTTGTACAGCTCTGCTTTGAGCTCTAAGAATTGGAAGGACAGATCTTCATTAGGAGATTGGATACAGAAGTAATGCTGGAAGTACTTGTTGTTGTTGGAAGAACTCTGAAAAGGAAGGGCCAACTTGAGGCCTCCAGATGTGCTGAGATTATTACAGTTCTTAGAATTTCCAGTTGAAGAAGCCAAATTGGGGGAGGGGGCGGGCTGTTAGATTTCCCTAGGTATCTCTCTGGTGGCCTGTTTCTCCAGTCTCTAAACAGGAATGTTACTGCTAAGACCAGTTTGATTGGCATGTCTGAGAGTTACCATCCAAACACATGCAGAAGCTTCCTGTTGGGAAGACCTGCTGGACCTGTTTAAAGTCTATTGTTGAACTAAAATTCAATTCAGTTCAGGTGTGCTATGCAGTCTCTTCCTGATAAATTGCCCTGTTTTGCTTGCTGTTCTTAGCTATATTCTATTATGATTATTGACACCCCCAAAGACCACTAGAGATAGTGGTAACACAAAAGCATTTGCAACACTTATTTCTAGTCTCAGTTGCAACCTACTGATTCATGAATCCTCTTCAGACAGGGTTGTGTTGCCAGCTTGTTATCAAGGGGCTCTCCAGGCATAGGCAGTGGGAGGGAGAGAAAAATATATTTTGTTTCTCTTGCATTCTCCTTCCTGCTGTTCATATGGAATCGAGTTAGTTGAGAGATACTAGGGTGATTAAGAATGTCAGATAACAAGGAGTGAAAGTAACCTCTTTCAAAGGACAGATTATTAATCTAGCGTCTGTAATCGGTGCTCTTCAGGCAGAAATTAGGGGTCCAGTTCAGCCCTTCTACTCTATTGAGCCTCCGTGCTATCTGCCCCCTCTACCACAAAGATCCTGCAGGAGAAGGGCAGTGTGGACAACCGTGGGATCTGGCAGGGTAAGAGCTGTGAACCATAAACACAAAGCTTTTGCTGTGTCCCTGCACAACATATACAGTGCCCTTGCTGACCTTAATAGGGACATTAAGGAGACTGGTAAAGGTATTTGTGATGATAACTCAAATAAGCAGGGGACTGTGGTCCAAGATGAAGAGCTTGTTTTCGACAGGGAGAAGTGTGAAACACGTATTACACATCAGTCATGCAAGAAGAGAAAGGCATCCAAAAAGAGAAGCCACCTTCTGGTTGGTGATTCAATTACAAGGGATGTAAGTTTAGGAAAGGACACAGAGGTTTCGAAAGAGGTCAGGTGTCTCCCAGGTGCTACTGCCAGTAGGGACAAGAAGCGTATTTCTAAAATAATCAAGAATGCCAGCAAGGACTGTGATTGGAGGCTATTGTATACCTTGGCACTAATGATTTGTCCCAAAAAGATGTACACTCTGTGCAGAATGATTTCCAGAGCTTGGGGCAGGAACTTAGCAGAATAGGCTGTAGGCTTACTTTTTCAGAGGTTTTACCAGTATATAAGGAGGAAAATGGAAAAGGCCAGCATATAGCACAATTCAATATGTGGCTAAAGGAGTGGTGTAAAGGGGAAGGATTTGGATATATTAGTCACAATGTCTGTAGCTGGTCCAATGGAAAAAAATGTACAAAAGAGATGGTTTGCAGCCATCAAAGAAAGGGACGGAGTTGCTTGGCTATAAATTCACAGACTTTCTGGAGGAATATTTAAACTAAACAGCAGGGACAGTGAGTTAATTGATACAGAACATCCCTGTCCCCGGCAATCTAAAAACTATAGAGCTATCAGTGCATGTAACATAGATGTGTGTGTGTGTGTGGACAAGAATATCAACCATGATGTCAAGCAAAATCAAGCTTCTAATAGCGAGTGCCACATAAAGTGCACTAACCAAATAAGTGGTAAGACAATAGGGGAACTCAGGCACCACACAGGTCATGTAGAAAGTAAACACAGGGTCAGTCATAAAAGACTCAAATATCTATACACCAATGCACAGAGTATGAGCAATAAACAGAGTGAACTAGAAATTCAGGATAATGAGGGCAGATATGATATTGTCGCCATCATGGAAACATGATGGGATAAAACCCACAAATGGAACACACAGCTAGAGGGATTTAAATTATTCGAAAGAAACAGACAGAGGAGGTGGAGTTGCTCTCTATATAAGAAATAACTACATCTCTACAGAAATAGAGCACAACAACGATGAAAACTGTAAACTTGAATGCATTTGGGTCAATATAAAAGGGAGAAAAAATGACGTTGCCATAGGTGTATACTGTAAGCCACCCAACCAAACGGAGGAAATAGATGAACTTTTTGCTAGTCAGCTAACCAAGGTATGTAGGAAGCACATCACAATAGTAATGGGGGACTTTAACTACCCTGACATCAACTGGGAGACAAACTCTGCACTAAGTGCTTAGCCAAGCCTGTAACCTGATCCAAAGAGATCTTAAGAGTTCTCCGGTTTTTAGAACCTTCTGTTGGAAGATGTGACCATCTACTTCTTTGAGAGCTGATGAAAATCAAAGCTCTTTTGTGGCCTTACAATTTTTGGCTTCAAATTCTTTACCACCAGCATCATCCTTCACAACCAGCTTCTGTTTGGAACAGAAAGGATCTTCATGTCCATTTCTTCTTGTGAGTTAATCCCTTACCCCTTGCTCTTTCTATGAAACAAGCTTATTTTGATTTATGCGGAACCTTGGCATTATACTGAGTTATGCTACCTTTTAAATGATAGTTCAGTTACATTCCCATGACAATAGGGTAATAAAACTTTCCAAATAACATATAGCCAAGGCATGAATCAGAGTAGCCAAGACATCAAAATCTAAACATCTAAGGTCCATCTTTTGCAACTCTGAAAAATATGCAGTCTACTTCCAAATGGCTGTCATGATGCCAATCTTCTGTTTAGAACTCAAGATGGCTTTTACTCTTCCTTTCAGATTCTTTAAATTCTTAAACTTTTGGTCAGGTTAAAGACAGACTCACCCGGTGTTTTCAAATGTGTCATTCCTAAGATGTCTAATAGCTTAGAAGTACTTAATGAGCAATTTCTGAAAGTGATTAGAAAGTGAGGTTTGTGAACCTTTGAAAGGTTAGTGTCCTTTGAAAGTCTATGTTGCGGTTGGGAGTAAAATGACTAATCCAGTTGTCTCCCAGTGCAAACCTATGAAAAAGACTGTCCTGGGGCTTCCTTATGGAGAACAGCTGTCCAGAGCACATGTGGATGATCTCCAGTCTTCTTACCTGGAGAACTTCCAAGGAACCACCTACTCACCAGGTCCTTGGTCACTGGCGCTACTTCAGTTCACTATACCCTCCCCTGGAAGCCTTGGTTTTCTAGAGGTTACAGAAAACATAGAAACTGTTTTTGTGAATAGTCCTGAAGCCCTCAGTAATTGCGAATAGAAGTGGGAGGCAGAGATTTTGCCTTTTCTAATGAGCTCCACCGATAAAAATTCTATTAATCAAAAGAGCAAATATAAAATTGCACTCCTTTCCATACCTATGGAATTAATGGAGTCTCCCTTTCCATCTTTCTCTGATATTTTTGTAATAGCATAACTTTCTCTACCCGCTCCATGGCTGTTACTCTTTATATGGTAATGCATTTGACAGGTTGGCCAAGAATTGTGAGTTTTTCCAGACACATGCATTTTTCCTTTATGTATTCCATGGGCTTAATGCTATCTCTGTTGTATAACATAGCAGTAAGTGTATGGTCAGATCTCCCCGCTCCCCCCTGCTTTTTCTTTCTTTTTAGAAGAATGTACAAATCATTGTAAATGTTATTAAGTGTAGCACACCTAGGGGATATAGTTTGAGAGGCCCTGATCCTGAGTTCCTGTGTTCAAAATAAATTTTTTTTGTCGCCTTTTACTTCATAACTATATTTTGAACCCAGTTTTTTTCAGCCAAATCTAATTTTGTATTCCAGCTTTTCCCTATTAGAACATTGTATAGATCTAATTTCCTTAAATTCATGGGCTGTGGATTAGACAACAGGCATTCTCTGTGACACTTCATAAATAACTTTCTGTCCTCAGAGGTTGCTGGCAGCCGCCATCTTGTTAATATTTCACAAACCAACCAAGACTATATTTTTCCATTGACCATTTGCTCCTAATAGTTTTAAGTGAAGGTATGCATCCTGGTATGTTTTCTTTTTCTTTTTAACAACTATGTATTTTTTGCTTTGTGTTTTCACTAAAGGCCACCCAGATCAGTATAGGTAGTCCTCAACTTAACAACCATTCATTTAGTAACTACTACTCGAAGTTACAGTGACACTGAAAAAAGTGGCTTATAACCGTTTTTCACTTTTACGACGGTTGCAGCATCCCTATGGTCACCTGATCAAAATTTGGATGCTAGGCAACTGGTTTATATTTTATGACCATTTCAGGGGTCATGTGATCACTTTTACGACCTAACAAGCAAAGTCAATGACGAACCAGATTCACTTAACAACCATGGTACCAATGTAACAACTGCAGCAATTCCCTTAACAACTGTGGCAAAAGGGTCATAAAATGGGGCAAAACTCACTTTAAGTGTCTCACTCAGCAACATACATTTTGGACTCAATTGTGGCCATAAGTCGAAGACCACCTGTATTTGGCATACCCAACCCTAATCTTCAAGATTGCAGAAGGCTGTCATAATAAATAGGTAAATCAGCTGCCTGAATTCTGAGAACTGAAGTTCAGGCATCTGGAGGGTGTCTGGGTTGAGGTAATATATTTTTGCCTCTTTTTTTTCTTATATCGCACAGGAATCCACCTACCCAGCAAGAGAGATTGAAGAGAGGAGATAATCTGATTAAGGGTATTCCAGACTCTCTGACTCAAAAGCTGGTCAGAGGTTAAGAGGTTCTCTTGTTGTTTCAGATGGGAAGTAAAGAGTTTGCATAAGTAGCCTATTTTAAGTTAATGGAGCAAGGAGAAACATCTTACCTAAGTAGATGAGTTCAACTGGGTTAGTTACAGTTTCTGCTCGGCCACTTAAGTGTCTTCTGTTGTCTGCTACGTTTAGATGCCCCCATTTAAACAGAGCTTAAAACCAGACATCCTTTGGTTTGTTTAACCTGTATGTTTTGAACATGTGAAAGAAAGCCCATTTGACATAACTGTTCCTTAAAAAATAGTAAAGGCACTAGGATTCATTTCACATGTTGCTTGCAAAAACATAGTCTAATTTAGTATTGTTTTAAAATGTTGCACATACTAGCCATCATAGCTATATAAAACCAGCCAACATAGTGCACATAGATTAAAACAAACCACGAACTAGCCACTAACTCATACAGGAATGTAGCTCTCAAATATACCTGATTGGACTTAAGCTGCTATCTCCTGTGAATATTGTATTTTATAATTTAATTTAAGGGTATTAATTTTTTAAACCAAAGGTATGACTTTAGGTCCTGGTGTTTGAAGATGGGTTTAAAAGATAGGTCAGAGATTGTTGATGCATTGTTTGCCCTGGATGAGCAATGTCTCCCTATCTGGTCAGAAATATCTTTGTGCTGGTATTAGAGATTATTATGTTTATTATCTTGGGGTGCTTCATCCCTATTAGGGTTACTCCTGTTGCCTGGGATGGCTCAGCAATTGATGATTAACCTTAGGTTTTTGAAGCTAGATATAGTTTCTGTGTCACATATTAGTGTGACAGTGTGTATGCAGAAGAAGAACATGAAATAAATTTAAAGCAATTTAGACTTCTGAGATATGTCTAAAATAGTGTTGCATGCAGGAAAATAAGTGATCTTAAGCGGAGAAATCTCTTTAATTCTTCATTGAGACATTTTGTAAAATACAGTACTTTATCATCTGGCCTTTCCTTGCTTACATGAAATCCCTTTTCATATAACTTCCCTCATTCCTACATTATCAGACTGCCATGAAAAGATACAAGCATCTACATGTTGATATTGGCTTTGTAGGAGACTGAACCACAATTTCTGCAAAGCAGAAGAAGATTTATATTATATGTATTCATTTATTATTACCACCAATGGTACTGGTCCTACTCATCAAACTTTAGGAGGCCAATCTCAGTGTATACATGGTTGTACTTTGACAATAAAGGTTCATTCATACAGAATTAAAAACATATAATAATTTCCCATACAGAACCATATCTTCATTGCTGTCACCTCTAAGAATTTTCTATTATATTCCAAAGGTTATATGACTGTTTTACCCTATAAGTGAATGCCCAAAAGCTGGGAGGCATTTTAACTATGGGAGACAGATTATTCCATATAGAATAGGCTCTTGACCATCTTTCCAAGTGATCTAGAAAATAACTTCAGTAATTCTACTAGAACAGACATGTCAAACACAAGGCCCGGGGGCCGGATCCGGCCCGTGAAGTGGTTTCATGTGGCCCGCAAAGCCTTCCTGGAAACAGTGAGGGAACGGCCCCCACTGCCTTGGCCCTGGCCCAGAGACCTTCCTTCCACCAGAGACCCTCAGATCTGTCCCACTCCTGCCCAGGCCCCCATAGGCACCCTTGATGTGAATGATGTAGAGCTGGCCATGCCCACCCAGTAGGCCATACGCACTCTAGCCACGCCCATCCAGTAGGCCACGCCCACCCTGGCCACACCCACCCGGCCCCTTGAGGGCAACCGCAATGCTGATGCGGCCCTCAATGAAATTGAGTTTGACACCCCTGTACTAGAATATGGATATAATTGTAATAGAATGGTTCAGAGTCCTGGATGATATGGATAGTCTTTGTCTTATAACCAGAATTGAGCCCAAAATTTCCACTACTAAGCAAGGCAGTTGTTAAGTGAATTTTGCTTCATTTTACGACCTTTCTTGCCATAGTTGGTAAGTGAATCACTGCAGTAGCTATGTTAGTAACACCGTTGTTAGGTGAATGTGGCTTCCCTGTTGATTTTGCTGGTCGGAAGGTTGCAAAAGGTGACCACATGATCCTGGGACCTTGCAGCCACCATAAATACATGCCAATAAGTGTCAGTCTCCAAGGGGCTGCAACAGTGGTTTTAAGTGTGAAAAATTGTGATAAATCACTTTTTTCAGTGCTGATGTAAGTTTGAGCAGTCACTAAATGAATGCTTGTAAGTCGAGGACTGCCTGTCCTCTGGAGATCCTTTCACTAAATGTCAGACTCTCTGACCGACAGTTTTTCCCAGTCTGTTTACCTCTGGAGCACCCTCTTTTTCTTCTTCTAAAATTCTCTTTTCCACTTCTTATTCCTCCTCCCTTTTTATCAGTTGGGAGCAGTAACATACTTGCCTTCGTGGGTCCTCAGAATTAAAGAACAAAACAGGATTCAGTTTCAGCATCTTCATTTCTTCAGAGTACCTCCCAAAAAGAGTATAGGATACTGTTTTACTTTAATGACATGTGTAGTGATGAAGTTGCAGCCTCTAAGCTTGCAAAGCCCTGAATTTCTGCTTGGTTTTCAGTCATTATGGCTTCACTATTATGGATAGCTGTGCTGAAGTAGTTTTTGCATAGCAACTGTAATATAAAAAGGGACAGAGAGACCATTGTTAGCTATAATAAGGCGGGCACATTCTCCAACTTTGCAGTGGCTTTTTCCACGGAAAAGTCTGTTGTTTTTCTTTTCCACTTTGTCTCCTGATACTGCAGTTTACTTTTTGACTTCCCTACGTCTTAAATATTTTTGCTATTCACCGATATTTTCTGTGGAGATCTGTATGATTAATAACCCTGGAACTGAGACTTGGTAAAAAAATAACACCGAGCTCTGTAAGAACATCCATATTTTTCCCCCAAATACGTAAACACCGATTGTCTCATCACCGGTATTAGCTGGCAGACCATTTGAGTAGGCTGCTTCAGAGTTGTTGGTGGATTGAGGATTGATAGAGATGCATAAAGGCTATTAAATTGCATGACATATTGATTTGTTCAACATTATATCATCAGCAGAGATGGGAATTATGGTTGACCTCCTTGCTCTAGGAAAAAGTATGAAGCCTTCCCTACAGTAGCTGATTAATTAAAGAATTCGTATGAAATTGCAATCTGATTGGTTTAGAGGGTAACCCGGCAATGGCCGGCCGAGATTCTGTCACTGACTAGATAGAATCCAGACACTCTACTTATATTTGCATCTGTATATATTTAAATCTGATGAAAAGCAGGAAATGGGAAATTGGCAACTTTTCTTCCTTTGGCTTAGCAATGTCTTGAGGCATAGTGCATATTTGTGCTCTGTAGGCTGTGGAGTTTTAAGTTTATATGCAGTCACTTTTATTTATTTTGTTTATTTACATATCAAACTTCTCAACCGCCTTCCTCCCCCCCTTCTAGTTTTTTTTTTTACTAACTGTAACAAAATAGTCAGAGGAAGAAATGTTTACGTGTTTGTAGAGCATTGCAGTAGAAAGAATATGTTTTACTTTGGGGTGGGAATGGTTTGTGAAACAAGTTTTGGGTGTTACATGTAATGTTAATTAATTACAATAATTCTATGCCACAATCCCTACAGAGATTATTTTGTTAGGGCTCATCCCAATGGTAGCCAGAGCCTGAAGCAAGCAGAGGATAGAGTTAGGGTTAAGGTTGAGACAAAATGGAGACACCTGCTGCCGGCGTCAACTTCCCTTCGTCCTGTGCGCTCCCACAGAGAAGGCCTCGTCGGTGCCGTCGGTCAGGGATTGCCAGCTGGCGGTCCCCAGGGGGAGAGCATTCTCTGTGGGCGCACCAGCCCTTTGGAATCAACTGCCTGTTGAGCTCCGGATGGCTCCCAACCTTCGCTCTTTCCGCCGTGACCTGAAGACTTGGTTGTTTGAACAGGCCGGCCTGGACTAAGGGTTTGGGTTTATTTTTAACTATTTATTGTTGGGGCTAAATTAATTTAATTTATTTTTAATTTTTGTATGTTGTATTTTATCGCCCTGTACACTGCCCTGAGTCCTTTGGGAGAAGGGCGGTATAGAAATTCAATAAATAAATAAATAAATAAATTTCTCTTTAGTTTAATTTGTGTGAAACAAAATGGATAAATTAAATTTTAATTGTTTTTAACTTTTGTATTGATCTTTGTTTTAAATACCCTGTAAACTGCCCTGAGTCCTTCGGGAAAGGGCGGTATATAAATCCAAATAAATATCTATCTATCTATCTATCTATCTATCTATCTATCTATCTATCTATCAACAGGTAAATAATACCAGTAATAAAGGAAGGAAAGAAGTAAAACATAGATAACATCCTTGAAAATACTGAGAGTTTCATACATAAATTCATAAATGTTCCTAGGGAGAAATACAGAAGTTGTAAACATTAATATTCAGTAGCTTTTAGCAAAAATACATTTGCATGTATACATAGTCTATTAAGGTGGTTAAAAATAGAAACTGAATAAAAACAATGCTTAATTGAAGGGCTTGTCCAAATTCTTTGCTATGCTGCTAATTTTTTTTCACACTTTTAGATAGCATTGGTCCAAAGAAACATGTAATTTTGTTTTCCAATGTTTATAATACTAACCAACTAAAAACTAACAAGAATAGAAACTGAGAGAAAAAAATAATTGCTTATATTGCAACAGTTTACAAAACTTGGAAAATATTGTCAATGAACACAAGAGATCATCCATAGACCTGGTTTTTGTTTCATTCCTGGATTGGGAGGCCCTGGTCACAGTAACCCATGCCTTGGCCATCTTCCATTTTGATTACTTTAATGACTCTACATGGGGCCGTACCTGACGAACGTTCAGAAGATACAATCGGTACAGAATGTGGCAACCTAGGAAGTGATGAGTAATTCCCAGTATACCTGGGTGACTCAATTGCTTTGGGAACTGTACTCATTGCTGATTAGATCTTCAATGTGATGCATGGTGTACTAGTTCTTAACATGTAAGGCCTTTATGGCTTCCGACCTGGTTATCTAAGAGGTCACTTCTTCCTGTCTTCCCATCTGATCCCCTTGACTAAGAGCATTTTCCTCCAGGATGCATCCTTAAGAGATTCCCATTTGATGGCACCTTAGATACAAGCTTTTCATGGTCAGTCTCCACCCTCCCTTCTTGCAGAGATTTGGTGAGCACTATCTCTTCTAGTTTTAAGAAAGCTGTTGGGATCTATCCTATCCAGCACAGGAGGATGGGATGCAATGATTGAAAAGGAGGTTTCTGAGCACAGACTTCTCTACATGTAGTCCTTGACTTACGACCAGTCACTTGGTGACCATTTGACGTTCCAATGGATCTACTTAATACTTACAATCCAGATTCAAAGTTCTGAGAGACAGATAGTTGTGCCCCCAATCATGTGATCATATTTTGGGCACTCGTCAACCAGGCCACGTTTACAGCCAATGGCAATGTCCTACAGTCACGAACTGCTTGACAACCATCACAAGTTATGACCATGGTGGGAAGGGTCCATTCTGGTTAGGACTGCCTGTATTATCTTGCTTTTACATTTGGTATTTTATGCCTTTGAAGTGCTTCCCCCCTCTTTTTAAACTTTCTTTGGCATACAAAGAATCAAAATAAAAAAACGGTAAATATCATGATTAATTACCCATTTTTCCTGATTTGTTCAAAAAAAACACAACATTGTGGACCACACTTAATAACTTAATGAACTTTGCCACCAGAGATAACTTCTAACTAACGTGAATACAATTTCTCCAATATAACCTAGAAAGATTTTGATTAATGTATTATTATTTTAAAGGGATTTAGGAACATCTGCAAATTATTTTATGATCAGCTCTTCGTGACTTGCCTAAACTTATTAATCAAGTTCAAATACTCCAAACGTTCCATTTTTTAAAAAAAAAGTAGGCTATGGAGTATATTTTTATACTGAAGAAATTCATTTAATTTCAAGAATGTTAGCAACAGCCTAATCTTGGGCAGGATAAAACAGCTGCCTCAGTTTTCCCAGTGTTGTGTGTCATGAAAAACTGCTGATTATAAAATTCTGCTTTCAAGGTTCTGGTTTTTATTTCCAGCTGTAAAAAAAATTTCTTGTTTTGCCTTTGATATAATTCACATTGAAACAGAGGAGAGGGAATTGTAATCAGCTTTGGCTCAAGCTGCAAAATACTGCAGCTGGCCCTGGAAATGGGAGCTGATAACGATTTCGTCTCTAAGACACAGAAATTGGATTGCATTATTGTTTTTCATTGTATACCTATTGGATTGATAAATTGTTCAATAAAAAAACATGGCATATGAGTCTAAGGGATCTTTCTTTTAATGTCCACACATTGAACAACACTGTGACGTTGGCTTTAAGAGGGCAGACCCAACATCTTTTTGCACAGGAATGCCATTCAGATATTAGTGGATCACTATGTCCCAAAGGTGCTTCTTCCAAAAGACAACTAGACTTTCTTGTTGTTGTTTTTATATCAGCATAGCTGTTATAGATCCAAGGTTAGAGGACACCTGGTTAGATAAGGCTATCTTGAAGGAGACAAATATTGTAGACCATGGCTAGCAGGATTTAGAATAGATTAGCATAGATTAGGAGATTTGTTTTGACTGGCACCCTTACATGTTCAGGTTTTTTTCTGTCCTAGGGCAATGCACATCACAGTTTCAAAACTAGGTTCCCCTATCTATACTTCTTGGGAGTCAGATCAGATATCTCCTTTCCACAGGAGCTGTTATTGTCAATGAAGTGGTCTTCTGAGAAGGGAATAAGGAAAGTCAGTCCAAAGGAAATGAATTATGGAGAGAACTCCTTGTTAGGCAAGGCTGTCTTGTCTCCCTTCACTTGGGATCAAATTTAGGAATCTCATATGTAGGAGATAGCTATTGAGCTTTAGCCTTGTTCTCTGTAAAGCAGCCTTGTGATAATCTTATAGAGAGGTAGTAGCAGTTGCTAGTGGGCAACTTTCATCACGGCTTTTATTTAGCACAACCCCGTCTATGGTATTCTGTCATTGTTAAGGAATTTGCCGCTCTTAAGTTTCTGTTTACGTTGAGATTTTGCATACTGTATATGACAGCCTTTCTGCTTGCTAAACTGGATGTGCTGATGTTCTGGCACTCTTTGCATATTTATGGGTGCTGTCAAAGGAGGGAAAATAAAGAGGTGTATCCCAGATCGTCTATCAAATGCATTTGATCCTTAAATCCTTATAGCCAGTTCTGCATGGGTGGTCTGGAGCTTGCTGTATTTTTTTTTCCTCCTCTCCAAATGAAAGAATTATGCTTGGGTTTAGAAAACTGCTTTGGGGCTCTGGCATTTTGTCAAGGGCAGGTTGTTGTTTACATGTAGACACTGCATTTCACTTATCCCATGCAGGCTTATTGCTGACAGCTGCTTTATCGAAGGCAACCTCCATCCTCTCTCCAATAACCATTTCCCATGGATATAGATATCACCATGACCACAGCATATATATTACCTCATGTTAATGTTAGTACAAATTAGTTTGCACCAGTATTCCTCAGTTGCTGTTTTAATTTCCATTTTCTTTTGAAACTGGCACACCAAAAAATATATTAAATGCCCTCTGCCTACTGTACACCCATAGAGTAGTCAAAACCTGGCTCTTATGGAGGGTTTTGGGGGACAAAAATGAAATGATTCTATGCCAAGAATATTGGTGCTATTGATTGACACCTCTGAATTGGGTTAGGTTTTTATATTGTTTAATCTTACTTACCAGAATAGGAATTGTGAGCCATTCAGAGTCTTCACATTGACTCATAAAGGAAGGGGAAGGAAGGAGAACAAATTCTGCAAAAACGTACATCTGTTCTGTATGAAACCAAACTCTCTCTCTCTGTGTGTGTGTGTTTGTGTGTGTGTGTGTGTGAGAGAGAGAGAGAGAGAGAAATGTTGCATAATAACATGGCATGGATATAATTAACTATTACCATTTAAGCCAGCTCAAGAAAAAATAACCAGATTTCTAACAGTCCTTCAGATGGGAACCCTGATGGTAAATTGTATGCTCAGATATAAAAAGGGAAGGGATTTCTTTAGACAGCTGTATAATTGAGGAAAAATGCATGTATCGATGCTTCTGTGATCACAAAGATATGCATTATACATTGTTCCCTAGTACTTGCCAAACCAGGGATATATACTTCAAAAGAAGAGTTTCCAGAGTAAAGTTAATATGTGAAATTACTTCCATTCAAAAGAAAGCCACTATAGCATGTGATCACAACATGTAATTGTATTTAGATAATCTTATGTTCAATAATTAGCCAAACCTATCAGTTTCTTTCAGAAAAGTGCTTAACTATTCAGTAGGTGTGAATTCATAATTATGTTTACATAATTGTAAAACAATGGAAACTTGACATTTGAAGACTAGATGACCTTCATTGATATTCATGCCCCAAACGTTGTAATCTCTTATTTCATACATCCTTAAATAGAGGATAACTGTTGGCTTTATACTTCATATCCCCAGAAAAATTTGCCGGCACTGTAAGTGTCCACAATCAGAACACTTTGAAACAGTGATGCCTTTAGAAATGGAGAAGACGGTGACCAAGCTGATGTTTGACTTCCAGAGGAATTCGACTTCTGATGACGATTCGGGCTGTGCCTTGGAAGAATATGCTTGGGTCCCTCCTGGGCTGAAACCAGAACAGGTATTTGCTGTTGTTGCTTGTGCATGATATATGTGTGTAGAAATGCTACCATCTCATCAAGTTATAATGTTGTGTAGTGTAGTGTAGTGTAGTGTAATGTAATGTAATGTAATGTAATGTAATATAATATAATCTGTAGCTTTCTCAAATGAGACAAGGTTATTAGTCCTTGAACAGTCTTTACTGCTATCATGTTATAATGTATCAGGCAGGCATAGAGTCCACAAAGCTGACATTGTCATGGTTCAGACAGATGAAACCCTTCAAAAGAACTTTGAGGCGTTGTTTTCCTTAAAGAATCTTTTATTTGGGAAAAGTATTGGCACTACATAGTTGAAACCAAAAACTAAATCCCCCTCACCTGGATACAAAGTAACAAAGTACAATTCCCACCCCCCAATAAACAGCCATAAAGCATGTTCCCCAATTAGCTTGAAGCGCGGGCTTTCTCCCCAGCTCTCCAGACCACCAAAACGTTATTAGCTCTGGACCCAGTTTGTCCTTGGATTCCCATGGCAGAGTTATTGTGATTATGACTAACTGAATTCTCATTCCAATCCCCCTCCCGGCACCAACTAATTCTAAAAGCATAAAGAAAATGGCTGCATTTTCATCTGTTGTCAAAGCAAGAACATCTGATTAATGCAGCAGGTGAGAAACCAGGAGATGGTGAGTTCTAGTCCCACCATAGCCATAAAAGCCAGCTGGGTGACCTTGAGCCAGTCCTTTTCTCTTAGCCCAACTCACTTCACAGAGCTGCTGTTGTGAGGAAAAATAGAACACCTTGAATTGTTTATAACAATAATAAAGGCATGATAATAAATAAGTATGTAAGTAAGTAAGTGATGTCATTTGAGCTTTGAATGGGTTTTTTTTTCTAAAACAATTGCCTTTCATCCGATCATAAAAAAACAAAAAAAATAGCTAAACACATCTGTAATCAAAATATTGGTTCTGTATGTAGCATGGCATCTAGCAAATAAAGAAAACAGAAAGCAAAGGGTGCAAACAATTTCACTAGTTTGCTCTTTCCTGTTTTTATCATTTGTAATCTACTATAAATCCAGTGGATGAAATTGTTGTGTTGCCACCTAGCAATCACAAGGCAGAT
This sequence comes from Vipera berus, assembly GCF_964194415.1. Taxonomy (NCBI): domain Eukaryota; kingdom Metazoa; phylum Chordata; class Lepidosauria; order Squamata; family Viperidae; genus Vipera; species Vipera berus. Next base: position 256,776,586 of record NC_138203.1, read on the forward strand.
AATTGCATCCAGGCAGGGAAACCACTTATCTGAGTTTCAATTGACATCATTCAGAGGGGTAGTGAATATCTGCTCTGGTCTGCATACACATCCCTTGATCCTTCCTTTTCTGATAAGACAACAAAGTCATTTCAAAATCTAAGCCTGGGGGGTGGAGATAGAGGAGTTCTGGGCAAAGACAGAGAAGAACAGCTGGAATCTTAAGAATGGGTTCCAAATTAAGCAAATAAGGAAATCTGTGTTAGGAAACAATCACCTAGGAAACAAAGATTGCAGTGAAAAAAGTATCATGGCGAAAAGTTCTAAGACTCTGAATTAAGGTTGCAATTAACATGTTTTAGGGATTATCCAGGAAAATCTGGCAAGAATTCATCATGGGAATCAACCTTCATTTCTGATGTACAGGCTGTGTTTGTAGCCAATCTTCTGCATTTAGATATCTGGTTTACTTTAATGGGAATGCTGGTTAAAATAGTTGGTAGCTATTGTATCTGAATTGTATTTGTGCAAGTTTATATACATCCATTATTTCTTGAGTTCCTTCAGCAGCAGATCCTGCCCTCCTTGAATTTGACCAAGTGTACCATGTTCTTTTAGGTTTGGGTTTTTTTTAAATGACAGATTCCTGTTTTTGATATTTTCAGTGTTATCTTTCCTATGTTATCTCCATTTGCATCTGACTGACTGACTATGTGCCATCAAGTTGGTGTCAACTCTTAGCAACCATGAAGATAAATTTTCTCCAAGACAATCTGTCCCAACCCGGTCCTTTAGGTCTTCCAATGGTGTGCTCATTGCCACTATAGTTGCAGCTTTTTGTCTTGTTTTCTTGCTTATGACCACATCAATTTTAAAATTTTAAAATCTTCTTCCTCTTTTCTACTTTGAATAAAATTGGCTTTAATTTATACTATGGGTTATTGAACTAACTAACTAGAGGAGGGCTTTCTGTTTTGTGTAGTCCTATTTTCCAAAAGGTTCAACAGTTGACTTTTGTTGTTGTTAATTGCTAATATGGACTTGTTCATTGGGACCCCAGTTTCTCCCATACAAATGGGAAGAAGAAGATGACAGGTATCTCCCTAGAAGATAATTATGACTAACAGGGTACACCAAGTACTGCACCAAGGCAGGTCAAAGTATACAAAACCCAGAGAAAAGGATTTAGTTCTCCCATCTTTCACCCCATAGTGATGGCGAACCTTTTAGAGACCGAGTGCCCAAACTGCAAGCCAAAACCCACTTACTTATTGTTGGGTGCCGGGTGGGCGTGGCCCATTGGCTGGGTGTGGCCCATTGGCTGGGTGTGGCCCATTGGCTGGGCGTGGCTTTGGTGGTAACGGCAGACTGGGTGGAACTAAAAGGTTCAATCAGTCAGTTCCAACTTTGCAAGATCTTTTTTTTTTCCCGTGAGAAGTTGAAATTGATTGATTGAATTTTTTTTTTTGCTCATGGTGGCGGAGGCCTAAAGCAAAAAGGTTTTATAAAACTTAGCTGAAGGCCTAAGCCTGGGGCAATGGCGCGCATTACCACAGAGAGGGCTCTACGTGCCACCTGTGGCACACGTGCCATAAGTTCACCACCACAGCCATAGATTGTTTCTTCATCTCAGAAATATCTTACAACCATTTCCTTGGTATTAATGAAGTTATCTGTATTAAATACATTCATCAGTCCACCTGCAAATGAAGCCTCTCTGCAATAGGAATATTTAAAATTAAATAAGCATCAGAGTTTTTGCATCAGGGTTTTTAAGTTCTTCAAAACAGTTTGCAAAGCACTTATAGTTCAGGTAATATGATCCTATATTTTCACCTAATCCGTTGTGCATATCATCATAGTATGAGTAGAGATTTCAAAATGTATTTCATAGTTATACCTTTTAGCTGCAGCTGAATGGCATGTGTTCCATTTCAACTAGGAAGCTATACATTTCTAAGGCAAATACTGGGCCAATGATTTGCAATTGCCAGCATAGATCTTAATTGGGGAGATATAGATTTGCACCAGATTTTCACAGAATCAGAAATGTTACTGAATTATCTTTAAATTGTCACACAGTCTCAGCCAAATACAATAACAACAATACAAAAGCAATAATGGAAATAAATAATCAGCCACGTGCTTAACAAATCAAGTGAATCAACTCTAGTTCTCTACAAGATCCTAAGATTTGATCTATGTACAGTATCACAGGGCCCATTCCATAGGAATTCTCAGTTAGAACTCCATAATGTAAACTTACAAGGCTTGTAAGTAAAGAATGCTTCATTTTCCCTGCCCTCTTGACATATTAAACGTGTGAAAAAGATTTTGAGACTGTACCACAATTTCTGTGACACAGGTCTATTTACAGCATCAGAGGTCAAAAAAGCATGATGTTCCTGTTTATTTGTATAACTGCAGATATAGGGCTAAAGTCTCCAATTTTAATATAAAAGGAAGAGCATTCTTAATTTATCACTGAAATCCATTTAGAGGTGACTCAAACAAACGTGCACATAAACATTCCGATACATAGGGGCTCTTCTTTCGAATGTTCTGCGATGAGGTTCTTGTTCATGGAGAATCTAATAAGAGCATGCGATTATCAAAGCAAGCAACTCCAACATCAGGTTTTCTGAGGTTGTGTGGGGGAGAGGTTTCCAGTATTACTTATTGTATTTATTATTTCTTCCTTCATTTCTTTTCTATGATAACCTCTATGGCTGTGTGACTGTTGGAAAGAAAATTCTGTTTGAAGGAGACTTAGACAAATCATCATTCTCATTTGTATGTTTCAAATCACTTCAAAAATATTTGATTTGGATGTTCAGTGGACTTTGTGATTTTGCAGAATCTCTAATAGAGATCTTATAGATTTTCTTCCACATATGGATAAATTGTTAGGCACTTCGATCTATTACCTTCTGTGATCATTTTTTAAATCAAATCTCTGTACTTTGAATCTCAAGATCTTGCTAGATTGAAAAAAAATAGAACTAGAATCTTGCTGTCTTTCAGTTCAGTTTGGAACTGGGCTTGGAACAGCTAGTAAATCAGAAATATACAGTATTTAATGTAGCACTGCTTGCCCATTCAATTACAGAGCAACATTTAAATAAATAATACAAATAATATTAAATAATATTGTAAAATTAGGTACAGGTTGTTTCTTGTTTAACAACCACCACTGGGGTTGATAACTCAGCTGTTAAGCAAAGCAGATGCTAAGTAAAACAGGTCTTACTCCAACCGTCCTTTTCTTTACAGACCTACAAAGGAAGTAAATGCAAAGATTGTCCATAAGATTTTCTATCATCACCATAACTGCTAAATGAGGCAGTTACTAAACCAGGAGTGCCTCTCTCTCTATACTAATATATAATATTAAAGCCTACCAAAACAAATCTAAAATTCTAATACATATAATTGCAAAAAAAAATATTGAACATCCACATTGGGCCAAGAAATGAGGTGATTCACGTATTGTGTATTTTCCACAGTAATGGTCACTGGGACCCTAGACAAAAACATGAATAAATCATTTAGGAAATGTGTTATGTGAATACCGCAGTGTTGCCCTAATCTTCATCATGTAATCTCTAGGCACCATCAATAGCATAACTTTTTTTGTATAAATTTTATTAGTTTTTATAGGGTTAGGAATAAGTTGGGATCGGGATTGGGTTGGGATTTGGGTTAAGGTTGGGGTTGGGGTTAGGGTTTTGCTAAATAACGTTCTCAATATTTAGCAAACAGCATAATGTCTGGGTTCATGTGTTTAACAAGAAATAATAGATAATAGTTAATTATCGTAAACAATATGTTAATTGCTCAATAGTCTTTTTCTTACTAATATATATTCAAAGTTACATATCACATTCCTTTCTCTCTAACTCATGTTTCTAGCCATTGATAAAAATGATCCCATGTTCTAAAATACACTGTGTCTTCTTTCTCTTTTATCTTTAAAGTCAATCTGTCCATTTCTGCACACTCTAAAATTTTCTTAATACTTAATACTTCAGTTGGTAAATTTTCACTTTTCCAATGTTGGGCAAATACAATTCTTGCTACAATTAGTACGTGTAGAATTAAATATATAAATATTTAAATATATACAATCTTTCTCATAATTTGCTCCTATTATTTCTAACAAAAGTAATTCTGACTTAAAGTCTATTTGTTTTTTAGTCATTTTCTCCAACCATAAATGTATTTTTACCCAAAATCTTTTTGTTTTTGGCCATGTCCACCAGATATGATAGTAAGTACCTGGTCTTTGTTTGCATCTCCAACACTTGTTTGAAGTATTTTTAAACATTTTTGCTAATCTCACTGGTGTCATATGCCATCTGTAAAACATTTTATATAAGTTTTTTTATATGCCACTGCTTTAGTTAATTTAACATTTTTCCCCATAACTTTTGCCAGTCTTCTAATTCTGTTTTATTTCCAAAATTCTTTGCCCATGTTATCATCGTTTCTTTAACTTGTTCTTCCTCCAACTTTAACAGAAATTTATAGAGTTTCTTAATCAACTTTTCATCTGTTTTTTAACAGTATCTGATCAAATTCTGTCTGTTCCTTATAGAATCCCATTGTTGTAACATCTTTTTCATATCTCATTTTGAATTTGCAGATATGGCCACAATAGCACAACTTTCTTTGTAGTTAACTTCACAGGCTCTCTCTGGAACACGAGATGGAGAAGGGCTATTCAGAGGAATAAGATTCTGTAAATTGGGGGTGTCAAACTCGCAACATCACACAATGTGTCGCGACATATCGTGACTTTTTTTCCCATTGCCGGCAATGGAATGGGCGTGGTTTCGGCATGATGCATCTGGCCCGCGGTCCAGCAGTGTGACACCCCTGCTTTAGATGGTCTTAATCTGCAACTGTCAAAGCCCTGCTTTGCAGATCTTACACAGAACAAACCAAACCTCGCACAACACACTGTAATTTCAGTCTTCCTGAAGAACCATCCGGGTATCTAAAATGAGGATTTCCTGTAACCACTCAGGACATTAATAAGATGGATGGCGTGTGGAATATTATTAGTATAAAATGTATTTTTATTATTTATACTTGGCTTGTTTTATTCATCTTTTCTCCTAGTCATTTTTTATGTCTGAAATTGATAGCTTAATTTGCAAAGGACATGGTGAAAAGTGGCTCGCATGGATAATTGCTCTAGTAATTGTTTTCAAAAATAATTCAGGGAGGCCAGAAATCTTCCTCCAAATTTTTATCCTGTGTCTTTGCATAAGAATCTGATATTCTTTCTTAGGCTTGAGTTTGAAACTCCAAAACTGATTTGGCAATCCATTTCCCCACAGGGTGCAAATTTTACCAGAATAGAGAAAGTCAAATTCTGCCTCCCTCCTCTCCCTCTTGTCCTCTGTTCCTATATACTGTTACGATTTTGACTCATTACATTATGATTATTCCAAGTTGGAATCTTGCACATTTAAAGATAACCTCTAGGAATCTATATGCTAATACAAGTGAATTTATTAAATAGTAATTGAGCATGCCTGTAGAATAACTGCAAGCAAGAAGGGAATATAGATTTGAGAAGCATAGATATCCTTAGATTTTTTTTTCACCTTTCTGAAGACGTCTCAGAATATCCACGTTGCATGACCCACCAAGGTGTATTTAAGCTCCTGAGTTAATGCTAAACTTGAACATCTGGTGTTAACTTTTTTAAAAGCAGGGAAATAGAAAAAGAAACTGTAAATGGGATGGTCGCACTTCTGTCTTTATTGTATCTTAGTAATTGGGAGTCTCAAGGTTTTTGAGTAGTCTATGAATTGAAGGCATGAGAACAGTAAATGAAGCTGTATTACCAGCTGCTTAGCAACGTATAGAGAAGGTAGATGCTTAGCAACAGGTGATCTTCAGTTCCTAAGCTACAGGCACTTAGATTCCTGCGTATTAACAGGATTTATCGGACCAGGAGCTTGCACAAGAATTGGGTAGTATGGGATATTTAGGCTCAAATGATTTGTTTCCAGATGTAAAGGACATCCTCCAAATGAAGCAAAGATGCATCCTTCAGCAGCTCAGTAACTCAGACTTCTCATGCAGAGTTTCTAGGTATATATTTTTTCTCTTTTTCCCCCCAACTTTAGCAGATAACATCAAATTGCTTTTTATGTTAAACCATAATAGCCAACTTTATGGTTAATTTAAGAACTAGAAAACTAGAGCTCAAGACTTGGTGGTCATCACATATGGGAAACGTTGGGGTGAGATAGAGTGGAGAAGTGGGGAATGGACCGCCATATCTTTTTAGCCACAAATACCACTTACCCAACCCAGTATAAACAGGGAGCCATTCCATCATCTTCTTTCATATGCAGTAATAACGAGGAGGAGGAGATCAGAGCTAGGAGAATATGGGGGCCAACAGTGACCTTCTTGCAAGTGACCTGGCCAGTTTGATAAACGTGATTTTACATCATCGGGTGAACATACCCTTTGACTTGTGCATCGCATTCACTACCATGTCTTCTTTGAGCAACATGTAGTCTAGGTTTGGATTTGCCCTAATCACAGTGTAAAGTTTACTTTCCTAGGACTGTAGATGGATCAAAGCAGATCAGTTCAGGAATAAATTGTTGAATTGCATAGGGTCATGCAGCGTTCCGTGCGCCTTTGGCGTCTAGTCATGCCGGCCACATGACCACGGAGACGTCCTCGGACAAGCGCTGGCTCTTCGGTTTTGAAACGGAGATGAGCACCGGCCCCTAGAGTCGGAAACGACTAGCATGCATGTGCGGGGGAACCTTTACCTTTACCTTTTATGCAGCAAGAACGAGCATGAAATCAAGTGAGGAGAAGCAAGGGCATCTGCCTGGCAACCAAGTGCGGATTAGTCTGCAATAGTCCCATAGCTACTTACGGTTGCAAAAGTTGGACCAGGGGAAAAAAAAACTAGACAGGAGGAAAAAAAACACTTGTTCAAGCTGTTAGTGTTGAAGAAGATCCTACACATTCCTTGGACTGCAAAGGTGACAAGCCATCAAGTACTGGAGTGTATAAATCCAGACATATTGCTAGAAGGTAAAATCACAAAAATCCGCCTTACTTATTTCGGCCATGTCATGGGGTCATACTCACTGGGGAAAAAAGCAGTTTTGCTTCAAATGTTCAATAGGTAAAAGGAAATGATATGAAAAACATGATGGCTAGACACCCTCAAAGCCAACCCCTGCCAGAGTGTAAAACAACTGAAAAAAGCCCTGCAAGATGGGAAATGTAGGCAGAGAGCTGGTCCACAAAATCTCTGTGAATTGGACACGATTGAATGGACATTATCATCAAGCTATTGTAGCCTATAAGTCATGTTCAACTTCTCATGTGATTTTAATGAATTCTGCCAGCTTTGGTTGAATCCAGCAATATAAATAAGCAGTGTAACTAGGCCAACTTCATGGATTTTTGTTTTAATCACAAAAATTTGAATTTTTGAATTTTATTGAATTTATATACCGCCCTTTCCCGTAGGACTCAGGGCGGTTTACAGGGTATATAAAACATCAATACAAAAATTAAGAACAATTAAAAAAATTAAATTAAATCCCTGAAAAAATATAAAACCCCAATTAAAACCCCAATTAAAACTCAGCCTGGGCCGGAGAGCTCGAAGAGCCAGGTCTTCAGGTCTCGGCGAAATGATCGAAGGTCAGGGACAGTCCTAAGCTCCACGGGCAGCTGGTTCCAAAGGGCAGGCGCCCCCACAGAGAAGGCCCTCCCCCTGGGTGTTATCCGCCGGCATTCTTTTACCGCCGGCACCCTAAGAAGGCCCTCCCTGTGGGAGTGCACAGGATGAAGGGAACTTGATGCCGGCAGCAGGTGTTCCCTCAGATATCCTGGACCCAAGCCATTTAGGGCTTTATAGGTCATCACCAGCACCTTGAATCTCACCCGGAGGGCAACCGGAAGCCAAGGCAGCTCGCGGAGCAGAGGTGTTACATGGGAGTAACGGGAAACCCCCATCACAACTCGCCGGCTGCATTTTGCACCAGCTGAAGCCTCCGAGTGGTCCTCAAGGGCAGCCCCATTTATTTTATTTTTTTTATTTTTATTACATTTATATCCCGCCCTTCTCCAAAGACTCAGGGCGGCTTACAAGCTTAGCAGTAGCCTTCATTCTATGTATATGCCTGCTTGTTAGGGCTTTCGGCCCCCACCAAGCGGCATTATTACAAAGTCAGCTTATTGCCCCCAACAATCTGGGTCCTCATTTTACCTACCTCGGAAGGATGGAAGGCTGAGTCAACCTTGAGCCTGGTGGGATGCGAACCTGCACTAATTGCAGGCAGCTGGTGTTACTTAAGGAGGCATTAGCCCACTGCTCCACCAAGGCTCCACCATGTAGAGAGCGTTGCAGTAGTCTAAACGGGAGGTCACGAGCGCATGAGTGACTGTGCGTAGGGCACCGCAGTCCAGATAGGGTCGCAACTGGCGCACCAAAAAGTTATGTTTGGTTCATTTTCTTAATGCACAGCTGTGCCTGTTTTTTAGCCTTCCATTCTGTCTGCCCCACTTCTTCTAGTCATTGTAACTCCTTCATCTCTTTTCTCCATTTCTCTGTTGTGGGGGCCTTTTCTTCAGTTCTCTTCTGTGAGGAGCAGATTTTTTTTACTTATTTATATTTCATTGTTTCTTCAAAGCAAGACATAGTTCATCTTTCCTTTAGTACCTAGGTACGATTTTGTCTTCTCATTATCTTCATGGAACATGTATAATTTCTCAACATTTAAAGCTGGGGAATTGTTTTTAGGATTGAAAATTTCCAGTTAGGACTATGATCCTCCTTGTGATGATTGAGGTGCCATTCATTCTCAAATACATCTCTCAGTGGTTATCAGATTCTCTGATTCATATCCCAAAGGTGCTCTTTTTTTTTTAAGCAAACGGCAACTGGACTTTCTTGATTTTTCTTGAAGACATTTCATTTCTCGTTTAAGAAGCTTCTTCAGTTCATTCTTCCATTCAGAACTGAAGAAGCTTCTTGGATGATGTGAAATGTCTTCAAAAAAAAATCAAGAAAGTCCAGTTGCTGTTTGAAAAAAAGTGCCTTTGGGACAACCATGACCTGGATGACTGAGAATGTCTATAGATACTGAGAATGATTTTTTATATATATACTTAAAAATAGGGGCCACCATATAGCTATAAGATAAAGGAGGTGGTGGGTACCATTGATTCTACTAAACCTGTGCAATTTGTGCCTCATATATTTTCTCCCACATATTTTGAGAATGGGCTAACCCGCTTCACAGCCGTTTGAGGAGAATGCTTGCAAAGTCTAACAATTCCAAATGTGTCTTCCAACCCCCAAGCTTTGGGGATCTCTGATTTAGGTCTTTGAATCTAATTCCCTAATCTGAATCTAATTCAGATTAAATCTGACATGACTGTCCAAACCACAATGGTCGACATGACATTGCTTCAGTTTTTTAAAAACTGCTATTCTATTCTCTTTAGTCTTTTTGAAGATAAATATGCTGAATTTCTTCAGTCTCATAATAGCATAGCAGTCCAATCACTGATTAAATGAAAATCATAGGTAGCAAGTAATATTTTTAATTGGTTTAATTATAACTGCAGAAATAAAGAAGCAGAGAGCTTGGACAGTTATAAAAACATGTGATAAAGCAAAATTTTGATTACCTCCTCAACAGCATTCTATGAATAGAATCGATTCTCCAGCTGAGGTAAATAAGCCTACTTTAATAATTTGGTGGAGCAACATTGATTTATACCAGCTGAATATCTGGTTCATAATATATAATCAGACATTCAGCTGTTGAGCACCAAAAGAGTTCAGACAGCATCCAGTAGATACACAGAATGGGCCCTTCATTAGCCGAACTAAATAAACTCTGATTATCCAGTTTTCTGCTTTTCCATTTCTTATTGCAGAGTCAATGTAAATTATTTGATAGTGATTCCATTCCTTTTGCAACCTGGCTTCAAGCTGTACTTGAAATCAGTTCAATCCCAATTTTGTTCTCTCAGTCCTAGCAGCTGCTTGGCGCATATCAGCTGTTAGGCGCGTCTTTTAAAAATCAACCAGAGACCGGCCTTTTCCAGCAAAGCTGGAACCATTGTAATTATAAACAAGTGAGCTTGTCACGAACAGGCCACACCCACATTCCACAATTTGAACGTTATAACTGCCATACAAGTGTATGTACTGACTCCCTTATCATTGAGCCCTTGCTCTGATGATGTCAACAGCTTGTTGATGAAAGCTCAGCAATAAAGAAGAATTTTCTCTTATATCCCGGAGTTCATCGTTTTTATTTTTACTGACTTCAAATGTCTACACCTGGGATTCCAGTTTTTAAATTTATTAAATATACATACATACATACATACATACATACATACATACATATACACACACACACACACATACATATACATACACGATGCTGCTCTTCAAGGGTTAGATGGACTAGACACTGATATTTGAACCCAGATTTTTTGACATTTATATTTTATTGGGTTCTTCTAATCTAGGTGAAATGTTAATATACATTGCTAGTCCATGTATGATATGCCACATGCTAAATAAATAAATAAAATCCATAAATATCAGAACTAAGTTTGCTGTCAACTTTGCAACGGACCTGGCCGAAGCCATTTTGTTCATTTTAGGTTGCCACAAAATGGGGGAGGGGGGAATTGAAAGCTTTCTATCACTGGAGATATTTAAGAAGAGGCTAGACCAGTGATGGCAAACTTTTTAGAGACCGAGTGCCCAAACTGCAACCCAAAACCTGCTTATGTATTGTCAGGTGCCGGGTGGGCGTGGCTCATTGGGTGGGCATGGCTGCGGTGGTAAGAGCAGACTGGGTGGGACTAAAAAGTTCAATCAATTCCAACTTTGTGAGATCTTTTTTTTCCCTGTGAGAAGTTGAAGTTGATTGATTGATTGATTGAACCTTTTTTTTGCACACGGCAGTGGAGGCCTAAAGTGAAAAGGTTTTATAAAACCCAGCTGAAGGCCTAGGACTGGGGTGACAGCATGCGTACCCACAGAGAGGGCTCTGCGTGCCACCTGTGGCACGTGTGCCACCTCTGGCACGTGTGCCATAGGTTTGCCACCACAGGGCTAGACAGTCACTTGTCTGAGATGGCATAGGTCCTCCTGCTTGAGCGGGAGGGGCTGGACTAGAAGACCTCCAAGGTCCCTTCCATTTTCTATTCTATTCTATTCTATTCTATTCTATTCTATTCTATTCTATTCTATTCTATTCTATTCTATTCTATTCTATTCTATTCTATTCTATTCTATTCTATTCTATTCTATTCTATTCTATTCTATTCTATTCTATTCTAAACAGTTTTCTGTTTCCCTCAGCTGGGGAGGATGATCCTAGGAAGCTCACCTCTGGGTATTATTGGGAAACGTAGTTGATTGCATAGCCAGTGGGGTAGGAACTTTAAGTTTGTATTACTGTTGCTTTTTGGGGAGGGGTTTTTAGTCTTGGTTTCACTTTTGACTGTGCTGATACTTTGTATCCAACAAACATGTTTTTAGAGGGAAACCCAAGCCTCAAGAGTTCTGTTCTAATTGGTCTCACCTATGGAACCATGACATTTACTTTGTCAAATATCTCCGGGCTGCAGAGAGTAGATAGAAACAAAAGAGAGCTTGGATGAACCCAGATATATTTATTTATTTATTATTTTAATCCCATTTATATCCCGCCCTTCTCCGAAGACTCAGGGCGGCTTACAATTTAAGCACAAACCAATGTGCTTAGCAATAGCCTTCATTCTATGTATATGCCTGCTTATTAGGGCTTTCGTGCCCCCCCCCCCAAGCGGCATTATTACAAAGTCAGTTTATTGCCCCCAACAATCTGGGTCCTCATTTTACCTACCTCGGAAGGATGGAAGGCTGAGTCAACCTTGAGCCTGGTGGGATACGAACCTGCACTAATTGCAGGCAGCTGGTGTTACTTAAGGAGGCATTAGCCCACTGCTCCACCAAGGCTCTATTATAAGTAGTCATTTGAGCCTCAGCACATTCATGGAAATAACCAAAAAATTTCAGAAGATTTTCTTTCTTTTCTTATTTACATTTAATTACTCTAAGGCATTAGAGATATTATTGTATTTTAATTATAACTATAATATTAAGATACAATATTAAGAATCTTAGCATATTACACAAATTTCTATAAATTATATAAATATTGTATTGAAATAGCATGTACTAAAATTGAGAAGATGCAGCAGTTGTTGGGTTTATGTGATTAGAGTTAGTACGTTAAAAGATTGAGCTAGTTTTATGTTAACATTGTATGTGTATGCTTTTAGTTTTTACAAATGTTATTTATTCATTATCCTATATATCTTTTTTCTGATTTTATTAGCACTTTAAATTTTTGTTTGTAGTTTATCACATTTTCTCATTATAAACATATATACAAAATAATGTAAATGGATTTTTTTAAATGGTAGTAATGGTTTCCCAACTGTATTTAGGAAACCTCTCCTCCCAAATTTCATGTTTAAATTACCATCCAGCTTAAGCAAAACAGCCCTTTTCTGACTTCAGCACAAAGTAATCTCAGCTACTCTCATGGATAATACAAGATGCTTATTTCCGGCAATGTTCCTTTTAGCATAAACCTAATAAATAACTGAGCTGCCCATTTTTCATCTTAAGTATTCAGTGCTGTTTGTTCCAGAATTTATGCCCTAGTGGGGCTGTCTAAAGGTCTCCTGACAATCTGCAGGACATATTTCTAATGCTTTTACCACAAATTAACATCCTAGAAATTGGAGGCTGCCAATTTCTTTGATGTTAGAGAATTATAGTCTGTGAAACAATCTTGCGATCGGTACTAAAGATTGGCTGGAAAACTCAGGGATGTCTTTACTTGTTGTGCATTTGGGACGGGGAAGGAAAAAAAAGGTAATTTGATTTTTGTCATTCCAAAGCAAAGTGGAAAGGACACAAATCTGATGTAGTTAATACCTTGCTTTGCTCTCTCTCTTTCTCCAGTGAGAGAATTTCTCTGCTCATACAGAAGCCACCTTCTTGAACCTAGTTATCAGAAGTCAATTTCTGAATTGTTTTCATTTGAAGTTATTGCCTGTTTGATTGATTAGAGAGCCAGGTGTTCATCTAAGCAGTATTCAAAATGTGATTTGAAACTGATCGTTTGTGCCTCAAGTGAGAAGTCTGGATTAATGTGTTCTGGGACTCATTTGTTTGTTTTCTTGGTTATCCATGATATTTCGAGAATTTTTTCTCCAACTATCTTACTTCTTCAAAGTCCAATTTTCCCCTCCATAAAGTTTCACAGGAAAATGTTTGCTTCAATAAATATCTTTTCCAAGGTGTTCATATTTTTGACACCCAATGTAAAGACCTAACTCCCTAGCCCATAATGCTGTGAAAAGTAGAAGGAATGAAAAGAGAATGACTTTACTTTGAAAAGTAAGCCTAAGTCAAGATGGGAGTTAGATATCATTTAGTAAATGATATATGGTGGGTTTTTTTGCAAAACACGAATTCCACTTAATTTATTAATTTTATTCATGGTGTATGTGGGGGAGGGGTGTCACACAAATGCATTGATAATTTCAGGGGTTTTTAGTATAGCAATGTTTGAGAGAGCCTGCCTTAAAACAATGTTGTTCCAGTTAAATAAGTTTTCTGTTACAGTGGGATTCTCCCCACCCACATTAATAGCTGAGCTTAGATCACTTGAATCAAATATTTTTCTTAAACATTTAAAAGTTAGTATAATGGATGCTAGACAATGTTTTTCAATGCTGGACAGAATAGCTGTAATAGCTTCAATAGCTGTTGAAATCAATCTTCCTAACTTTAACATGGCTTTAAAGGGTTAAATAAAGTGATAGATGGGACAGATCTATGGTATGACCGTTAGTCTTGAAGGCACAGACTTACTTTTGGAAACCAGGGAAGAATTTTCCCCAATTACAGGGAGGAAGGTGTTGCCTTGGTCTCCTGCTCATAAGCTTCTCAAGAGACCTTAGCTAGCCATAGTGAGAAAAAAATGCTGGACTGCAGAGAGCTTTAGCCTCATTAGAACTGTTCTTATGTTCACCTCTCCAAAGGTCGTTCGGAGAGGTGCGCATGCACCTCGGAATGGGCAGCGGCGCCGCTTCTTGGGAAAGCTGCTGTGGCCCGTCTGCAAAGATGCCGCTTTCGACAGCTTTGTAGACGGGCCATGGCAGCTTTCTCAAAGAGTGGCGCCGCTTAATCACTTGATACAGTAAAAAATATTTTTTTGCTTCCTTTTTCCTCCATAATAAGTTTTTTCTATAAAATTCTACTTGTCCAACAGACCAGAGGCTCCATTTCACACACATATTTTAAAACAGAAGTTGCACAGTTAAGTCCTAACGAGAATGGTTTCTTTCTGCTGTGGCAGAAAATCTGATGGAATGAGCTGCAGCTCATGAAGCTTATGCATTTTTTAATCATTAGAAAGTTTTATTAGTTTATAATATACAATACAATGGAAATACAAAAGCTTATGCCTTTTAATGAAATTTAATAGTTGAAAAAGCTGCTGTCAGACTCCTTATTTTTTGTACTATTGACTAATACTATAATGCCACTACAACTATTGTCTTCTGCTATAATGATTAGCATTGCAGGTGATTTTAAATGTAAGGAGAGGAAAGCTAATACATAGGGCTTTCCTGCCTGAGCAGGGGGTTAGACTAGAAGACCTCAAAAGTCCCTTCCAACTCTTATTATTATTATTATTATTATTATTATTATTATTATTATTATTATTATTTTATTGCTGTTGTTACTGTTATTGTTATTATTTATAGCATTGGACTTTTTTCTTTAAAAAACCTCCACAGTTAGGCAAAAACCTAAATATCCAAGAGGCTTCTTCTATATATTTATAAAAAAGAGGTTATAACAGTGGTGGCGAACCTATGGCATGCGTGCCAGAGGTGGCACTCACAGCCCTCTCTGTGGGCCTGCCTGCCATCCCCCCAGCCCTACCTCCACCTTCGGCCCCCTCCTCACCAGCAGCCCCCTGGAGGAGAGTCACCCCTGGGCATGGCCAGCGTGGAACAGCACAGCCAAGGACATGGCAGTGGGGACAAGGCTCTGCCCTTTCTCCCTGTCGCATGCAGATGATATGGGCCGTGGACGGAGGGCACGGCCGCCATGGTGCTGCGGCGGGCCACGGAGGCAGTGGGTGGCCCTGCAGGCAGGGCAGGGCAGGCAGAGCAGAGGGGGCAGGGGCAGTTTTGGGGCACTCAGTCTCTAAAAGGTTCGCCATCACTGGGTTATAACATACGTACCTTTTCCATTGTGATTTCACAAGAACGTAAATAATATAAATAATAGTGCCAGTTCAGATCATCTCCTTAAAAGGTTTGGAGTGAGATAGAAAAACTTAACTGTGCTTAAACCCCGTTTATAATAGTGGAATGTGACACATTTTTAAACCTGGTTTGTGCTTAAGTCTCACGAACCTGAGTAGGTATTGATCAGGTTTAAGCATTCATTATACAGACTCAGGCATTGTTTTGCTGTAACATTTCTTTGTAAAAAGGTAAAGCTCTTCCTGTCCAGTCTTTTGCGACTCTGGGCATGGTGCTCATCTCTGCTTCTTGGCCAAGGGAGCCGGCGTTGTCCGAATACATTTTCCATAGTCATGTGGCCAGCATAGCTATACGGCATGGAACGCTGAAGTGGTACCTATAAATCTACTCACATTTGCTTGCTTTTGAACTGCTAGGTAGACAGGATCTTGGGGAGGAACAGGATCCTGTTGTGCGGCACTCAGCTCTCGAACCTGGGCTGTCAGCTTTCCAGCTGACAAGCTCAGCATTTTTAACCACTGAGTTATCACTCCCCCATTTCTTTTATATAAAATACCAAATGGTATTGAGGCTCAAAATGCTAATAAAGCACCTTTTCTGCTAATCTGTGATTTTTATTCACATTCTATCTGTGCTGTAGTTTGGGGTCTGAAACTGAAATGAGAAGAGATTCTTTTTTTGGAAAAAAACAAAACCAAACACCTTTATATCACCTGCGGCATGGGATTACATGCATACCTTCTTGTTCCTCAACTTTAATATGGGTTAATGTGGTTTATGAACAACAACCTCCAACCTACAGAGGTTATTTTGGAATGATGGTTATCCTGATAGACAGGCTGATTAAATCTACTTAGGTGATCTCTTTTCAGACATCCTCTCTCTGGAAATGCTCTTTGGCAAGTTTGGCTGTATTCAAAGTTAGTCATCTTTGTTTTTTGGTCGTCTGCTTATGGACCAGATAATAAATAATTCTCCAAACAGCAATTTTTAGCTATCGTTCCAGATAGCTTTTTCCCTCCTCTCCACTTCATCATATTGAAAACATTATATATTTTAAGTACTGTATCCAATACGGGACAAAAGCTTTCTCCATTTTGCAGATGTATTTTCTTACGTGTTTGTTTCTCTTTTCCATTAGAAAAAGAGTTAAACCTCTTACGTGGCTTTGAAGCAGAAAATAAAATGTCTATAAATATCTTAGGCAACATTATTATTTTCTCTTTAAGCGTTCAGAAATTACGTCCACCATTAAATTGTTCTAGTTTACAGCTGGGATAGAACAGTGCCTGTTTAGAAAGCCATGAGATTTGTTGAAGCAAAAAATAATAATAATTGTTGATTCATCTATTTAAAACATTTCTCTACTACCTGTCTGGCGAGTGTGACACTTTTTAAATTGCCTAGCTGTTACCACTAGAAGATGTCAGTTTATACCCTGCAGTAATTGCCCTTCCTCTCTGCAGCAGTGAAAAAGTAATCAAATGGTGATCCTGAATCTGATTACATCTAATAGTGTATTCCTGTTTTTTCTCCCTGAAAAAAGGAGGTTTGTTTTTCTGCTTCAGTGGTAATAATGTTAACATGAAACAAATAGGAAGACGCTCATGCAGTTGGTAGGCAGCTTAGTGGCTGCTCATATCCATGCTGATATTATAATGGAAATGGGATTTTTTCCTGCAATGGTCGTCCCCAATTCTGTAATAGATTGCAACTTAAAATTACTGAGGGCTCATCATTGCAATCTTTTAGGAAAGGACTGTACAGTCATATTTTCCTTCGCTTGTTTTATAGACCTTATAGTATTATTGGTGTTTAGTTACAATTGCAGCCTAGATTATAGCATCGTCTGCGCTGGCCGTTTGTTAATAATGATTGTTAAATGTTGTGCTGTTTTATTATTGTACTAAGCTTAATTATGTAAGCTGTCATCAGAGGACGTTTCTCTTTATAAACAGACTTAGAAATATTTAAAATCCAAAAGTAGAATCAATGTAATGAGCCTAAACTAGAGGTGGGCAACTCTTTTATTGGTAGATATATTTGGTGTGTTCTAGGCACTCTTACCAGCACATGTGATCTATTCACAAAATCAACTGTAGATCAGTTCTGACTGACAGCACCTATCCATGAACACAACTTGCAGTCAGAAGACGTTATGAAAACTCTTTAATTTCACAACATCTAGACATACTTAACCATAGTTTCAATTAGGAAAATGTGACTGTCCTAGACCAAGCCAAGTCCAAAAACACCAGGGAATTTCTAGAAGCCTGGCACTCTGACAAAGCCATCAATAGACACATAGACATTAACAACATCTATAGGTAAAGGGTAAAGGTTCCCCTGCACATGCGTGCTAGTCGTTTCCGACTCTAGGGGCCGGTGCTCATCTCCGTTTCAAAGCCGAAGAGCCAGCGTTTGTCCGAGGACATTTCCATGGTCATGTGGCCGGCATGACTAGATGCCAAAGGTGCACGGAACGCTGTTACCTTCCCACCGTAGTGGTCCCTATTTTTCTACTTGCATTTTTACGTGTTTTCGAACTGCTAGGTTGGCAGAAGCTGGGACGAGTAACAGGCGCTCACTCTGCTCACGGCACTTGGGATTCGACCCGCCAAACTGCCGATCTTCTGATTGACAAGCTCAGTGTCCTAACCCACTGAGCCACCGCATCCCTCTAACAACATCTATAGACTATGCAAAAGAGACAATCAACCAGCCAAAAAGAGAACAAAAAGACCCAAGCACCTCTCCACCAGCAGTCAGCTCCCAGATCAGCATAGATTAACTCCAAGATTAACATCAAACCAACAATCGTAAAAAATACCGCAATCAAGAAACTACCAAAGAAGCCCAACCAAAGAATCTCTAAGACCACCCCTACCAACATTGACAAAGCAAGCCACTAGAATACAAACTGGCAGCAAACCCCACTCCTTAGTAGCACTGATGATGTTACCTGATGTTTGGGTAATGAAATGTCTGCAAGAAAACAACCAAGCTTAGAAAGCACAAAGGATCCCTCATTTCAACACTGAGCTACAAATATTCTCCTTTATTTGCACCATGTGTTGATAACCACTGGAACCACTAAGGCTGGTTTATGCCATAATCTTTCAGCCTTGCTTTTCTGATCTTGTGTTCTGTACCAGCCTGCTACCAGACCTGCAGAAAAGGCAGGGACAACCCCTTTACAAACGGCAAGAGGCTGGAACTAAGCCTGCCAAATTTATTAACATAAAACAGAGCAAAACAAGACACGAACCATGAAACAGGAGCTATGAAACAGGAACTATTCAAGCGGTTGCCTTCAGCAAACCAGCCCTCCCACGCATTCCCCTTTTATACAGTTCAGGGCGTGGCTTCTCTCTGCCTCCTTCCAAGGTGCCCCATTGCCTTCCTCTGTTTACTCCTGATTGACTGCCTCCTGCGTCGGGCGTCCTTGAACAGGGCCAGCTGTGGGTCATCTTCATCCACGCTGTCAGGCTCACACAGCTGGGTCTCCGTCGTGACCAGGTGGGAGGGGCCTGGCTGAGGGCTCTCATCAGCAAGCTCTCCAACCCCCTCAGCAAGCTCTTCAACACCCCCCTCCTCCTCTGAGTCGTACGACCCAACTGCCGAACCCACAGGCTGACCCTGAATCACAACATCTTGCTACTGTGTGATCTTCTCCAATTCATTGTCTTCTACTATCCTCATCAAATATTACCACATCAATTACACACACTTTCTTTTGTACAACAGTTAAGTCTTGTTAACTTAACTTAACTTTTTGAATTCAAAAAGCCACAATATTTTTTTTTACCTGCTCATTTTTGAATACTTTATTCAAAACCCTAACCCAGGCATGTCAAACTGCCAGCCCGCGGGCCAGATGCGTCACGCCAAAACTGCGCCCACCCCATTGCCAGCAATGGGGGGAAAGTCCCGATACGTCACGCGATGTCACGTGATGTCACGAGTTTGACATGCCTGCCCTAACCCATCAATTTTTCATTTCTGACAAATGATAACTTTTACAGATGTTGTTATTATGGTTGGTCTCAAGATCAGCCTGCTGTTTAAACTGTCTGCATTTTTACCCACCTATTCAGTCCTTCCCAAGGGCTTTTGTTTCACAAGGTTGTTAACTGCTTCCTATAAAATTATTATTTATATCATACATTTCATTGGCTGATGGTTGTATCTTATAAAAGGTTTTCCATTTTTCAATTTTCCCACTTCATTATTTGACAGATGAAATCTATGGAATTGCGCTTGTACCTCAGATGATGATGCTTGTCTCTTAATGTTTGCAGTACCAGCATAAGATTATGTTTCAAAATGATATCCTGGAGCTGATTCCTAGAAGCACATTTTACCACCTCAAAATTTTTCCTGTCTTTATTGTCTGTACATTACGCTCCCCTGGGTGTCATCTCTGAGGAATATAAGATTGAAATGGTTGCTGCGGATCTAACTAAACTTTAGTGTCAGTAAAATGACTTGCATTTTGCTGGAGCCATTTTGAATTTCTTACTTTAAAATGACACCGTTGATCATATTATACAGAGTAGAGTCAAAATATCAGTGAAATGCTCTGCTTGGCAATTACTCTCTTTTTCTCTAATTTCTAAGGAGGGTTTTGTGCTCTGAACCAAAGCTGAACACCGCATGATTACATATCTTTTAAGAAATTATAAAACTCTGTTGATGAGTATCAGAGCATGGATCTTTCAAGACATTTAATAATCTGCTGGACTCAACTTTGATCTTGCCCTTGCTTTTACAGTGTGAGTAAATTTAAGTCTCACACTCAATATCATGTAAGAGGCAATCTTATTGTTTCTTCTAAAGGAAGCCCAATAAAACTTATTTTGTGTAACTGAGCAGAAGACTATGTTAATTAAAAGATACCAAAATGATTATGATTTAGCTATTACATTCACCTTTCTTCAAGGAACACTGGGGGTTTATCTGAGTTACCATTTTAATCTCTATAATAATGGTCCTCTGAGGTACATTTTGGGGGGGCGGGGGTGACAGAGTGATTTACTGAAAGACATCTGGGAGGGAAGTTATTGAGGGTAGACATAAACATGGTTCTGTCCAATCCTAGACTTTCTTATTCACTTACTTGCTTATTTACTATACTGTTGTTTATTGCACACTCCTTTTTTCTCCTCTTTTCCTCACAACAACCCTATGAAGTGGGTTGGGCTGACTGGTCCAATGTCACCCAAGCAGTTTTCCGAGGCAGGACTGGAACTCATGGTCTCCTGGCTTCTAGTCTGGTGCCTTAACCAAATTGGTCTAACCTTAACCCTAATAATGATACAACACTGGTTCCTTTTCTCCTGATCAGATTCTGCTTTTTCAGTCTTATTTGTGCACACGTATTGGAGAAAATAGCAGTCATATTTCTCTAGAATGAATCACCAGAATGATGAAAAACCTGTGGCATCAGTCATAAGAGGAGCCAGATGCTTTATCCATGTAATTGAGCTCATTATAAAGATCCTGCGTATGTTTAAATCCATGTTTTTGGGAGTCAGTGATAGACAGAAATGGCAAAACCAAATCTCTGAGGAGCTGTCATCGTAAATTCTGCCCTCATAACAGACAGGAGAGTGGCTTATAGTGTCATATATGTGACCATGCATGACAGCAATTACAGATAATTGCACTTGTGCACTGTCAAGCTTTGTATAATGTGTGTCAATTACTGGGCCAGCTAGATGGGTCAGTAAAGAGCAATGATTTTTATTGCTATAATTGGAAGCATTTAAGGCATGTTTGGCTTTGTCTGGGTTCTAGTTATAGGTTCATTATATTCCATTCTGGTTCCATCTCCTTGCAAAATCTAGTTTTCTTTTGGAGCATCTAGTTTTTGGACAAACATGGAAAATTAGACACATTTTTCCATATTTATGCCCATAATTATATCATTCCCATTTCTCTATGCTGGTTTTGGCATCCTGAAAGGAAGATTTATAATGGTTAGATGTAGAGCATCATCCATGGAGAATAAGGTAAGAAGTAGAACATTTTCCACGGAGATTAACATACTGTAGCCAGAATAGAACCTGCACTGAACAAAATGGGCTAACCCACTGTTAAATTAGCCAGTGTCATAAATTTTCTTTAATTGTGTAGTAACCATGCCAAATATAATGAACCAGAAGCAAATCAGGTAACAACCAATTGTGTGCTGAATTTGAAAGCCTCTGAGTGTGTAGGATGAACATTGAGTCGATAAATTTGGAAAAACTACCACTATGTTTCTACTGAAGTAACTTATGAAAGTTTACATTCTGTGGAAGATGACTATGATGTTCTAATCAATGTTGCTTGTTTGCACCACATCTTTATGACAGTGTTGCATTCTGAGGCAGTGTCTGAATCATATGAGTGGATCCAGTGAACTGACTTACTTCTAAAATAAAACAGATACAGCATGTCCTAAACAATACGTCAAGATCACAAGAATAAAATTGGCTGTCTATATAGGATAGGCTCAGTCTTACATTGGCTTTGTCCAGTCGTAGCTTCACTAAGCAAAATCTCAAGAGATCCTTACTAAATACTTTTTGGGGGAGAAGTTGGAGGGGGGAGTGGCTTTGTTGAGTAATGGGGGTGCATTTCCATTCCAGAAAGTACATTAGAGTCCCTGACATCAGTACATTGTCTTCAGACCCACAACAGTTCAAGGGTACCTATTCCAATTTAATTTTTAAAGATTTGATGCAATGAGATGAATCAGTTAAATACCCTCCAGTTCACATCACACACCTGAGCTTCACATAGCTGTTACAGGAAATTTTGCATGATTTGTGTTATTCCAGCTTCCGCATAATCATATTTAGAATTGTAGTATAAGCAGAATGTGATTTCAGGCTGGTTTTAGTAATAAAGACCAGAGACGGCTATCTTTGCATAAGCCAAGAGCCTGGCTAGGAAAGCATGGGAATAAATATTTTAAAATGCTAAAATATGTATGGGAAAGTTGCACTTTTCAAGACACTTACACATTTTAGATTTTTCTGGATGCTACATCTGTCAGTTGGCTCCTCATACGCACCTGGCTGGCCATGGTGAAGTGGATAGATTAGTCTAGCGCAATAATTCTTTGCTGATGGATGCCATTTCTCAGAGAAATGGTTGGAACGTTTATTTTTTAAAAATCATTTTATTAAACTTTCAAGAGAGAGAGAGAAAGAAAGAAAATGAACAAATATAAAAGGGCTAGAATTTCTAGAGTCTCCAAGCTTTTTTAAAAAATTTACAATATGTTTATTAAATATTTTTGACAAAGGAAAAAAGACAAGGAAAGAGGAGGAAAAAAGATAAATATAAAATATAAAGGGAATAAAAAGGGAATTTACAAGGATCACGGAATTAAATTAGATGGTTAGGTAAGAAAATATTTCATTAGTTGGCTTCAGATAACTGAATATTGTATCATTTTTAAAAAATGCATGCCATTATTATATTCTAGTTGGTTTGTACATTTCAAAAGCAAATCAACACAATATATCTCACAAAGTAATTTCTGTCCAATCAGTAACATAAGTATCCTTATTTAATAGCTTATTAAGAGTTAAACTATTAAGATCACATTAAGAAAATTTCAGATGTGATACAAGCTCATATATGGAATTATAATCCCAGAAATGATTTCCAAGTTGAATTAAATTCTGTGCCAGATTTACTTTTTAAACACAAAGTTATTTTAGACATCTAGGTGAACTCCCACTACTTAATTAGCTGTTCTTTTACATGCCTTCCAATAAAAAGCCTTGCAGCTTTTAAACATTTAGAAAGCTAGTTTGGTATTCTTTATGGGAATAAAAGGTTTAGTAATATTTAACTTAAAAATAGAAGGCTGAAAAGAGAACTCCATCTTGTAGAAATTGTTTCATTTTATTATAAATCATTTTCCAAAAGTGTTGAGCTTGATAATGTTGCCACCAAAGATGGAAAACTAATCGAACCTGATCTTTATATTTCTAGCAATTTTTTTTAAAAAATGAACTCTCTATTAGTGGGGTAATATATCAGCAGCAAAACAGTTTTGTCTAAGTATAACATTTGGTATAAATTTAATGTTTTTCCATTGAAATCCTCCAATGCTGCATATCAATTACTGTGTCTAAATTCTATATCCATTTCCCAAAGCTTTTAAAGAAAGTCTTCCAAGATTTTAGTTCTCACTAAGGAACATACAACTGTCTTTTAAAACTTGAAAAAAAAATCTAAAAAGGAAAAAAAAATCAGCAGAAGTAAAATACCAAATATGACTGATAGATAAGTATATGCATTACAAGCTACTGTAATTCTTTCTCTCAAATCCTTTGAATAAAATTGGCTCAAGTTGAAAGAGAATTTCCCTGGTTGCTTCATTTATAAAGCTTCCTCCCCCAGCTCATTCCCCCCCCCCATTATGCTTGAAGGAACTGTTAATTCCTAACATGCTTATTGCCTTCTTACTGCCAGTACCTTTATTTAACTCCTTACTGTTTGAACTGCTTTTCTCTGTGGTAAAATGAAAAATCAGTACTTTTTGGGGGGGAAAGATTCGTATTTATATAAACCCCCCCACCTTTGCTTTGTCTTGTTTTCCTCTGACCAATTTCTGAAATCCTTAGTTGCATGATTCTCCAAGATTTTGTTTCATGCAAGACTAGACCTGCTTTAGCAATTCTCTTCATTGCTTCCAACATTTTAAATTCTACCATATAAAGCATTTACATTATATCAATAGCTGTGTTTAATTTCACATTTATATCCAATGGCCTTCACTATGAATAACATTCCGTACTGCTCCACAATTTCATAACAATTGTCTACAAAACACAGACACAGAAACTCTTTTTCTCTAAGTTTTAAGAAATATCCCAGCTCTTCTTTTTTTTCAATTGTCAATCGGCTTTTCATTATTTATAATTAACATTTTGAGAGAGGAAAACATTTTACAAAGATTATGGAGAACGCAGCCAAATTCAGTGCGCTGTATGCTGAATTTGTTCAAACCACACTCCGTTTCCTCTGCCATTTGCTCATTCACTTTGGCAGCAATGGCAGCTACCTACAAAACAGGACATGGCAAATAGGGGAAACAATGTGGAGTGATGTTCCCATGTTCATTGTAGTACGTTGATAATTGAATCTACTTCTTTAATTTTTATTTAACTAACCATCTATTGACTTATGATGGTGTGATTCATGAATATCTAATTATTGGCTACCCTTTATAAGAGACATGCTGAAGTGTGGACATATTTCAATACTGGATTATTAGCATTACTAGCAGCTAGGGCTATGCCAATGCCAGATGGAACTATAGCATTTTGTATATGGGGTCCTTGGTGCACTCTGAGTTTGGTAGTTTCCTTGCAGACATTTCATTACCAAACTAGGTAACATTATCAGTGCTTATGATGATATTATCACCATATATTCTATACCAGACATGTCAAACTCACGATGTCATGTGATGTCACGAGATGTATCAGGACCGTTTTGGCATTGCTGGCAATGGGGTGGGTGTGGCTTCCAGGTGACGTGTCTGGCCCAGAGGCCGGCAATTTGACACCCCTCTTCTATACAATTTTGTATACATTTCTGCCAGCATATATCCATCCCCAAGTTATACTGGATAATAGATAAGACTATTTTATTCAGTTTTCAACAATTACCTTAAATCTCATCAGGACTGCTCTTTCTCTTATACTAGTTAATGTCTTCCAGTCTGGAGAAGCAAAAATTTGTAGATAGCACAAAATGTCCACCAGGCAGGACATCAGTGCAGGTCTAAATTGTTGATGGTCTGGGTATGAGCCAAAACTGGAATCTAGATAAAATACAGGCAATCCCCAGGTTAAGAATCAGTTTTGTTCCTAAGTCTGTTCAACCTGAATTTGTATGTACTGTAAATCAGAACCCATACTTATGTATGGACTATAAGTCAGAACTCGTACTTATGAATAGACTTCCATATACAGTAAATTTGTTCAATAAAATAAATAATAAATAAATATCATTCTGAGAGAGAAATGTGAATGCATTTGGGTAATCCATGTGCAAAAGACGGTGGCAAGATTTATTTATCCCAAGTGATGTAAGAACTTAGTATGAGAGAATTTAACATATCATAACTTATCTTCTGGGTATTGTCTTTTAACGATGCATTCATTTTCACAGTTAAGAAAAAGTTATGTCAGATGATTCTGAGGCTGATAAAAATCAAAGCCTCCAAAAATTATTTAATGGGAGGCTTGAAAGATTTATCTTCATAATAAGGAAATGGAATCACCCAGGAAGCCTGGGCAGGTAATTGTATGTCAGGGGGGAAATCTGTAATAGGCAACAACTGAGTTTACCTGAGTGGATATTTATGGGAAAGGATACAGTTTTTCTTAACGATCTGTAGTTCATTTTAGGTGATGAAATACAGGTCAGGACCTGTTTTCTTTATGAAGTTCTCTTTTGTCAGGTTACGTTTTCCCAACTCATTTGCCCATGCCTGTAGAGCTATTTTTTCCCAGACTGTTGAGAGATAGTTCCAACACACTTCTAGAAAACTTTCCAGTGGGAAGTTAAAATAATTCTACAGTGTGTTGTTGTTGTTTTTGTAGAGGCCAAGAAACAAATACTCATTGTGATAACCCGATTGCCTTTCAAACGTGTTGTCTTCTCTTGCCAATTGTTCACTGTCTTTATAGATATATAAGCCAAGTATAAATTAGGTGTGTAAAGTTAGCTGCTTGCTATCTTTGTGGATGACAATGAGAGCAACTTTCAGTCTATCAGATGTGTTGACAACCTTGTTAGATTCTTCCTTGGACTGGATTGTGGACTGCAGGAGAGATGTAAGTAGGTAAAAGGTCACTACAGTTATGAGGAGTAGCTATTTTAATTTTACCACTTGGTGTCCCTTCCTGGAAAAATACGATTCAACCATTAATTATTCAAATACCACTCTTCCAATTTGAATATTGTAATACACATCACTTAAGTTTGCCCTTGAAGAAATCTCAGAAATAGTAACGGTAGGAAAAGGGGGCAGCTGAATTTCTGTCAGATGTTTTCTAGCAGGAGCATATAACTGACATTCTTGCTTTAGTTGTCCATATCAAGGTCCTTGTTGTTATATCTAACTCCTCACATGGTGTGAGATCTGCTTTCCTGAAAGTATCCTAAGATACTTTCATATCTTAGGGCCTCCAATCTTCGTTTATTATAGTTGCTGACTCAGAAAGAAGATCAGCTGGAATCTACTGGAGAAGGATCATCTTATGGATGAAGCTTTGTGAAGCTCCCTTGCACTTGAAATTTGGACTGTTCAAAAATAAATATTTTAGGGACAAATACTATGATGCTCATGGGAACCAATTTGCCCATAAACACTTCTCTTTTTAAAAAGAGTTGTTTTTTTATTGAAAAGTTTTATAAAAGTTACAATATTATCCCATCCCCAAACCCCTCCCCCACTTCCCAAAGCTGGTTACAGGGTTACAAATATATAATAATCATAATCTAACTAACATTAATCAACTATATAAATAACCAAATACATAATACACTTTAACGCCTATAACATAATTACAAACTTTAAAATATATATATATATATATATATATATATATATATATATATATATATATATATATATATATATATATATATATATATATATATATATATATATATATATATATATATATATATGTTTTCTGAGGTTTTCGCGGGTGTTCGTATGTGGATCTTTGGTTATTCGGGTTTTTCCCCGCGTAGAACTAAAGGTGTAGGGGCGACGTTTCGACGGAATCCCATCCGTCATCATCAGGCTGGTGGCTTCTGCTTCCTTCTTCTGGGAGAAGCATGTGGCTCCAGAAGAAGGAAGCAGAAGCCACCAGCCTGATGATGACGGATGGGATTCCGTCGAAACGTCGCCCCTACACCTTTAGTTCTACACGGGGAAAAACCCGAATAACCAAAGATCCATATATATATATATATATATATATATATATATATATATATATATATATATATATATATATATATATATATATTTAAATTATAACCATCTAAAATTTACTCATAAGCGAAATGGAACTTTTTAGTCCCATATTTTTTCTGAATATAATCTATCCATCTTCTCCAGACCGAAATGTATCTTTCTTGTGAATAATCCTTCAAGTAAGCAGAAATCTTAGCCATTTCTGCTAAATTTGACACTTTAAGCATCCACTCCTCTATAATAGGCAGACAGTCCTTCTTCCAATATTGCCCTACCAATAACCTCGCAGCTGTTATCAAATTCAACATCAAATTAATTTCTTTAGTATCACAATCTGTGATAACACCCAATAAAAATAATTGTGGAGTAAACTTTATCTTTCTCCTAAAAATCTTTTGAATGTTCCACCAAATTTTAATCCAAAAAGATTTTATATTTCTACAGGTCCACCAAATATGAAAATAAGTAGCATCCAAACTACCACATCTCCAACATTTGGGCTGTAAATTAGAATACATACAAGAAAACTTTTTAGGATCCAAATGCCATCTATAAAACATTTTATAAAAATTTTCTCTTAAATTTGGGGCTTGAGTAAATTTTACATTTCTAACCCAAATTACCTCCCACACATCCAATGGGATTGGTTCTTGAATATTTTGAGCCCACTTTACCATACAATCCTTTACCAACTCCGTTTCCGAGTCCAATTCTATTAAAGCATTATAAATTCTCTTTATATGCGCTCGAGTTTGATCTTTGATCTGTTTTACCAAATTTTCATCCATCAGTGTCAAACCAACCTTCTGATCTAACTTCCACCTAGCTTGCAATTGAGTATACTGAAACCAAGACTGTACAATATTTTCTTGCTTTAACTCTTTAAAAAAAGAGTTTTAAATTAAAAAAAAAACAATAAATGGGAAGCTAGCACCACCAGCTTCTGGCTTTATCTTTGGACCCAAGAATATCCTTAGGCCTCTTGTGTGTGAATGGCTGGCTGGCTGGCTGGCTGGCTGGATGGATGGATGGATGGATGGATGAGTTAGGTATCTGCAATCCAGTGATTTGCTTTGAAATGTAGTCATTTTTCAGAAGTAGGTAGCAAGGGTGCACCCTCAAAGCTAAAGAAACTGGCAAAAAACAGCCAAAGGCTTTTTTTTCTGAATGTGTTCCATCAACCATGGAAGCTATTTTTTGAAAATACATTCCCCTTTTAGTTGTTTTGTGAGAACATCACAACTACTCTGAAAATTCTTCACGTGTGAGCCATCAGATGCAAAATCAAGCCTAAGGTGTTGAGACGGCTATATTAAGAAACTTAATTTCTTCTTTCCCCAACTTCAGGTTTTACAAAATCAGTGAACATTTTATCTTGCCTGATTATTATGCATGTATTAAATCCAGACAGTCTTAGAGAGTGTGGATCCACTGCAATCACAAATAACATGTCCCACTGATTTCAGTTTGTCTTCTCCAAGTATGAATGATCCTGGATCAAGTTTAGGATTTCTTTGGAGGAGATTGTTCTCTCGTGTTTAATGTTAAGTCGTGGGCTCCGGTGAGCAGGAACGATAACACAAGACAGAGTACAGGGAAACTCATTCTTTTATTCTTGCTGGAACTGTACTGGGGCTTGGGCCGCACCCAGCCACAATATATAGCCTAGTCCCTAGGTGGCAGCCAATAGGTTTGAACCCACGCTTGCCGCCTGGGGCCGACCAATTGCAGTACCGGAGACAGCCTGTCTGGGTTGCTGGAGAGCCGTTAGCTCCTTCAGCAACGCACGTGGTATAATACCACAAGCCCAATACATAACAGTTAACATCCGCACTTCTTTCAGTTTTAAAAACTATAGTTATTTATCTACTTTTTGACATATATTATTTAATATGTACATATATTGTAATTAAAATTCTAATATGGATAGTGGATGTTTCAGTACCTGGAGACAGCAGAACAAGAGACAAAGAAGAAAATCACAAAGTATAAAGTCCTGCAAATAGAAACAGAAAGACGGTGGCAGAATAAAGATATTACAGTAAAATCAATAAAACATAAAGATAACAGATGGCAAGTGTGATGAAGCGAGAGGGTTTTACTCTCTCTTGTCAAAGGCCTGGTGAAGATTGTCTGTCTGTCTACAATGGCCTTAGGTGTCTTGCAACCAGATTGTAAAAGTACTAATGATTTAGGCACAGTTTAAAAGATTATAAGCTTCTGTTGTTGAAATGTTCATGGGGATGAGGATCTCACAGTTTCAAGAAATAATTGTTACACTTCCACATTTTTAAGAACTGGTTATTATGTTAATACTGTAGATATAGAAAGATATGTCTATCAAGACAGAACATTCTGCAGTAATCATCCTAATTGAGGTGAAAGATTTAACTTGGATTGCCAGTTAGAGATATTTGGTGGTGTCAAATTTTGAGCTTCAAGATTTGAGGTCCATGGCCTTCCCACAAGAGGCTGGCCCTCAGTTGTAGAATTAGCAATCCTTTTTTTTTTCATGCAGCATCAGAGCAAGATCAATGAATACTATTCAACAATGGCAGGAGACCACTGATGTATCTTACCAGTATCTCACATTCACTTGTTCATTCAGAAAATGCATACCAATTAAACTCTCCTTGATGGACAAGGTACAGTAGGCTGTGGAAAAAACCCCTTGGAACACGCTCAGAGGTGATTTTTGATGGACTAGAAAATGGGACTTCACACTTCTCTCCAGCTTTTTAATAGGCAATGGTGGCTTTTTTCAACTGAATTATTTCCATCCTTAACATCATTCATACAATGTTAATAGCCATTCAGTAAGCAGTCAGGTTAGATCTCAGGATGTTGCCATGACAAGGCAAAATTCTTGGTTAAAAACATTTTGATATATTTGGAGACATTCCTGTACAATTTTTATTTTTGCATTCCAGATCTCTTCTAGCGATCACAACTTTTCAACTTTTAGCATCTGGCCACTAACGTATCCTGTAACAGCTTTACTCCCTGTTCATATTTTCGGTTGTCCTCACATCAGAATAGGAGGGAGAACAGATTATTCTAAATCGTAGGGGTTTTGTTTTTTTTACTATAGTTTGGTAAAAAAACAAAACCCTAATAAAACTTAAGTTCACATAATGTTCTAAGCCAGTTTCCAAAACACAGTGGGTTACGGTACAGTGTGCCAAAATGAAGAAAACTATATCCTGACTTGTGAAATGAAATATAACATCCACATAGCTAAGTACTAGACCAGAAGCATACCGAGAGTGGGACGGTCCGTTCCGCAAGATGGTGGGTACGGCATTGTAGTTAAGACTTCTTTTACGTGTGCATCAGATAACACTGTACTGTTGTTTGGGATCTTTAGCTACAGCAGTAGAATAAACGGGAGCTGTCTGTACATCATAAATGCACGTATTATAAATGGAATTTCCTGGGACCTGGTCTCGCTGCACTGCTTAGTCTGTTGCACTTTTCATGATGGTCTTTAATTACATACTCTGGGACTTAAAGAGAACTTTCAGTCTTCCGACAGATTTTATCTACTGATTATTTTCACAAATTGTTATAGAAAAGGCCTTCAGGGCTGCAGTGTAGGTGGAGGCTCAGTTACCCAGTCATAGATTGGATGCCAAGGAGAAGCGTCTTAACCTATGCTTACAAAGGCAGGTGCTGACACTTCCATCTCGCCAAGGGAAACATGCTCACATTCTGGAGACTAACCGAGAAGACGGTAAAGAAACAATCTTGGCTCGTTAGACAGAAAACAGCCAGTGTTTTTCTCTCGCTTTGACCCTTACGTCAAACAAATTTCCACTTCTGTCAAATGGGCTTCCTCGTAAGGAAGGTTGCCTATCTCTGTGCACGTGTGTGTATGTGTGTATTGCATGCATCTCCAGCTGTTGAATAATTACTGCTGCTGAGAATATTTGGTTTCTTGTTATAAGCAAATATGTCCCAAACCAAAATCCAAGACATTGTACTGCAGCCCTCTTTTTCTGACATTTAGGTTCATCAGTACTACAGCTGTCTACCAGAAGACAAAGTACCCTATGTCAACAGCCCTGGAGAGAAAGCCCGTATCAAACAGCTTCTGCACCAGCTGCCTCCACATGACAATGAGGTAAGTCATTCAGTAATCACCAAAGAAATATTGGAGTGCACCTTAGCAGGCCATTGTTCTGATGTTTGAGTTGTGCGTACCAGCCAACTAGCCAGCTAGCTGAGTCTTTGGCAGAGGATTTGTTAAAGGTTTATTTCGTGAAACCCTTGGCGTTTTTGGGTGGGGTGTTAAAAAAAATATAGAAGTTCCCGCTCTCTATAGCTGCTTTTAGTTAGACAAAAAGGCCTCAAATCCTCACGTTTCGGTCACAAATGCATGTTTATTTTGTGCCTCTTTGGATTGTTGTATAAATAGTTCATGCTTTAGCTTTACATGTGTTGTATTTCAATCCCTGTCCAGTTCATAAATAAATTCTATTAATTTTAATAAAACTTTGAAAATCTAAAGGTGCTATCTTAGCTACATGAAGTAGTGTGCGCTCTTAGGAAAGCATTTTTAAAGTAAGCATAGTTTACAGCTTCTGAAATAAGAAGTTGGCGAAGAATCTGCAACTTTTGGAATGAGGCTCAGTAGAGATACTGAGTTGAGGCTGATGCTAATGGGATACTTCTGTATTATAAGAAATAGCATATTTGTTGTGGGCCCCGACCCCTGAGCCTGTCCTACCCAATCAATATTTCCTCAGGTTTTCTAAAAGATTTCACGGGATCAGTTAGCCTATTCTACTACTACAGTTGCTAGACTTTCACTTTTCTTACTTTTGTATTGAGGGAAAAAACATTTATACCAACAGTCATGTTATTCATTCTAGTTGTATATGGCTTCACCCTCAGGACACACTAAAACAGGCGGTTTGTGCTATTTCTGCAACACACAACTGTGAGTGCCAGTGCAAAGAAAGGGCCAAAAGACATAACAATAAGTGGGTGAGGAAATGCAGAGCAATTTTAATGGAAATAAAAACTTGTTTGGGAAGTTGGTGGTGCCTCCAGCGGGAGGGAATTTAATTAAAAATAAAAAGGATAAACTCATTTGGGGTCAAACCTAAATGTAGGAAAGCTGGAAGGAATATTTTATTTTTGTATGGGAATGATGAATAGTAGAAATTAAATGAATGTCATAAAAATGATGGGTGGGGACCCATAAATACTGTTAGCATGTTGAAATGCTGGGTGGGGTATTCTGGAAACAATTAAAAGTCCACACATCTTCAAGTTGCTAACGTTGGAAAAACACTGAAAATATGGTAAGGTGGTGCAGTTAGAGAAAGGGTTGCACATCTACAACGGATGAGATTGGCCCATGGAGTGGCAGTGCAATTTGTTTAATGTGTTTGCAGGATGCATCTCTGCCTGAAGAATAGAAGATAAGTGATGAGTGCTCCCCCAATATAAAAGAAAGCCTAGCAAGAATGAATACAGAATAGCCAAGGATTTTTGCTTGTCTGGGAAAGTGCTTGACAGATTGAAAATTTACCACAGATACACAGAGCAAAATGTCAGAAGTGCATTGAGGCTTTGGCAGAGCATGCGCCGACCAGAGTTTTTCTCTTTAGTAGGTCATAGAAAAACGTGAATATAAAACAGCAGGCTTATTTGTTGATTTAGAAAAAACATGTTTGCTGAAGTGAAGAGGCTTGAATTAAGGAGTTATTTTGGATAAATACAGAGTTGAAGATGGTTGCTGGATGCTGTAAGAATGGGATTGTATACGATGAAAATAAAGCATATGTAAAAAATAAAATGCTCAGTGGTTTGGCTTGTCTGAGGTCTTCTTTAGTAATTTTTGGAATGCTTGTGCTGATGCCTTGGTCAGAATTTATATACTATATATTTTTATGCAGATATTGTTGGCTGAGACCTCACAGGATTGCCAGGGATAACAGGAAGGGGATTTGTGTATGCACATATGTATCTAATTGCATATTTCTCTAGGTGGCAATATGGGATTTTTTCTCAGCAGCAGATAAAGAAGCATTTTTCCCCCTAAAAAAGGCAGAAGGGAAGAAAAGAGTTGAATTTCATTTTATTTTATTTTCTGAACTGGTCCTCTTAATCCTCAGCCTGTCAGCAGATGAACTTTGTGTGCTTTTAAAGATCCACATGTTAATGTTACAGGCAGATATGGAAAATGAGGTTGAAGGGATCCAACTGAGATGTTCTTGGTACCTGTCTTGTTCAATAAAATTGTATAAAATAGCTCAGTCATGAGGGACTGAAAGCCGCATGACTATAGACTGGATTGATGGCTGATAGCAAAATACTTGGATTTCCTCTCTTCTTCAGCAGGAAGAATTAATGGGAAGAAAAAAACTGGAAACAAACCTCTTTTTGTGCTACCTAGAAACTAATATGGGTCTCCTTATTTCTAATTCTGTAGTCCCACTGTATCTTGTGGGGAACTGTTTCACAGTGGATTCACCTTTTCCCAGGAACTCCCAGGTAGCTTGCGAAGTGAAGCAACCATTCAATCAGACATTTAGGAACTCCAAAACCTCTCTTTTCCATCTGAATTGAAAGTTGTCCTCTTCCTGTTGGTTTGGTCACTGAACACAATGACATTGATATTTCCACCTAAGGGAAGTAATGGAAAGGAGGTGTAGGGGGGAGTAAACACCAAAGCTTTAAGTCCTCCAGGAAACGTAAGTGATCACTCTCCCCTTCTTTTATCTTCATGATAACCCAGTGATTCAGGCTAAGCGAAGAGATAGTGAATGACCTAAGATTAATAAGATAAGATAATCTTTATTGTCCAACGGCACACAACAAAAATGAAATTTAGTTGCCTGCTCTCAAAGTGAAACACATACATGACACACACCTAAAACATACTGCATACAACATTTGTATAGACCCACACCCCTACATATACATAACAATAAAATATTAAATACTGTCCACCTTGAATATATAACGGAAGGAGGAAGCCTGAGAGTTCACAAGGTTAATGCTGCATGGAATGAAACTGTGGCTGAATCTGGATGTTCTGCTGCGGATACCATGAAGCTTCCTCCCAGAAGGTAACAAGGAAAACAGGTTGTGTCCCAGATAATCTTACGGACCCTGTTCAAGCAACGCTTCTGTGCTATGACCTGGATGGGAGGGAGGGAACTGCCAATGATCTTTTTGGCCATCCTCACCACTCTCTGCACTGCCTTCCTGGCTGAAGCAGTGATGCTTCCAAACCAGACTGTGATGCTGTAGGACAGGATGCTCTCAATCGTCCCCCTGTAGAAAGTGAGCTATTAATTAATATTAATGTATTAATAGCTTTAATAGGTGAGCTTCATGGAAAGAAAAGCTTAGTTTTCTCTGCCCTAGGGTGGGGCTCTAATCATTACTCAAAGGGTTAGGGATCTGTAATAGGCAGCTGTTGCCTTAGCCATAGCATTTAAAAGCTTAACATAACCCCTGTGTCCTATTAAGAGTATCATATGCTGCTGGAATTTTGAGATTTTCTATAGCCATTGAAGCTCAAAAGCATCTCTGTGAAATATTATCATAATCATTAACATCTATTTTTTGAAGGAAAAAAAGCCTTACCATTAGTAAAAGATAAATAGATACTGCAGAGAAAGATCTTGAAATCAAACCTCACAGAAGAGAGAGGATAAGAGAGGGTTTAAAGATCACACCTCTTCCCCAATTCTAAAACAGGGCTGTATGATTTCTTTTTTTATAGTAAAATTGTGACCTCTGCATATCCTACTTAACTGAAATCCTAAAACTAATGATACATTTTCAAAACCAAGATTTTAAAAAAAATTTCTCATCACTTAGACGCTTAATTGCACCTTCTTTCACCAGTTTCAATCCACTCTCAACATACGGTGAACTTCTTAAATATTCCAGTTAGGAAATAAAGACATGATTTATTTTAAAATGATTGAGTATAACATTTTCTGGGCACTCAAAAGCATTCAAAAACATTGTTCCCTACATACAAAGAGGTTCTGAAAAGCTTGGACTCATCCATTAGAAATCTTCCGAAAGTCTTTCCAAATTATAATTTTATAATTGCAAAGTTATAATTTTATACTGTCAAAAATGACTGAGCTGTTTTGGTGCAGCAGTTAAGAACACTGGGCTAGAAATTAGGAGACGGTAAGTTCTAGTCCAGGGGTAGGCAACCTTGGCTCTTTTATGACTTGTGGACTTCAACTCCCAGAATTCCTGAGTCAGCATGGCTGGTTCAGGAATTCTGGGTATTGAAGTCCACAAGTCATAAAAGAGCCACGGTTGCCTACCCCTGGAGTAGTCCCACCTTAGGCACAAAACAAAATGGATGACTTTGGGTCAGTCCTCTTTCAGCCCTGTGAGGAAAGTAATGGCAAATCACTTTGGAAACGCTTGCCAGGAAACCTGCAAGCACTTCTCTAGGCAGTTGCCAAGAAACAGGAGTGATTGGAAGGCATAAAAAAGGAAGAAGAAAAAACTATTAAATATATTACCAGATAGAAATCACCATCATTTTAGCCATTGTCTATCTACTGCAAGATGAAGGCCTCTTCTGCATGTTTATAAATAAAAATAAAATAAATGTTTCCAACCTATACCAAGTTGGTGCTAACATTTACTGACCACAAAGATAGACCTTCTTTGGGATGATATGTCCCCAACCTGGTCTTTCAGATCTCTAAATAGTGTACTCATGACTGTAGCAATTGAGTTTATCCACCTTGCTATTAGTCATCCTCTTCTCTTTCCTTCCAGCTTTTCCAGCGTCTGAAAAGTTCTGAGTCTTTGTGTAATGTGTCTAATGTGATAACTTGAGTCTGATTATTTGTGTCTGAAATAAAATCGCGGCTAGATTTGGTCTCTGATCCATTTGTTTGCTTTCTTGGCTACTTGTGGCACTCTCAAGTGTCTTGTCTGACCCTAACGTTCAAAAGCACCCATACCTTTTCTATGTTGTGCTTCTTCAAAGAGAACTTTTGTTTCCATAGAATATCACAGAGAAAACTGTTCAGCACATAGCTGAATATTTTTTACAAGCCTTTGTTAGTACTCTACCAAGTGCTTGCCTGAAGCATATTTCTCCCCTGTTGGTTCCTTTACAGAGGGTAGTCAGTCCTAAAAAGCAGACACTATCATCCACTTAAGTTTCTTCATTGTCTTGAAATAAAGATTCCATACTGTGAGAGGTAGAACCTCTTTTGAAGTTGCGAGTGTCCCATCACTGAAGGTTTTCAAAGATTGGACAGCCATTTGTCTGACATGGTCTGAGGATTCCTGCCCTGGGTAGGTTTGACTACAAGACCTCCAAGATGAACCCTATGGTTCTATAATACTTAATTGCCCCACTGTGCTGCTTGATTTTAATTACTAGAGCTTGCAGACAGAGTAGTATCCATCAGCATAGTGCAGGTTATTTATGATTTCATGCTATATAATTGTTCCACTGTGCCACTTGATTTTAATTACTAAAGTTTGCAGACAGAGTAGTAGCATCAGCATAATTCAGGTTGTTTATGGGTTTTTCCCCCCTGCAATTTTAAAATTGCACTCATCTTCTTCCAATCTAGCCTCTTTCAGAGTATATTCACTATCTAGATTGATTGAATGAATAAGGAGTGTGGTATCTAGCTTTGTCTCACAAAGTCAAGCTGTTTTCTTACATTTTGTCAAAACTCTAGCTCCTATCCTGTCTATAGGTTTTCAAGAGGACATTGAGAAGTTCGGACATTCTTATTTTACTTAGAAGGTTACAGTAGGCCCAATCAAAGGCCTTTCTATTCACAAGTAGGCATATATTGACTTCTTTAGGGTATTCTTTGGATTACTCAATGTACTAGCAGGCATCAGCAAAACTGCCTCTTGTGCTTCAGTCTCATCTAAAAGAATATCTCCTTTTCCATGAGGATATCTAATAACTGTCAGATAATCCTAAGTGTTATCTTGCTTGCATTCCAAATTGAGGATATTGCACAATAGTTTGCGTGCTGCTCAGTCTCTGGTTGGGTTTTGCTTTATAGATTAACCTCTTCCAATCTGTTGTGATTCATTTTCCAAATTTGCTGGAACAATTTGGTTACAACCATTATTTACTGCTTCTATATCGCTTGCCATATTTATGTAGATATTCCATCAGTTCCTGTAATCTTCCAACTTGATCATGACTGGAGTAATGGTTTAACTTCTAGGATTACAGATTCTTGCAAATAGGAAATGTTTTCTAGGCTCACTTGGATGCTAACATTCCTATTGTATAGAATTTCACTTCTTTTCTTTTCTTTTCTTTTTTGAATCCGTTGCTTTCTGTCCATTAGCATATTTTAGCAAAGCAGTATGAGGTGGGAACCTCCATCTGAGTTTGGAGAACTTTTGGAAGACTTCCCTTATTTTCCCATGTCTGGCTCCAGCTTCGATGTCTTTACAGATGTCATTGTAATACCATTTCTTGTCTCTTCCAACAGCTCTCCGAGGTTTGTTTTTGTTACCATATATACAGTGAAGGAAAAAAGTATTTGATCCCCTGCTGATTTTGTACGTTTGCCCACTGACAGAGAAATGATCGGTCTATATTTTTAATGGTAGGTTTATTTTAACAGAGAGACAGAATAACAACAACAAAAAATCCAGAAAAATGCATTGTTTTCTCCTGTGCAGTATGAAATTATGACGTTGCTGTTGTCAGTAAAGTAATAATCCACCTCCAGCATCTTCTTATTTTGCTGCTACCCAATCTAGGTACCTGCTTGCTTTAGCTGGGCAGCAGAGATGAGCTTAGGTGACCCTGCTAGCAGGATGTGCTCTTGGCATTTACTCACATCCTGCCATGATGAAACAACAACCAAGATGGAGTAGTGGTGGGCAGTATATTAAGTATATGCACTTTATATTCAGCGTAAATACAAATCATTTTAGTTTTCTTTCTTATTCCTTCCAACTTTGGGTCATGGGCTCAGACACTGGTGTTGTTGTGTGTGGTTTTTTTGGCATTTGACATGATCCCTAAAAATCAAGAGCAAGGAAAGTTATATATCCATGATCAGTCACCAAAGAAAATTGAGGTTGATGCCCCTTAATTCTGAATCCCAAGGATTTTCCATGAAAGGGTGTTTTTTTTCTTCACTGCTGTTTCAGAAAGTAATGACAAAGTTGGAAGGGACCTTGGAGGTCATCTAGTCCAACCCCCTGCTCAGGCAGGAAACCCTACCATTTCAGACAAATGGCTGTCCAGTCTGTTCTTTAAAACTTCCACTGTTGGAGCATTCACAACCTCTGGAGGCAGGTTGTTCCACTGATTAATCGTTCTGACTGTCAGGAAGTTTCTCCTTAGTTCTAGATTGCTTCTCTCCTTGACTAGTTTCCATCCGTTGCTTCTTCTCTTTCAGGTGCTTTGGAGAATAGCTTGACTCCCCACATACACATACACACAAACCCAAACAGCATTGAACACTTGTGTGTCACTGGCATTGTGAAGCTAAATTATGGCTCAACAATTACATCTTGTGGCATGAAATTTTGATTTTGGATTTTATTTAATATCTGTTCTACTATAGAAAAATCGTCATAGGAAGAAGCTTAATGGCAACTTTGGTGTCAAGATGAAAGAAAGTTGGAACAACATTCTCTAAAATAAGCTTTACTCTCAATTTCCAATGACTCCTTTGTTCATTTTTCCCCACATAGTTTTGGGTTTCTTAAATGTACAAATAGAATAATTTTATTTGCTTTGCCATCATATAATTACAAAAAAAATGGAATGCATTCACTTATCATATTTGCAGACTTTGCTGGGAAAGAAAACCCTCAGTTTAAGCAGGGATGCTCTCAACATTTTCTAGAAAAACGCATTTGGATTTTTAGTAGTATGGGTGTGATTTCCCTTCTGTGTGGGCCATGATAAAAAATAAGTATTTTTTCATTTAATTTACATACACATTAACTATATATTAAAATATTAAGATAATTACACTTATGAATGCAATAATCTCCTTTGGTCACGTTAAAACTTGCAGCTAGAGAATAAACTGGTTACTACGACCATCTGAAATCACAAATGAAGTCATGATTTCGTTGGTGTCAGGATAGGCAAGACATATATCAAACCACTTTTTCTCAGGCATAAAAGATCAGCTGCACACAAGTGAAGGTCCAATTAAACTGATTTATTGCTGCTACTCATGCCTATGCAGCAGAAGATTATGCTCAACTAATAGCACCTGTTTGTAGTTAGATAAGCGTCAACAGAATTCAAGGGTGAGTGACTTAGTTCACTTGTGGCTATGTAGGGATTCTAGGCTGATCCCTCTTTTAACTCTGCTCCCAGATTCTGCCACTTCTTCTCCTACCCTTTTAATGATTAAATGTTTACCTGGATACCACAGAGGATTTCATACTTCCTAATCCTGCTACTGGCCTCTAGGAGAAATGTCCAGGGCAAGATCGGACCACATTTCCCTGTCTGGGTGGGCAAAGGAGATGGCAGAGCCTACAGCTGGTGTGGCCCCCAGTTGGCCTGCACAACTGTACAACTGTCCCTCCCAAGCTACTTGTGACCCCCAACAGTTCCCAACTCCAAATTTGAGAACTTCTGGCCTTGATGATCAATAGTTCCTCTTTTGCATGAATATCGCACAGAGGGTGATCAGAACTGGTAGTAGATGAAATATAGGTAGTTCTCGACTTAGCATCACAATTGAGCCCAAAATTTCTGTTGCTAAGTGAAACATTTGTTAAGTGAGTTTTGCCTCATTTTACGACTTTTCTTGCCACAGTTAAGTGAATCACTGCAGTTGTTAAGTTAATAACAACACGGTTGTTAAATGAATTGGGTTTCTCAGTTGACTCTGCCTGTCAGAATGTTGCAAAAGTGATGACATGACCTGCCTGGAACATTGCAATTATCATAAATATGAGTCAGTTGCCAAGCACCTGAATTTTGATCAGGTGACCATGGGGATGCAGCAACAGTTGTAAGTGTGAAAAATGGTCATAAGCAATGGTGGGATTCATCCAGTTCGCACCACTTTGCCAGAACCGGTAGCTAATTTTTTGTTGCCCGTGCCAAGAATGGATTACCAGAAGCAGCATCCACACCGAGAACCGGTTGTTCACATATTTGAATCCCACCACTGGTCATAAGTCACTTTTTTCAGTGTTGTTGTAACTTTGAACAGTCACTAATTGAACTGTTATAAGTCGAGGGTTACCTGTATACGTATACGGTTTAAACAGTGAAGTAGAAGAAGATCAGTTATCACAAGATAACTGAATGGCTGATTTTATAATTGCTGGGGAATAGATGGAGTTAGAAATGGACTTTATTTTTAAACGTTTAATCATTACACATTATTCTTGAGGCCTCCTGTAATCCAGTTAGCATTAGGAAGGTTAGTTTCTTCTTTAGTATCCCTTGTTAAGAATATTGGCAACACCTGAACTTGTTTTCAGGAGAAAGGTTAGAATGCCCAGGCAAAGAAATAACATTTGCACAAATTTTGCATAAATACAATCATTTGTTAAAGGAAAAACGTAAGGAAATTATTCATTTGGAACCTAAACCTAAGCTCAAGCAAATCTGTGCTAGGGAACCAAAATACTTATTTATTCTCTTTTGCAAAAAATATGTTTTATAAAATTATAAATTGGGGACTAGAAGGAATTAACTTCCTATCCAAATAGTCTTCAAATATAGTTTTTCTTCTGAGCTTCAAAATGACCCAGGAGAAATCCACTGGAGTTAATGCAAACTTATTCTAAATAGATGTATATAGGAATACATTATATATTAGTATGATGTGGCTTTGGCTGCATTAGCCATAACTATTTTGATTTTATGCTTGCAAAGAGTGGGAAAGGGACCAAAATACATTAATATTATCCTGAAGCAAAATCTTTCAAGGATGTTAACCTTGTTTAGGATTTAAGATTAACAGAGGATTACAAAGAACTGTTGACTGAAGGAACAGGAACCACGGCTTCTCTGGGCGGCTATGGGCTGTTGAGCAGCTGTTGTGTTCCAAGTGCTCTTTGGAGAGAGATGCTAAAGCAGTGGCTAACCCTGTTTAGCAGCAGCCCATGCAAAGCTTGCTAATCTCCATGGCAGTGTCTCCTTGTCTAAATTCATTAGATATTCAATTTCACGTGATGAATTGGGCCGGCATGATTTTCGTACCAAGAGGAGGTTCAGAAATTTTCCTGAAGCGGAAATAGGACAGTACAGTAAATAATGGGTAGACTCTTCTATAATCTCCTTGGAAGAAGAGAAGAAGCATATATGATGTGAAAAATGGAGAAATAATGCCCTCTCTAGTTGCTGATGCCCTTCGCTGGAATTGTAGTCTTCTAAGTGCCTCTCAGAGGGACAGCATCCCCAGATTTTGGTTTTATTAAAGTGTGTATCGAGGGGCAATATTATTTTGTGATCCTTTAAACACATTTCTTTGGGCAAAGACATTCAGTACCCTGTTTTTAAATAATAGGTCAATGCTTGCATTGTTTGAATTCTGGGGGGGAAAAAGAAAGGTATGCAAGGATTGGGTAAAAATGTAAGCCAACTGATGCAAGAAGGAGTGGAGAAATTCCTTTGCTTTAGGAGACACCA
Source organism: Vipera berus (assembly GCF_964194415.1). NCBI lineage: Eukaryota > Metazoa > Chordata > Lepidosauria > Squamata > Viperidae > Vipera > Vipera berus. Next base: position 256,818,558 of record NC_138203.1, read on the forward strand.
CCCGAAAAGTAAGGGATCAGATACAGAGAGGAATCTAAGAGCCTAATAATTAAATGCTCTTATAATTATTTTAGCTTCAATTAGGTATGTACTAGCTCCTGTATAGAGAAAAAGGATAGGAATACTATTAGATACACCTAAAATATAGTGGTCCTTGTCTTAACAATCCCAACTGAGCCCAGAATTTTCATTGCTAAGAAAGACAATTGTTAAGTGAGTTTTAAGACCTATTTTATGATCCTTCTTGCCACAGTTGTTAAGTGAATCACTCAGTTGTTAAGTTACTAAGGTGGTTGTTAAGTGAATGTGGCTTCCCCATTGACCTTGTCAGAAGGTCGCAAATGGTGAACACATGACCTTGGGACACTGCATCCATCATAGATACGTGCCAGTTGCCAAGCATCCAAATTTTGGTCACGTGACCATGGGGAGAGTACCACAGTCATAAGAGTGAAAAACAGTCCTAAGTCATTTTTTTCCAGTGCAGTTGTAATTTTAAATGGTGACTAAATGGATGGTTGTAAGTCAAGGATTATTGTAGTTATGGGGAACTTATTTTGAAAGAATTCCATATCACAAAGAGTAGAAATTCCCTATAATCTACTGCATATGAAAAATAAGAAGCTAACTTGGTTTTTAGAAGAGTTAGGATTGCAGAAATTTGTCGACCATCATTTGTACACCAGAATCTTATTATTTCTGGCAAATAATTTTTCTCAGTTTTTCTTTTTGGGGTGAGACAGTGAGAGTACCAACTACCTCAGGGGTAGGCAACCTTGGCTTTTTGATGACTCGTGGACTTCAACTCCCAGAATTCCTGAGCCAGCTGGCTCAGGAATTCTGGGAGTTGAAGTCCACGAGTCATCAAAGAGCCAAGGTTGCCTACCCCTGAACTACCTGAAGCATTCAGAAGAATACCCATCTGTAAGAGATGTTTCCCACGTCTCCATTTGTGTCCTTTTCTTTTCTGCTCATATGCCAGCACTTTTCATTTCTCCACATTCACAGTTAGGTAATTTAAGGGCATTAGCTAATCAAAGCTCTTAACTACCTGTCAAGCCTATCTGAGGTAAGCAATACAGTAAATCATCTCCATAAAGTAATAAGGAGGAGTTCCTATTTCCTGCCTTTACTGGAAAATTATTTTCTACACTCTGGGCTGGAATAATATCATTAATAAATAGATTAAATAGTAAAGGTGCAAGCATACTTGTTTGGTGGCCTGCTAGGGTGAACCTATCCTGAATTTGAAGGTTCTTATGTTAGGCCATGATCAAAATTAACAACCTTCTATTCAAATTCAGCTGATCTAGCTTAATCCATGGTTTCTTTCTACCAATGAAATCAAAAGCTGCAAGAGAATCCCCAAAGGCAACATACAATTTCCTGTCAGCATGTTTTACATACTTATTTATTAGATGATCCAAACCAAAACCATGATCAGTTATTGAGTATCCTGCTCTAAACCCTGCCTGTTCTTCTCCACGCACATTTTGAAAGAAATTAATGTGCCATATTTTTATATATATATGAATATCTGTCTGTCTGTCTGTCTCTGTCTTATCTACCCACCCACCCACCTATCATTCACACGTATGCAGGATGAGGCACCAGGAAAAACCTGGTACAACTAAAGGGGTTATGACCCCCCTTCCCCCCCAAAATGCTACAGTAATTCATGGAGCTGTTGCTGCTATGTTCTATCAGTTATGTATGTATGTATGTATGTATGGACAGTATGATTGTATAGTGTGTGTGTGTGTAAAATACACATAACATGTATATATAAAATATATCATTTTTAGTCTTTTATTATTGGTTGCATTGTTTTGTTCTTATTTTGCAAGCTATCCAAGCCTTACAATGGAGGCAGCATAGATATCTTGTAAAGTTTAAAAAAAAGAAAAGGGGAAAATAAAACACTGCCCCTCTTGACAATTACTTTCAAGACAAACGGACTAAGGAACAGAAAGCTGCAAAGTGATTCCGCCATAGAGAAGCTTTGTAGAGAGTGCCAGGACTCTTCAGGGTCATTCAGTGGATCATATTCAGGGTAGATAAAAGCCAGTATTTCTTAAAGGTAGCTTTACAAAACTTCTAGACAAATTGACTGGGGGATGTTAAGCTCTTTTTTTTCCCCTGATCAAATGTACGTCTGTTCAGAAGTAAATGGTTGGGTGGGGTGGTAGGCAGAATTGAAGCAAACCAGCACCTGAGGAGATGCCGAAGCAGTGCAAACTCTGGGCGCTTTCTTTCTTCCTCGCTCTGTGTCTGATCCTGTTTTTCTCTCTCAAATATGTAGGTGTAGCAAAGGGATGGAGTTCTCTTATTAGAAACTTGAACGTATCTCTAGCATTTCAAATTAAGCTGAGGACCCACCTGAGAGAAACGGATAGTTACATGCTGCCCTGAGGGATAATTATATTCAACTCCTGTCTGATACTGTAATATGTGTTATGCCATTTAAATTTCAATATCTGATTTATGTTTGAATTTTTCTTGAGACCAGTCTACTTGAGAGAATCTCTTTTCTATATGACCCTCCTGCTAATTGAGATCAACCTAAGGGTTTGCCTATGCTTGCCGCAAGCTAATAACTGCATTTTTTTTTTTTGAGAAGAGCCTTCTCTGGTAGCAAATGAGTTCTTTGAAACACATTTGCTGGTAAATTAAGAGATTGAACCTCTCTGGTTTCTTTCTATTATGCTTTAAATTATTAAATTATTAATTTCAAGTACTGGTTATAAGAAGGATTTGGGGTTTTAAGTTGTATTGTAAATCAGTATGTTTTCTTTAATGAATCAAATGGTTCAGAATGTTACCAGGATTTGTTCAGCCACTCCTATCACATCAGGTTTGCATTTAAACAATTTCTTTACTGTTGTGGTTATTACTGTTAAAACCTTTCTGTGTTTCCCCTCCACCTTCTTCCTTAGTAGAGTATCAAAGAGTTACACTTCTCTTTCTCTCTCTTCTTATAAAAGGGGCTTTGTTCCTGTTACCCTATTCTGAAATATTTCCATTGGACTTCTGCAGTGTTTCCAGCACGTATCTCCCAACGTTCTCATTTTTTCAGTAGAGCAGATTCAGCTTGCCAAGCTACAGAAAAGACTTTTTCATTAGGAGTTCTTGAGAAGATGCCAGAGATATATTTGGATGTGGTCATAAAGTTAACTGCCATCCAAGGAGCCCCAAACGTGATGGGGCTATATTCAGTTACTAGAATGTGTCCTTAAGCTACAGCTACTCTTTGCTCCCTGGGGGTGTTGCTTTTTGTGTCAGTCTTAACACTTGCCTTAGCATGTTTTTTGATGATTCCTTAGCCAAAGGCCTTAATAGTATTACTAACATCAGTCATGAGTCTGCCCTTTTCACAGATACACACACACACACACACACACAGAGAGAGAGAGAGAGAGAGAGAGAGAGAGAGAGAGAGAGGGAGAGAGAGAGAGGGAGGGAGGGAGAGAGAATACCCTTGAAAACTTTCATCAAATATTTTGGTCAGCTACATACATGCATATAATTTCATGGCAATAGAGATATTGTTACACATTAATTAAGGAGTGAAGTTCTGTTGTTGCCAGAGACAAGGATAAAGTTCTGATAAGTGGGCCATTATATAATAGGCGGTGAAATAATTTTGTAATAACCCAAGAAAGGTTATATGACAAGGCAGTTACAACAGGTATGGTAGGGAGCTTGCTGGGAGGGGTTGTGTGAATAACTTGTGAAAAATGACCATTTTGTAGCTGGTCTTCCCCACCATGGTAATCATTTTAAGAATAGGTAAGTATCTCACAGTAGTAATTTTGTGTTCATGTCTATCACCTATGTTCCCACAATGTCAAATGTTGTCATGACCCTCAGATATGGTCTAATCCTGATTAAAAAATAATAATAATCTTACACTTTTGAAAAAGCAAGAACCACTTCTTTTAATGAAAAACAAATGATTGCTGCTACAGGTTCGATACTGTAACTCCCTGGATGAAGAGGAAAAGAGAGAACTCAAACTTTTCAGCAACCAGAGGAAGAGGGAGAACTTGGGCAGAGGCAATGTCCGGCCATTCCCCGTCACCATGACAGGAGCCATTTGTGAACAGGTAGAACAACAACAGCTGCTTCTTCTCCTTCTCCTTCTCCTTCTCCTCCTTCTCCTCCTCTTCCTCCTCCTCCTCCTCCTCCTTCCTCCTCTTCCTCCTTCTACAACTACTACTACTATCATGACATGAAAGTGGCTAAACACTATGAGATATGAAAAGCCATAGCAATACATTATGGCAGCAAAAGACTTACTCTTCACTATGACCTTGCAAAAAATTCTTACTCATTAAAAATATCCCCAGGGGTAGGAAAATTAGAGGTGTAGAGTTAGGGTGTGTGGCAGAGTGTTAGTTTAAGGCTGCTAATAGCCAGCTGCAAAAACAGTTTCTCTTGCATAATCCCCAGGGAAAAGGCTGCTTAGGGGGTGCATTGCTAGGCCAGAAAACCATTTGGAAGGCAAAGGAGAAAAGGAATGTGTACATCAGATTGAGAAAGACTATTACACGTAGCGTTATGCATCAGCATATGCAGAGGAGTAGTTTAGGTATCCTATGGACTTTGTAGGGGAACCCTGGAACAAAATTGGGAGCGCAGGATACAGTTTTCCACATTTTTGCATTACAAATTGCAACACTGAGTGTTGACAGTTTGCATTTCAGATCTGATTAACATGTTTATATTTAGCGGCAGCGTGGTAAAAAACCATGTAATAAGATCATTCCAAATCTTACTTTCAATACATAAGTTTCCAATTCCCAATCTGTGAAAAAAAATATTAATCAAATATGTGCAATGATCCCTAGAGTGGATACCACAGTTTAAACTGCTAAGCATTTCAAGCTATCGTCTCAGTAAGTGTGCAGTGAGAAAGATGTCAGAGGTTTTTCTCTGGAGGCCATTCATACCACCTGTCAGAACTGAATAAATTGCAGCGCTTCATGCCTTCTAGTACCTTCTGTTCCCAAGATGTAAATATTTAATGTTAAAAGTTCAACCCACAACCTGAGATTGAAAGTACTGCGGTTTTATTTATTCGTCACATGTAGAAATCTCTAACCTAAATCAGTTAGAGGCTGGATTCACACAACACTGTTAACCAAGTCAGTAGTTTGTTTTAACCTTAGATTATTTTTATTATTTAATTTTAGAGTTAGCACATTATGTGAACCCGGTCTACTTGGTTAATTCAATTTTACAGGCAAATCCAGAAAGCAACCAGTTAATCATACGGTGTGAATTCTATCAGAATGGAGCATAATTCTTCTACTTCTCCTCCTCTTTTTGGGGGAGGGAAATATGCTAGACCGAAAGGTGCTATTTCCAAAAGGCAAGTAGACTTTCTTGATTTTTTTCCTTTGGAAACATTTCACTTCTCATCCAAGAAACTTCTTCAGTTCTTGGATGAGAAGCGAAATTTTTAAAAGGGAAAAAACAAGTCCAGTTGTCTTTTGGAAATAGCACCTTTGGGACAATCATGATCTGGATGATTGAGAATCTCCATGGAAATATGATAGACAACTCTCAATTTTCTGGATTTTTCTATTATATCAAAGGAAACCTGTCCCAACATCCTCTCTAAGGGAAGAATAGCAGAATGGAATCAGAATCTACCATTCTTACTCCTGTTTGCTTGCTTCGAACTGTACCCATATAGGAACAGGTTGAGGAGTGAATAAGCATTAATCATTTCATAGTAGATAGATGCTGGAAAGACCTTCTGCAGTCTGTCACAATTGCTTTTGTACCACCACAATCCCTATAATACTGTAATTGGAGAATGGCTTGACTTGTGAATAACTAGAAGAAAAATTTGCTGATTTTTATCAGTGCATCACTTCAGCTTTTTTCAGATGCTGTCATTATTCAATGTTTCTCACCTGGAAGAATTGTCAGAGAAGGGCCCTCTTTAATTTTTATATTTATCTTAACAGTGTGGAGGCCAAATCAATGGAGGCGACATAGCCGTCTTTGCATCAAGAGCAGGCCATGGGGTGTGCTGGCATCCATCATGCTTTATATGTAGCGTTTGCAATGAGCTGTTGGTGGATCTTATTTATTTCTATCAAGAAGGGAAGATTTATTGTGGCCGGCACCATGCAGAATGCCTCAAACCTCGGTGTGCAGCCTGTGATGAGGTAAGACCAGTCAGGCATATTCGGTACTGGGAAAGGGGGCTTGAATAAGTGGGTAAATCATGTCAGGGATCATGTGTTAGGCAGTAAATCAGTCTAGGCTTCCAGATTTGCCTTGCCAGTTTATCTTTGTATCTTGTGGTTTGCAAATGATGAAATGTCTTGGAGCTGCTCTACATATCAGCTGTGGTAGACGCTTTTGGTTCTGACAGCCCATCCAAGTTTTCATGGCTGAACAGCCCTCTACCTCCACCCTGCTGGTGCCCAGCCCTGTTCCCTTACATAAGTTAAGACTCCCACTGCTAACCACTCTTCTCTGGAACCAGCCATTGCTCGAAAAGAATAAAAACATAATTGAACATGTTGCTTTTCTTTTTCACCCTTCTACAGCTGCCTGTCTGCAGATGGGAGGTGAAAGAGCAGGGAGAATTGCAGTACATTTGGATGAACTTCCTGAAATAAATTTAGGAAAAAGAGTTAATTATACTCCTATTTTATTACTGGAGTGTATTACAATAGCTTCATATCCTGATTATTCTCAAATGATGCGACTGGAAGTTCAATCCTGTTGAGATAACAGGCTGTCACAAAAGATTCCCCTTGCAACCAGCCTCAGTGTGAAATAGCAATAGCACTTAGACCTATATACCGCCCCATAGCGCTTTATAGCACTCTCTGGGAGGTTTACATTGTCAACATATTGGCCCCAATAATCTGGGTCCTCATTTTAAGACCCCAGGAAGGATGGAAGACTAAGTCAACCTTGAGCTCCCGTCAGGATGGATCGAACTACAGGCTGTGGGGGCAAAACCTGAAAAGAAACCCCTGACATATGTGCAGTATAACATAAGCATTTAAGGAAATTATGCATTGTTGCTGTAGTTCCATAACTTGAGAAGTTACAGCTTCTGCTACATGTACACAGCTATGAACTGAGATAACAAAATGGTGTCTTGATTACGATGCAAAACAAGCCACTGAGAACACATGAATTCATTTGTTTATCAAATTTCTCACACAAAATATCTCACACGAAGGAACCACTGGGCAGCATACAATTACAACAATAGATACATAAAAACCAGTGCTATTTTTCAAAAAAAAAAAGGTGCCAGAACTCAGAGGTGCTGTCACTGGGAGCGATGCCGGTGTCTTGCTATAGCGTCGCCGCCCATCCTTTGCACCCCCGCCCCTGCAGCTCGGAGCCACATGCCGCGGGGATTCCCCTCCCCACAGCTGCCATGGGGATTCTCCTCTCCGCAGTTGTGCTGAGCCCCCACCCGGAGCTGCTCCAAACCCCAACCCAGAGCTGTGTTCCTCGTGTCAGTGGTCTCCGGCACCAAACAGCCTCTTTCCAATCACATCCAGAAAAATTTGTAACAAACATTGGAATTCTCAAGGCCATGTTTGGTATTTCCCAGCAATCTGTTACTGGAAGGAAAAAGCAATCCCTGCTGCGTTACTGATCCCAGAGAAGCATTTGCATGTATGCAGGTATGCTTAGGGTGCCATAGTTATGGATGAGAAATATTGGTTGCAAAGTTGGCATTTCTGGATGTAATACAAATATTTTGGACTTATTTTTGTTTCTTTGCATGTTTGATATTTTTAAAAAGGCATATGCTACTGACTACACTTATGCACATATGTAACATATGCACATATGTAACATCTTTTGAAAGATTATGATTAAACAAAATTTTAATGTACAGATAATACCACCAGAAATTATTTTAGCCTTTTTAATAAATGTTGTTATTGATGTTAAGCTCACCATGGAAAACATCATATATTGTTATGTATATACTAGGTTAATTATTTAAAGATTGAAGTGCAACATAACTAGATTCTAAATAATCTTATTTTTCAAAACACACAACAGTCCAAATAGTAAAAGTAAAGTCCAAATTAAGAATATTTCATTCTTAAGAATTGTTTAATTTAAAGCAGTTTAGTTGTAATAGATTGTTAGAGATTCAAAATAGTTTTCAAGAGTGTACAAAAGATACTATTTCTTTTCTAGCATCAGCTAAATTAGACATATTACATTGAGAAAAATGTTTCTCATTTCTTTCCTGTTACCTTTATTGATTTCATTGCAGAGATGTTAACATAGGAAATAGATTATTTTGTTATCTAACTTTACCTTCCAAAAGACAGAAGCAGATGAAAAGTGTGAGGTTCTTTCCTGTTGACTTTTTTGAATTAGCTGTTTTAGATTCTAAAAGTTTAGTTCCTAAAGAAGTAACCTTGTAAATAATTTTAATGTCCTCCTCTAGTGCAGGGTAGGCAACCTTGGCTCTTTTATGATTCAAGGACTTCAACTCCCAGAATTCCTGAGCCAGCATGGCTCAGCTTGGAAACCTCTCTCTTTCCCCTCAGCGTGGCTGGCTCAGGATTTCTGGGAGTTGAAGTCCATGAGTCATAAAAAAGAGCCAAGATTGCCTACTCCTAAAGCCAATAGAGGGAGCTTTTTTTTTTTGCAAAAAAAAAAAAAAGGTGCCCGCCCCCTGATAAAAACACTTATTTTAAAAAAAAACATCTCTGGAGAAGAAAAATGTGGGTAGTGTGTCTTGTCTACATTTAAAATTTTCCCCATAAAATAAAGAGCCTGTGTTTTTTATTGGATTCATGAATTGAGGCAGAAGCTGATAGAACTTTATGTTTGATGGCTGCGGGAAGTTCTTTTAGGGTACTAAAAGTGCCAAGAATGTTGCTTCCTCCTGTGTCTTTTTAGATAGGAAGCAGAGTAATTGTTACAATGTGGGACAGGCTATTTGTGCATGTTGATCTTTGCAGGGTGCTTCGGTTTTACCACCACTCATTAGAGTTTTACAATTAAGGTTTTGGATGAGTATTTGTGTTTATCTGCCTGCCTGCCTTTTCTTTCTGTGAATCTCTACACTGAACATCTTGGCAAATGTTCTTCTTTTAATTATCTTTCCCCAAATCAATTAACTAACTAGCATATGGAATGCGTGGATGGCTATCGTTCACTTTCTCTTAGTTTTCTCTTTATTTCCCATGTTTTCCCTAGGAGGTTTATCACCATAATCTTGTGTCGTATATGTTTTATCTGCTTTCCTGGCAGCAACATAAGGCTAGGTGTGGCCTAGATCTATCTGTCATCGTTTCTTCTTCACCTGTTTCACAAAAAATCTTCGAAGCTTTAACAAAGCTCTTTCTTAAATCCAGTTTAGAAAAATTATCCAGGTCACTCTCTTGTTATTTGTATATCACTTTTCATTTACTAGTGCAGCAGGCTGAGGCAAAGAGGCAGACCCGGAACCAGCGAAACTTGGGGGCTGGAAAAGGGAGAGATTGTATCTGCCCTCAGTGTGGAAGGGACTCTTGAATTGGCCTTTTTAGCCACCCCAGATGCTGCTTTAGGACCTCTTTCCAGAGCACGATACCATCCTCTCACGAGACTGAAGGGTGCCAATGACTTTTCATTATTAAAATATCAGCTGCTTCCTTTAGTACGTCCAGTGTAATATCCATGTCATTTTCTTACAGAAATCCACATTAATTCCTTTGAGTTCCCTCCAGTGACAATGTTTAAAGTTGTTCTTTAAAAAAAAGATGATGATGAAGAAGAAGAATTCAAAACAAAAGCATTTTTCAACACAAAGGATTCTTTGTAATTATTTACAAAATCTTACTTCAAATTTATCTGGACCCTCGATCCATTTGTAACTTTTTAAGATCAGAGTTTTAATCACCATTTTGCTGTTTATGCCACCTCACCCCCCACCCTCCCCAATAACTTAAATCCTTAAACTTACATTTAAAACTTATTTCGCTAAAGATTGAAGGTTAACTAATTTAACTGAAAATCAGTCAACAAGCAATTTCCAAAAATCATTAGAAAAGGAGGTATGCAATCTTAATGTCCTTTCAAAGGGTGCCAACAGCTGTTTGAGCAAGATGGCTATTCCCTCATTGGCTTTAAATGGGGAGAGACCACAGTCATGCAGTCTCCTCTCAAGGATTAGCTGTCTGGAGCACTTGTGGGTGACCTCAAATCCTCTCCTTATCTAGAGGAATTATCAAAAAGCCGGTGTACTCACCAGCTCTTCATTCCCTCATGGTCATCTTTTTTTTAACGGAGCCATCTTTCAGTTCACCATTTCTTCCCCAGAAGTTGCAGCCTCTTGTTCCTTTTGGTGATCAAATAGATACCTCTAAACTCTAAATACCCAGCAATCGGTAGACAAGCTTACAATGTAGTCATCACTACTGATAACCATTGGTGGTAGTTTTGTTGAAATTTAATGATAGAGAAAAATGCATATAATACCAAATGCTCTTTATCATAGGGAGTCGTGTGCTGACATTAGCAAGGGCCAAATTTAGAGTTAAATCTGTGCAAAAGGTCCAATCAGAGAAAGCTCTCTTGCTTTGACATTTGGTCTTGAATTTCCTCATTTCAAAATGCAGTTCCCTATTAATCACACAGCAGTGGTCCTCATTAGCCTGCAATTGCAAATGCTTGAGTCTCCCTTCTCTCTCTCCACCCCCCATTGCTGCCCCCCCCTCGCCTTCCTTGGAGATGTATAAGTCCTAACCACGGTCAGGGCTTGTATCCTGGGAAGTCCATCTTGGTCTTCTCTTACTACAGGGGCATGTTTTCCACTTTCTACATTCCATTTGCTAAACTAGGAATATGCCATTTCAAGTTAAATGTTATCCTTGTACCGTGTATATATAGCCATTTCCACAGCAACTGCAATGATCTGTTTATGCTGCAGAGGCAGAAAAAGAAGCCGAGGCAGAAGAGTTTTGAGGCAGCCGAACTGTAAAGAAAAAAAACAAGCCAAATAGATGACAGGAGAGCAAGAAGCAAATGATAAATTTGATAAATTTTACAGAGGAATCATTGAGACTGGTATTTGTAGTTCTGTAGCTTTTCTGACTTGGTACAGCAACCAAATAGCACAGATGGAGACTCCAACAGATGGTTAGAATGCAGAAAGACCAATTGCAACCAGCCTGCCTTCTATAGAAAACCTGCATATTGCACAGGTCAGAAGGAGGGTGAAAAAAATATCTACAGAACGCTCACCTCCTGGATATGAACCGTTTCAGCTCTTCGCCACGGGACAGCCCTATAGGGCATTGACAAGAAGCAATGGATGGAAACTAATCAAAGAGAAAAGCAACCTAAAACTAAGGAGAAATTTCCTGACAGTTAGAACAACCTGCTTCCAGAAGTTGTGAATGTTCCAACATTGGAAGTTTTTAAGAAGAGACTGGATAACCATTTGTCTGAAATGGTATAGGGCAGGGGTCAGCAACCTGAAACAGTGAAAGAGCCACTCGGAACCGGTTCCCTCACAAAAGGAAAAACTGGGAGCCGCAAAAAATGTGTGCGCATGCGCGTACATACGCACGTGCAGAACAGGATTTGACTGAAGAGTGGAGCCAAGGCGAGATATGCACCTACCCTGCATATTTGAATTGATTGAACTTTTTTAGTCCCACTTTTTTTTTTTGGACTGCACATGGCAGAGGACTGGGAGCCGCAGGAGATGGCTGAAAGATGTTGTTGTTATTATTATTATTTGCATACCAAAACAACTGTACACAGGGACAGTTTTTCCCCTCACTCTGCTGGACACTTATTTCTCACAGTCCTGCCTAATGTCATTGAATACTTACCCATGTACTGTGGCTGGTGGTATTATTTATCCTTATTATCTTCTTTACTCCCCTCTTTGTTGTTATGCTTTGCATGTGCACTGAGAGTTTCTGTACTGGAGACAAATTCCTTGTGTGTCTAATCAATTTGAATTCTCAATCCAGTTCAATTCAATACATATAAACAAATCCTGACTCCTCTTTTTTACAGATTATCTTTGCTGACGAATGCACAGAAGCGGAAGGAAGGCATTGGCACATGAAGCACTTTTGCTGTTTTGAATGTGAAACTGTGCTGGGCGGCCAGCGATACATCATGAAGGAAGGGCGTCCATATTGCTGCAACTGCTTTGAGTCCTTGTATGCAGAGTACTGTGACACCTGCGCTCAGCACATCGGTAAGGGAGCTGTTTAGAAATACCACCTTTTGCTGCCAGCTGGCTGGTTTGAAATAGGAAAGGCTCAGCCCTTGATGTGAAAAAATAACCACAGTGTTTGTGTGCAGAACCCAAAACATGATAGGGCCTGTCAATATACCATTGCATTATATTGTTGAAGGTGATGTGCGCCTGTAGGCTAGTGGCTGAAACTGTTTTGTTTTAAAAGTACATGACAGGCCCTGGCACTCGTCTCTGTCAAGCCTGCAGTAACTCCTTGGCAGATGTACCTAGCTGGGTCCGCAGTCTAAATGCTGGCACCACTGCTTTTGGCAGAGATCAGCTGAAGCTAGTGCCAGCCACTGGTGTGTCCTCTTGTTGCATCAATTCAAATAAGCCATAGATGTTTCCAACCCTCTCAGAGAGAAAAAAGCAAAAGAGGAGGAAGAAGAGATGGTCAAAGAAGTGAGCAAGGAGTAAGCATGATTAGAAAGAAGATGGCATGTCCAACCCATAATAGCAATTCCATTATTACTGTGCTCAGAAAATATTTTGCTGCTATTCAGAAGCCAGCTGGGAAGTAAAAATTACTCCGCATTTAGGAAGGAGTGGGGGGGGGAGGAAGGAAGGTAGGTAGGTTTTTTTAAAGTATGTAATACAAGCCTGACAAAAACTAAATGCTAAACCCAATTCAAACCAAATTCCCTGGAGCTAAAGTTTGAAATACTTGAACACAGGTCCCTCTGCCCCCCCTTTTCCCCCCCTGTGATTCTTAGAGACTCACAACCAAATGCAGTGACACACTGTTCCATCATGACAATATCCCAGAGTGGGATAGAAAGGAAACAAGGATGCTTGTTAAAACCTGCCTCCTGAAGATAGTAACAAAAGGATTATTCCAACCCCATTTTTTCTAGTGAAGTGATTTATTACTGTCCCACTTATTCCAACATTTGGCAAGAAGAAATTGCCCACCTCTGCTCTTCATTTTATAACATAGCTTGAGAAAGCTATTCATTTCTTCGGCAAAAATGTCCAGTTCTAGTTCTGGTCCATTAGAATTCCACCGAAGAACTAGGAAGGCCTGTCACTGAATGTTTTGGTGTTCTGAATTAACAACCATTTTCTAAGATAGCACTGAAGTTACAGACATGGGGAGTTGCTTATACTGTATTTAATTCATGGGGCCATCTAGCTCCGTATCACTGACACAGTCTAGCAGCTGTTTCCCAATTGTCAATTGGGGTATTTCTAAGCTTGCTTGGAGACTCCAGGGATTAAGACTGGGACCTTCTACAACTATATTCCGTCACTGAGCTATGGTCCCTCCATTGGAGCAGATGATTATGAAGATAAATTCAGCCAACTTCAATATAAGTGAACTGAAGACGCTTCTTGGATGAGAAGCGGAACACCTTCAGGCATAAGCAAAAAAATCCAATTATTTTTTTTATTTTTTTTATTTTAATTCCATTTATATCCCGCCCTTCTCCGAAGACTCAGGGCGGCTTACAAGCTTAGCAGTAGCCTTCATTCTATGTATATGCCTGCTTATTAGGGCTTTCACACACACACACCCAAGCGGCATTATTACAAAGTCAGCTTAATTGCCCCCAACAATCTGGGTCCTCATTTTACCTACCTTGGAAGGATGGAAGGCTGAGTCAACCTTGAGCCTGGTGGGATGCGAACCTGCACTAATTGCAGGCAGCTGGTGTTACTTAAGGAGGCATCAGCCCACTGCTCCACCAAGGCTTTTGAAAAAGGGGACAACCTTTGGGACAACCATGACCTGGATGACTGAGAATCTCCATAGACATTTAGGTGATGGAAAGTTGGTGTCGTGGTTTTCTGCCCATCTTGAGCTTTCTAGTATTCAAAAGCAATTATGTTGAAGTTGCCCCATCCTGGGCTAATGGGAAGGAAGGAGGAGGAGGTTGTGATGAAGTACCATCCTTCTAGCAACATGCCTAGCAACTGGAAGAAATGCATAGGCAATCATTGCCCAAGATCAAGTGAAATCCAACTGTCTGAATAACCAACAGATTTCAAGTGAGACTAGCTGTGTTTGATACACCTATGTTAAGAGGGGAAAAATGGTTTTTCAAGAGTGACTGAATAGTATACTGTTTAGATGGCATAGATCAGTGTTTCTCAACCTTGGCAACTTTAAGAGGTGTGGACTTCAACTCCCAGAATTCTCCAGCTAGCAGCTGGCTGGGGAATTCTGGGAGTTGAAGTCCGTATCTCTTAAAGTTGCCAAGGTTGAGAAAACTGGCATAGATTATTTGTAGGGAAGAACGATGGAAGAGTGGGGTTCAGTTAGCACATGTTTGATCTGCCTGCTGCTGAAGCAGCATAAAATGTTACAGCATTTTAAAATGACTGAAAAGCACTAGAAATCCTACGTCTAAGTATATTACCTTACACCTGGGAGCAAGAGTCAATTAAGCATGTCTAACTAGCAGGATAATTTAGGAACAAATAATGGTGAGAAGGAAAAAACCCCATCCTTATGCTAAATCTTTCCGCTATTAGAAATGAGACAAGCTATAATTATGTTATTAAAATAAAACATAAATATCGCAATTTCACCTATTCGGAATAATGGTGCCTCTAAACTGTTTCAAAAATAACCCTTTTCCCCAGAAATATGAACATACATTATCATGAGGATGCATGCTTTATTTGCCAGAATGACTACAGCTGTAGTCTAGCAACATGATGCAAGCTCCACCCCTTTCATGCATGTATGCAGTATTGCAGTGCATGTAGAAAAGAGGCGGGGCTTGCATCACAATGCTGTACCTCTGCTTTTTTCATTCTGCCCCACCCTCAGTCCCCTGTGGATGCCACTGTACACTGTTATATAAAAAAATGCACACACATTTCAATGAGAAACTTTATCACCAGCCACCATGTTTCTGTTGAAGGTAATAGAAGCCAAATTTTACAGAGACATAAAGGAATTTGAGTTGGCAGTTCGAAGTTGCTCCATGCAATTTTTTGAATAACGTTATGTCTACTGGCACGGGGGTCTAGCAAAAACTTAGCCTTAATAGATTGTGAATTTAATCTGAATTAAAATCAACCTTCAGTTAACTCAGACTTGCTGTAAATATAGTGGCCCAGTACTTTATGTTATGGTGTTTTTATGTGTGTACACCTTAGACTCCTGGTGACTTTTAGGATAAGTCCTTGAAGTTTTATTGGCAAGATTTTCAGAAGTGGCTTCCATTGCCTACTTCCAAGGGCTGAGAGAAAGTGACTGGCTATCCTATCTTCTTTTGCCAACTTGGCTAATTATGATGGTTGAAAGTCACTACAGTTATAGCCCAAGATAGCAGAGCACAGATTTTATACTATCTTTTTTTTTTGCATGACTGTTGAGAATTTAATGAACTGGAACTAATTGTGAAATAGTGGATAATAGTACAACCCACCTGAAGAATTAAAGGGTAGATATTTCCTTAGAATAATAGAACAGGATATTTTTAAGCAGATGGTCAGTATAAGTATGTGTTTTAGGTGCAAAAACAGCCTTCAGCCCTTTGAAATACTTTATTTCTTAGTTCATCCTCAAAATATCTTCTATCACCAATTTATTTTTTTCAAAACAAGGAACACCTGATTTGCAAACTATAACAATTTTCTTTTGTGTGTTAGTGTGTGTATGTGTCTCTTATGGATGAGGGTCAGTGTGGTATAGTGGTGCTGGACTGGAAGTGAGAAACATTGATATTCAGGGAATCGGGGAATTAAAGTAGATTGGACTGGATCCCTTCTCGTTGAGCATCAGATCTACTATGGATAAGATTGTCATACATAAATGGAGAAGCCATTATTATTTACAGAAGGGTATCAGTTGAGCTCAGATAACCTCCCCCCCATCAAAGTAGTAAAATGACTTCAATAAGTGCAAAGTAAGCTAAAAAATGTTATGATGACCCAGGTCTGTGCTTTATCCACAAATGTGGAGCATGGTACTATCTTCTCCAGTGTTTCACTACCAACAAAGAAAAAAAAATATGTTCCGAAATAACTTCCACGATTTAGAGCCCATGCAAAAGTGATGAAGTTTGTTTGGAACTTAGTAATTCATTTACTAGCTTCTTAACTCAAGACCATACTGATAAACTTTGTTATATAGTCTTTCGTTCCTTCCTTCTTTTTTGCATCCTCTCCTTTACCTTTATATTTTTCCCCTTTCAGATTTTTTTTAAAAAAATATCCTATTCATGTTATGTTCCTATTCATATTATTAAAATTCATATTAGGCCTGTAGGAAAATCCATATTCAGCTGAAACTTTCAGTTCTGGACAGATGAATATATGAAGTACAGTACTAGCTAAATGAAATAATTAGAAATGCTTTAGTGTGCAACCTACGCTGGAACATTTCAGGACTGAATTGTGGTTTGGATCCTTCTTTTGCTGCAAGGAAAGAAGTAACATAAAACCATGGCCATTAACATTATTTGTATTAAATCTTTGCATATGCTAGAGGAAATAGTACCATTATTATTCATCTGTTTTGACTATCTGTCTCCTGTTCTTACAAACTTGCCAACAATCTTTCTCCCATTTAGAGGAAAATAAGAAAAACTGACAAATTTAAGGTTGGGCAAATATTCATTAAAGTTTCTGCTACTGGAAAGTTCATATAATTTATGGAACATCTAAAAAGTACTTGATTCTTTGTACCCTAATTTGTGAAATAGTTATTATCAGGGATAAAAGCTGATTTCTAGATATTTAGTTCGTTTCTTGAACTTACAGGCCTTGGATTTAGCTGTTTTCCATTTTATTTATTGAATTTATACACTAACCTATCACTGTCGAGTGACTTTCCTGAACAGTGGACTTGTTACCAATGTTGATGGCTAAACTAACATGTTAATTAATTAGTCAGCACAATTGGCAACAGCCCAGCTGTTTAAACCTATTTGTAGATAATTGTTTTGCTTTTGGTGTACTGCTTTTACAAACTTTTGTTAACCTTTTGAAGCAATTTAAAGAAACATCTAATGGTTACTCCAGGGGGTCTTCAAATTTGGCCCTTTTATGACTTGTGGACTTCAACTCCCAGAATTCCTCAGCCAGGTATGCTGGCTGAGGAATTCTGGGAGTTGAAGTCCACGAGTCATAAAAGGGCCAACTTTGAAGACCCCTGGGTTACTCACTCTGGGCAAATGGAAGGATGATTAGTTTTAGGCCAATTTTTGCAGTCTATTGGGGATAGTTTTCTCATTGTCACAAATTTGCATGTGTTTGATTAAGCCTCACAGCATTCTTTGGTAAAAAGAAATTATTACTATTATTATAAAAATGATGTCCCTATTAATATAAGTAACTGAATTTAAGAGATAGACTCTCCGAAGAGCAGTGAGGATAAAATTGATTTTTCAAGATGAAAAGTTATAGTAATTGGTGACTCATTACTGTTAGTAATTAGGCCATAGCCATTGACTCACAAAGAGTGTGGTCTGCCAGGAACACAGATTAGGGACGTGACAGAACCATTTTCAAGATTTATCATGTTCACTGACAGTTATCCCTTCATGTTAATCCATATGGGGGAGAAATGAAGAACATGCATTCAGTTTATGTACACATTCATTGGCTGGCTTCCCACATCACGCTTAGTCATTTTGGGGATTCTGTTTGTTTGTTTTGGCTTAGCATGTTATGAAAACTCAGCCATTGTGGTTTGTAATGCATAGATTACAGTTTAGTTTGCCATGAGAACCTAGCTAATAATAGTTATTCAACAGTTAAGAAACCACAGCTTAACAGTGTATGAAGTAGTCACTTCTCAATCTTCTTTCTCATCCTTCTGTGTCATAGTGGATCACTAGAAAGTTAGCTTCAGATCAACACTGTAACTCAATGATCACAGTCAATTCAGCTTGATTATATTTTAGATATAAGTTGGTCAGGGCACTTTATTGCACATTTCTAACCAACCACTCATTCTGTAACGTATCAGGATCTGCTGGGCACAATTTATGCCAGCAGCTGCATTTCAGCTTTGAGTAATCAGCTGGTGACCACTTTCCAAAACATAGGTATAGTCAAGTTCTCGACAGAGGATTGACACAGCAAGAGTAACAACTAAAACTGAATTAATTAATTAATATGACTTGATCTGGCTCTGATTAAAGCTCGCCCTCCAGTTATCTAGATCAGACCTTCATCAAGCTAGTGTTAAGACTATAATTTTTCAATATCAGTTAAGATTCTTCATCCTGAGTTCATATGGTCAGTACCATCTTGCATATCTGAAGGGTATCAGGTAGGGAAGTTTGTCTATTATCCCTTTTTAAATCTCTTCTTATTTAAATGTTTGGAGCAGGCCAGTTGGCCCTTTAAAAATACATCCCCCTGAGGCCCGAGAATGTAACTTTTTGTTTTACTGAAAAGTAAAAAAAAAACAACACTCGACTAAAGGGAGGTGGCAGGAGGTTGTGTTAATTTCATGAACAGTTAGCCTGACCCATGACAAGTAAGCTTCAGGATCCTTTCTGATTGAAAACAGTGTTTCTCATTGTTGAAATTGGCCTAATTCCTTTTGATAATTGGCCTAATTCTTTCTGATAATCCCCAGGGGGTACTGAATTACGAGCAAGGCACATTGTGTGTGTGTGTGTGTGTGTGTGTGTTTTCTTTTTTTATGCTGTTTCATGGGAGAAGATTGATGACGAAGCTGGCAAGCGGGATAATTCTCCGAGGGCTCAATTTTCTTTCTGTTTCATCAGACAGACTAGAGAAAAAAAAGATGATTATTAATTTTTTGTGCTCTGGAATCTAATATAAAACCAGAGCAAAGGTATCTAATGATGAGTTCATACTCTGAATGCTTCTTTCTCTGAAACAGGTTGTAACTATAATATTCCAGAAAAGCCATATAGAGTTCCAATAGAAAAGAATATACGTAGCTCCAGGCTGAACTCTGGAACCTTTGGTGCTCTCTGAGCTTGGTTGTTTGCTTGAGGATATTTCATTCCATTGATGTTGTCTAGTTGTATAATGAAACGTCTGCAAACAAACAAACTCAGGAACCACCATGGACTCCACAGGCTATATTTTCAACATTTTTTTTCACTATTGGAACTGTTAGCATGAAATAATGGAGCGATGTGTCCCAACACATTTTGCTTCCCCATATAGACTGCTCTACCTATAGAAATCGTTTGCTCTCCATTACAAATGTTCCATTTTTGGATGTTCGTGTGCGTGGAAAATTCCGCGGGTAAAAGAACTGCATGTACTGCCTGATATGCTTAAGGAACGAATTTGATCAGACCCCCTTTTGAATTATAGCAGAATAATGGGAAAACGCCACAATCACAAGTATTACTACTCTTTGGCTCAGTAGGTACTACAGGGGGAAAAATAGCTTGCTAAGTGTCTCATCTGCTTTGTTCCAAATTGTGGTGTGATTGGCACTTAATGGTATTTCTCTCCCTTACCTAAAGGCATCGATCAGGGTCAGATGACATATGATGGCCAACACTGGCATGCTACGGAGACCTGCTTTTGCTGCGCCCAGTGTAAGAAATCTCTGCTGGGCCGACCATTTTTGCCAAAGCAAGGGCAGATTTTTTGCTCCAGAGCCTGCAGCATGGGTGATGATCCAAACGGTTCAGATTCATCGGACTCTGCCTTCCAAAGTGCCAGAGCCAAAGAATCCCGGCGTAGTGCTAAGATTGGGAAGAACAGGAACAAAGGAGAAGAGAACGCCAGCAGCCAGAGTAATCAATTGCAGGTGACCTCCAGCAGACTGTCTGCAGACGTGGACCCTCTCTCCTTGCAGATGGACCTGCTGAGTTTGTCCAGCCAGACTCCGAGCCTAAACAGGGACCACGTATGGAGGAGCAGAGATGAACTCTACCACTATGGGAACAAAATGGAGCAAAGTCCATCACAGAGCCCTTTGCAGCTGCTCAGTCAGTGTAATGTCAGGACGTCCTACAACCCAGCACAGACACCAGGTCCTCAACAAGAACTGTGGGGTAAACATTTCAACAACCCAAAGAGAAACTCCTCTCTAGCCATGAAAGGACATGGTGGCAGTTTCATTCAGGAATGCCGAGAAGATTATTACTCAGGAAGGCTTCGGTCGCAGGAGAGCTACAGTGACATGTCCAACCAGAGTTTTAGTGAAACCAGAGGGAGTTACAAGTACGACCAAGAAGAAGACAATAGCATGACGGAACAGCATTGTCGGACCAGGCATCCACTCAGTGCGCTGAAATTCACTGAAAAACTGTCACGCACAGAACAAACTCCTCGGGGTTCAATGGAGTCGCTGGCTCTTTCCAATGCAACAGGTAAGATCTGTGGGTAATCAGCTACTGAAGTATGGTTTCATGTCAGAGAAGGCAAAGAGAAGATTGAGGTTCATTTTAACAGTATAACTCTACAGTTAGTGAAAGAGAAGGAAATCCTTCTACTTTTGTGACAGGCCAAAATGCCTTGATCATGATGTCCTCGCATTGCATAAATACATGTTTATCTCCAGGTGCCCGAGAACAAGAATTTAATTGAAAGAACAAAGAGGGAACATAGATTAGTGGCAAAGCTAACATGATCTCACGCTAAGGGAATATACCAGGTGCTTTCTCTTATCCTGCGTGAAGGAGGAAAGTAGGGTATGGATGCAGCAGAGGGAGTAGCATTAAAAGGTTCAGCAAAGAAGCAGGGTAGAAAAACGGGCACAGCTTTGTCAAAGAGGTCTGCTTAAAGTCACCTGCCAATGTGCCAAACTAGCACGTTAGATCAGAGCTACTTACTTAGCCAGTAGTTCTTTTTTCCTCTCCTTAGGCTGGAGCGCAGAATAATTGAACGAGATTATTACACTGTTTCTCTCCCCCTCTCTCCCCCTTCCTCATTCTTTCTCTTTCCTCAAATCATTATTCAGAGATTTTGATAGAGATGCATAACACTCTGTTAATCTCTGCCGGGCATTAACCTTATTCTTAGACACAGTAATAATAGCCATAGCTTTGATAACTCTACAGTAGCACTTACCATAAAGCAGAATAGAACTGTTATCCCAGGTAGCAGATTTTGGATGGCCTCAGGCAGCAAATATTTATTTTGGTATTTATTATTACAATGATTTGTCAAGGTTAGGAAAGTGTGCATTGTCACTTTGTGCCTCAGACGACAAAAGTAATTTGGCCTGGCTTGGGGGGGTGTACTTTTGCAAGTGGAGGACAGTGTGCGCTGGGTGCTTAAACTTGTGCAGCAAAACCACTTCTTGCCTCGTTTTTTTGATCAGGCGAAGTGAAATAAGGAAGAGAAAAATCCATAGCCTGCATGTTAATTCAGAAGGAAAAGAAAAAAATATTGGACCTTTGGGCAAAGCTTACTGAAACAGATCGATCGTTGGTATGATGGGCAGGAGATGTAAGGGAATTGGAGGTCTGTCTGCATGTCTGCTTTTGCACATATTATTTTTTTATCACGTTGAGTCAAACTTGGGTAGACTTTTAAAGCAAGTTGTGGTTTTATGCAGCACCATTCCTTGGTTTTTCTTTTGTGAATGTGGACTTTGCTCGGCAACTTTCGTGAGTTTCAAAAGATAGCCCGAGATGTTGATATCTACCAAGAGGTTATAACAAAAAAAAACAAGGAGGACTGAAGAGGAAAAATTGGGATAACAGTTGAAGTGAAGGTGAGCCGATGTTCACCTAGAATTTCATGGCCAAATTTGGGTCCTTCCACCACCTGTCACATCATGTATATGTGGTGCCACAACTGTTAAAAGTAATTGTCCGTGTTTTGTTTGATTGTTGAATGAATGAATGAATGAACA
Source organism: Vipera berus (assembly GCF_964194415.1). Classification (NCBI taxonomy): domain Eukaryota; kingdom Metazoa; phylum Chordata; class Lepidosauria; order Squamata; family Viperidae; genus Vipera; species Vipera berus. Next base: position 256,840,577 of record NC_138203.1, read on the forward strand.
GCCTCTGGGACCTGATTGGCAGATCTGATTTCCTCCCGGGCTCTAATCTATGCACGTGAGCAGAACTGCTTAGATCAGACATGTCAAACTCGTGACGTCACGTGACATTGCGCAATGTATTGGGACAGTTTTGCCGGCAATGGGGTGGGCATGGCTTCCGGATGACATGTCCGGCCCATGGGCCGGCAGTTTGACACCCCTGGTTTAGATTGGAGTAAAGGCAGTTAACTAGAATAGTTAACAGAATTAAGGACCTGTCATATTGAAGAGATTGGGATATCATGTAAAGAGGATGTATTTACCTGACTGTTGATTCTTTGTATTTACCACATATGTATTTTATTACATATATTCCTAGACCAGTGATGGCGAACCTTTTAGAGACCGAGTGCCCAAACTGCAACCCAAAACCCACTTACGTATCATTGGGTGCTGGGTGGGCGTGGCCCATTGGGTGGGTGTGGCCCATTGGGTGGGAGTGGCCCATTGGGTGGGTGTGGCCCATTGGGTGGGTGTGGCTGCGGTGGTAACAGCAGACTGGGTGGGACTAAAAAGTTCAATCAATCCCAACTTTGCGAGATCTTTTTTCCCCCCGCAAAAAGTTGAAATTGATTTATTGATTGAACTTTTTTTTGGGGGGGGGGCGCATAGCAGCAGAGGCCTAAAGCGAAAAGGTTTTATAAAACCCAGCTGAAGGCTAGGACTGGGGCAACGGCACGTGTGCCCACAGAGAGGGCTCAGCGTGTCACCTGTGGCCCACGTGCCATAGGTTCGCCACCACGGTCCTAGACTTATAACCATTAGTTTAGTGACTGTTCAAAGTTACAACAGCACTGAAAAAAGTCACTTATGACTTTTGACATTTATAACCATTGCAGCATTCCCCGTGGTCACATGATCAAAATTTGGATGCTGGGCAACTGGTTCATATTTATGACAGTTTGCAGTGTCCCAGGGTCATGTGATTACCTTTTGCGACTACCTGACCAGCAAAGTCAATTGGGAAACCAGATTCACTTTACAATCGTGTTACTGACTTAACAACTGTGGCAAGAAATGTCATAAAATGGGACAAAACTCACTTAACAATTGTCTCATTTAGCAACAGAAATTTTGGGCTCCATTGTGGTCATAAGTCAAGGACTACCTGCACTGTATTATCTTTTATCTAGTTTATCTTACATTTGATTTTTTGTGTTATATTTTTGATATGGTCATAAAGACTAATCAATTAATAAACTATTTAAACTATCTACCTAGAATTAGAAATAAGTAAGGGGAGAAGTTAAGGGATGCGGTGGCTTAGTGGGTTAGGACGCTGAGCTTGTCGATCAGAAGGTCGGCAGTTTGGCGGGTCGAATCCCGAGTGCCGCGTAACAGAGTGAGCGCCTGTTACTCGTCCCAGCTTCTGCCAACCTAGCAGTTCGAAAGCACATTAAAAAAATGCAAGTAGAAAAATAGGGACCACTACGGTGGGAAGGTAACAGCGTTCCGTGCGCCTTTGGCGTCTAGTCATGCCGGGCCACATGACCACGGAGACGTCCTCGGACAAGCGCTGGCTCTTCGGCTTTGAAACGGAGATGAGCACCGGCCCCTAGAGTCGGAAACGACTAGCACGCATGTGTGGGGGAACCTTTACCTTTACCTTTTTAAGGGGAGAAGTTAGTCTTCCCCAAGCTGATACTTTGTGGATTGTTGAGCAGTAACCTCTGTCCAGCCAGCAGGGACATCAACTTGGGCGTGTCAAAGGTGAAACACATTTATTTGTACTCCTTTAAAACCGGATAAGAAGGATCAGCAAAAAAAAATTCTAAATGCACACTTTAAAAAGCACTAAGCTCTCCAATAAAACGATTTCGGTTCATTACGTAAAACTTATAGATCTTGCCTGAGGAGGAATAAGAATAACGTTCTGGGTTTTGCCGTTAACCGATACAGCATATATAGATATGTATCTGACAATTGGCACTGTCGGTTTGGAAGCTAAGAGATAAATGATGTCTCTGGGGCTGTGAAATTAAACCTTTTGAAATGGAATTTTAACAGAAGGGAAGTGGGTGATGGAGTGGACCAATGAAAGAGCTGCCTTAGATTTGGCTTATTTGTCATGCCAACATCTGGTGCTTTTATTCCTTCTCCTGAAGGAGATGGCGTTTCTGAGCTTTTTCCTAAGTCAGATGAATCCGATGGCAGCACAGCCATGATAATCAGCAATATAACTGTCCAGAAATTGATGTCATAACTCAGCAGCTGTCATGGTGAATGCAACAAGTCCATAGCTGGATTTTTTTCTTTACCTGATAACACAAACACACACACACACACACACACACACACACACACACACAAAGAGGGGGGGGTGTCCTCTTAAAGGAACACTCATTGTAACAGGAAGAGGAGAACCTGCTTCAGAGACTGCAGGTAATATTATTTGAAGAGGAGAAACCAAATACAGGATATAATTCCAGGGTGAAAGAAATAAAATATAACACAGTATAGATACTCCTTGACTTACCACCACCGTGGAGCCCAAAATTTCTGTTGCTAAATGAGACAATTGTTAAGTGAGTTTTTCCCCCCATCTTTCAAACTTTCTTGCCACAGTTGTTAAGTGAATCACTGCAAGTCAGTTAGTAACACGGTTGCTAAGTGAATCTGGCTTCCCCATTGACTTCGCTTGTCAGAAGGTCGCGAAAGGGACACTGCGACCGTCATAAATATGAACCAGTTGCCAAGCATCCAAATTTCGATCATGGGGATGGTTGTAAATGTGAAAAATAATCCTAAGCCACTTTTTTTCAGTGCCGTTATAACTTTGAATGGTCATTGAATGATTGGTTATAAGCTGAGGACTACCTGTACATATAACTTTTGATGCCTTATGGCAGCTTAAAATGTCTCCCAAACTCCAAGAATAAGAAATCATTTCATAATTATTGAAGCGCGCTGTTTGGAACATTTCTATTAGTATTCGTAATTACAGACGCGTCTGTCAGACCATGCGCTTGAATGACAAATCACACAGCCTTTCTTGACTACACTTCAGGTTTTCCTGCTCTTCTGAATAGGCACGTGAAATGTTAATTGTTTGATTGCAAATACAGATGCCTGCCTTTTTTTTTTGTAGTTGAAAGAGCCACTTTTCCAGCCACTCACATATATAATCTGTCCATTTTGCTATTTTTGTTGCAGTCTGTCCACTAAAGACAGAATTGCTTTGCCGAAATCCTGACCGCCTACAACACTTGATGAAATGGCCTGCTTCTTGAAGCTGCGTCTGATACCTCTCTGATGTGCAATCCAATTATAGTGTCAAAAAGAATCAAACTCTTGTCTGCCTGCCTGCCTGCCTGCTTGCAGTCTTTTCCTAGTCTTGCATGAGCTTTTGTGGTGTCAAAGGATGTTCGGGATCACATAAAGCTGCTGAGAATAGAATGCTTGCAATTAATGTACCTGATTAAATAACGAGAGTTGTATTTATTAAGAAACTTTACGTAGGATACAGGATTACAGGAGGGTTTTTTCCCCCTCCTAGTTTTGATACTAGGTAATGAGTGTAGAGCTGCAATTTGAATCCCATATCCCTAAATTCTGTAAAAGGGCGTTGAGGTTTAGAGTTTTCTGAAAAGATCCTGTTAGAAATGGGGAAGGATGATCATTTAAAAATCTCACTGGCAGTAGCTTTCTTCCAAGGATTCCCAGGTTAAAAAAAAACCAAACTAATCATGGGTTGTGATAAGATAGGATGAACATTCCCTAGTGTTTTTTTTTGGGGGGGGTTGTTTTTTTTTCAGGTGAGGGTTTCCAAGTAGTTCTACCAGGAACTACTTCATTGAGTAGTTGGAGGACACTATTCCTTCAACCTAAGTTTAGAAAAAGAAGAAAAGATGCCTTGAATGTTCTTTCCCAACTCGGAAAATTTCAAAACTTTTTGCAACTTTTGGCGATTTTGAAACAGAAAAGATGGCTGTACCGGTATAACTTTTGTGGAGGTTTGTAGATGGGGGAGGTTTAATGAAAAATTCCCTTAGAGAACCAATGGTGCCAAGTCTCTTGATGCAATTTTTCTGAGGAAAGGAGAGTTCAGTACATGCCCCCCCCAAAAGGAAAGGTGACAATCACACAGAATTCCAAATGAAATTAAATCACTTTAACTAAAAGATTATTATTTTGTACTGCTCACTAAAAGAGCTTGGGGATTTGGGCATCAGTACGAATAGCATTAGAAAGCAAACAATGTAAACCCCCCAGAGTCATTGAAAACTGCCCAGAATCTTGCTGGATAGCAAGATGAACAGCATATAAATTAAACAAACAAACATACATACATACATCTGGGGCATCTGCCTTTCTTGCTCCTCCATAATCATTTCTTCTTCTTCCTCCTCTATGAGCATGGTCTACATTTTAAACAAATGTAGAGGATAATGAAAATCAGCTCTTTTGACAGGACTGATGGTTGCTTTGACCAAACCAGGTTAGTTCTCCATATATGATGGTCAGAGACTAAAGCAAGAAATCAGTAACTACCTAATGCAGGGGTGTCAAACTGCCAGCCCACGGGCCGGATGCATCACCAGAAAACTCCATTGCCGGCAATGGAGTAAAAGCTCTGATACGTCACGTGACGTCACAAGTTTGACATGTCTGACCTAATGGATAAATGTGCCATCCTAAGAGACTAGAGATGAAATTTTAAAATCACAGCCTTAACTTTCAACAGTTGTGCCACTGGATTATGTGGGAGAAACTTCAGGAGGGAATTAAGGGGGTGAATTCCATCTGTCCAAGCATTATGAAATATGTAGTCCATTTCGATTCAATGTGGCCTTCATTTCAGTTGTTACAAACACCTCTATATTAAATGACTCTAGGCAGCTCACAATATAAAGAAAAACAAGTAAAATTGCAATCAGTTCAGTTAAAAATAGAGTGAAAGAAATAAGCTGGGAAATCCAGACAGCCTACCCCAAAATATGACACCCCCTTACCACTGGTAAGTTCCATCCAACTCACCCTAAAACTAAGAAAACAGTGAGATCATTAAGGCTTTCCACAATACCATAACGATGGGAGCCATTCAGATATCAGGGGGCAACTCATTCTGGAGGGAGGATGCTGTGATGCAATAGGTGCACTTCCTGGGTTGCAAAAAAATAGTAGTAGTAGTAGTAGTAGTAGTAATAAATATAATAATAATAATAATAATAATAATAATAATAATAATAATAATAATAATAATAATAATAATAATAATAATAATAATAATAATAATGGTAAAGGTTCCCCCGCACATGCGTGCTAGTCGTTTCCAACTCTAGGGGCCGATGCTCATCTCCGTTTCAAAGCCGAAGAGCCAGCGCTTGTCTGAGGACGTCTCCCTGGTCATGTGGCCGGCATGACTAGATGCCAGAGGCGCACGGAACGCTGTTACCTTCCCACCGTAATGGTCCCTATTTTTCTACTTGCATTTTTACGTGCTTTCGAACTGCTAGGTTGGCAGAAGCTGGGATGAGTAACAGGCGCTCACTCTGTTACGCGGCACTCGGGATTCGACCCGCCAAACTGCCGACCTTCTGATCGACAAGCTCAGCGTCCTAACCCACTGAGCCACCGCGTCCCTTATAATAATAATAATACTGTTTAATTGAGAAAACCTGGAGAATGTCAGTTCATTCTGACCAGACAGAAACCATAGGAAAGAGGCGAGTCTGCAGATAATCAAGCCCCTTATGCCATGTAAAGGGTTTATAGATGTAAGGCACGGGTGTCAGACTCGCCACATCACGTGACGTGTCGCGACATATCACAACTGTTTTTGCATTGCCGGCAATGGGGTGGGCGCGGCTTCGGTATGATGAAACCGGCCCGTGGGCCGGCAGTTTGACACCCCTGATGTGTAAGGAGTTTATAGGTGAGCTGAGGTGGAGGAGCTTACAAACCAGCGGTATCCCATGAATATGCTGAAGCAAGGCTACCACCACCCATGCTACTGCATTCTGAACTAGTTGCAACTCTTCAGGGCTGTCTCCAAGGGCAGCTCCATATAGAGTACGTTGCAGCAGTTGAGCTGCGAGGTGATTGACTCCTTTGTGATTGAGACATTCTGTTTGTTAAGTGATTTCACGATGGAATTTTGGTCCAGAACTTTGGCAGTAGGCATTACAGCTTACGACCGCAATTGGGAAGAGAATTTCTGTTGCTAAGCAAGGTGGTTCTTAAGTGACCATTTTTACAGCTTTCTTTGCCAAGGTTGTTAAGCAAATCACTGCAGTATTTAAATGAATTGCCCGGTCATTAAGCAAATCCAGCTTCCTCCATTACATTGCTGGTCAGAATCTGGTTGGGAAGGTCAGAGGTAGCAATTCTGTGATCCACGCTCCAACTGCCGTAAGTACATGCCCGTTTGCTTAAGTGCCTTAATTTTGATGCTGCATCAGTAGGAGTGTGATAACCATAAGTCACTTTTTTTCAGCGCTGTTGTAAGTTCAAAAATGATTGTTAAACCAAAGTCAAGGACTGCCTGCTATTCTGAACTTCCTCATTTTCTCCCATTCTGCCATCCACGGTAAAGATTTACTCTGGCTTCCTTTTTGTTCCGGACCCCTAACCTTGGCTCTGATTTTTAAGGCCCTGTGGTTAGCCATTCCCCACTCCTATCTTGCTGTGATCCTGTTTATAGAGAATGAGAAGTAGAACAGGAGTGTCTTTCCTTTCCTTTTTTGCTTTTTCCTTTCCGTTTGCACTTTGCTCCTTCCCTTGTGCATTTCTTTCCAGCATCTGAGCCCCCCCCCCCCCCCATTATGGAATTCCGCTCCTTCTCTGGCTACACATATTCTTGGATGCGCTTAAGAGGATTTAAAAACATATTTATTGAAGAGAGCAGACTGCTGGGAGTGGTTGTGAACAGATGGTGAGAATGGCACCAGGGCTGTTTCGATGTAAATCTTATTAGCCCAGTTAAATGTCAGATAGGTTTAGAATTTTATAATTGTGTAACTGTGACTGCAAATACATCATGGCGTGTTTTGATTTTATTTTTATGCAGATTTAACTGCTGCTTAGTTTTTGTTGGGGTTTTTTTTAATTGCAGTTGAACTGTGCCCCCATGGGAGGAGGTTTATAAAAAGTGTGTGTGGGGGGGTTGTTTCTTTGTATTTCTTTAGTTTATTGTTTAATGTGCAGCCAGATAGCCAAACTAAGCATACAGCTAAACAGATCAGATCTTTCCTGACCTGGCACCCTCTGAATATTGGACTGCTAATTGCCATCATCCTCAGCCAGCACTCAACATGGATTCAGCTTTTCTTCCAGACTGCTTTTTATCTACATTCTTCTCCTGGGTGCCTTCCTTGCCAAAAGCTTTTCCTTTCATGCTCAACAGTTGTTTGCTATTGTACTTTTCAAAGCTTTTAGGCATTCCGGCTTCCAAGCCATAAGCTCTTTGTATGGGGGAGAGGAAGGTGTCTTCCTAGGCATGCAATCATAGACTTGAATGTCGATGAAAAATATACCTATCCCCAAGTGAGTATATATGGGTGTTCAGCCTTACCATGCAGCCCAGGGCATGTTTGTGCAGAAATGCTCCCTAATGGTAGAGGTAAAGTTTTTCCCTTGTCCAGTCGTGTCACGGTGCTCATCTCTGCTTCTTGGCCTGAGGAACCAGCATTGCCTGAAAACATTTTCCGTGCTCATATGGCCAGCATGCCTATATGCTAAAGGCGCATGGAACACTGTTACCTTCCCACTACCTATTATTGCATTTGCACATTTTCGAACTGCTAGGTAGACAGGAGCTGGGGCAAAGAACAGGAGCTCGCCCTGTTGCCTGGCTCTCGGATCTCAAACCCTGGCTGTCAGCTGTGCCATCGTGCCCATAGACTCCCTCATGAGTTCAGTAGAATTCCCTCCCAAGGTGACATGGGAGGGTTACCGCAAGACAGTGGTGGGATTCAGCCGGTTCACACCAGTTTGGCAGAACCAGTAGCTAATTTTTGCTGAGTTCGGAAAACCGGCTGAATGCACACTGCTTCCCGAAGTCCAGTCTAGGCCTCAGAGGCCTGGAGGAGGCCTCCCAGGCCTAGGATGGCCCACCGGAAGTGTGTGGGTGCTACTTCCGGAAGTCCGTTCTAGGCCTCAGAGGCCTGGAGGAGGCCTCCCAGGCCTAGGATGGCCCACCGGAAGTGTGTGGGTGCTACTTCCGGAAGTCCGTTCTAGGCCTCAGAGGCCTGGAGGAGGCCTCCCAGGCCTAGGATGGCCCACCGGAAGTGTGTGGGTGCTACTTCCGGAAGTCCGTTCTAGGCCTCAGAGGCCTGGAGGCGGCCTCCCAGGCCTAGGACGGCCTGCCGGAAGTGTGTGGGTGCTACTTCCAGAAGTCCGTTCTAGGCCTCGGGGGCCTGGAGCATCCAGTAAGAGAGTCGGTTGTCCAGGTATTCGAATCCCACCACTGCCGCAAGACGACGCCATGCATGTTATCTTAGTCATCGTGTGGCTTTTGTCATAGTTTGAAAGTGTCCTTCATCATGGAAAGACAATGGACAGGTATCAGTCAGAACATAGATGCTCAAGGTACATATATCTCCACTCATCCATCTGCTTTTCATCCATCTCCAAAACCAGTTGAAGGCGTTTTTCTGTCTCTGGTGAACAGCAAGATGTTCTTTCCTCGCTTTTCATAGTCAGGAGCTAACTGCCTTTGGAGCTGGGTTTTCCTTCAACATCGGCAACTATACCTGAAGTAGGCTAGATGAGATAGTTCCAGTTAGACAGTGTGGCACTATCCTCTTTTCCATTACTACCCAAATGTCTCGTTGTCTCCTGCTTGAGAAGAGTCCCTTCTCATATTTAAGGATAGGGTCTTCAGAAACATTCCCATGGGCTACTTTGAATATGCTAGGGAGAGAGGTAACTAAGGACCTGGTGGAGTTCGGCCTCACCAGGCCCATGCTAACAGAGGACCTGCACTGAGGATGGGCTGAAAATGTTTTTTTTATGTGACTTTGTGACATACAAGAAATAATTGAAGAAAAAAAAAAGTGGATTAGTAGCTTCCTTTTTGTGCCAGATTCTCCAGATGTTTGTTTCTAAATCATGTGAGCTGCTATTTTTGGCACTAGCAAAGCACTATGTAGGTAACTTGTTTTAGCTCAGGAGGTTGGACCAGTGTTACAACAGGTGTTTTATCTACCTGCTTACAGAAAGCCGAATGAAGTTTCTGGAGGTCGAGATGGCCTGGAGTTTCTTCATTCTGAACCAATGTGCATGTTAGGACAAATCTATGATGCTCCATGACTTAATAATTAGAAAGAGGAATGGTGATTGTATGATTCTTGAAGCAAACTTTATAGGTTAAATCAGATGTAAGAATCTTCATATATATATATACTGTGTTGACCCTATTGATGTCTGTTTGTACATCTAATGCATATATTTATTTATTTATTTATTTATTTGTTTGTTTGTTTTATATACCGCCCTTCTCCCAGAGGACTCAGGGCGGTGTACAGAGCAAAGTAAGTATACAATAAAGCAATAATAAAACAAATAAAATCCCAAATCTATCAGGCCAGGCCGGCTTGCTGGAATAGATAGGTTTTTAAGTCACGCCGGAAGGTGCGAAGGTCGGGGGCCATTCGGATTTCGGCTGGTAAGCGGTTCCAGAGGATTGGCGCACCCACCGAGAATGCTCTCCCCCTGGGGGTCACCAGCCGGCATTCTCTGACCGGTGGCACCCTGAGGAGGCCCTCTCTGTGGGAGCGCACAGGACGGAGGGGTGTTGACGCTGGCAGTAGGTGCTCCCGTAGGTAATCCGGACCCATGCCATGTAGGGCTAATAATAATAATAATAATCTAATTGGAGTGGAGATTAAAATAGGTGCAGCTTTATTGACTATGGCAGTTGTGTATCTTGATCCAAGACTTTGCTAATGTTTACATGCTCTATTATGTCCATTGTGATATACTAATATCCGAATTCAGGAAGTATTCTGAAAAATATCTGAGCAGGTGCCACTAAGTGGATCTTTTTATGAGATCCCATTTTATAGAGCTCCCTTCCCAAAGTTCTTCTTGCTTACTTGTTTTTGGAGAGACCTTGAATATAATTCTCGTTTCTTAGTAGAATATATACATTTTTAAGTTCTGGTTTCTGTTGCAAGATATTACAAGAATGGTCCCCTAATTCTAGTTGGCCAGCATATCTCTAATACTATAGCTGTTTATAGTAGAAAGTCCCATCAAATAATTCCGAAGTGCATTTTTACAAATATTTGGCATTTGTTATTGTGGTTGCTAGTTGATTTTACAACAGCAAGAGTTAGCAAGTTAAGCCTTTTGCCTTTCATAGGATATTGCTGTGAACTGATTTGACAGTACATAAATTAACTATCTCAACTATTTTTCAAGGGGGTGATGACTATGATATGATTTGACCTTGATTTTTATGTAAACATTTTTAGCACATAAGCGCTACCATCACCATTCCTGCCACAATTATCTGCAATAATATTTTATCAGCTCAGTAGCAGCTTGCAGAACTGACTTCCTTTAGAATTGGTGTTTTTTTTTTAAATTTCTCTTAAGTACCATTTACTTCAACTTACCATATGGGTCATCTAGATGAAAAATATTTGGAACTTTCACAATTAAGTTTGGGTGTTTAACTTGCAAATGAATCCAGCTTTCCAGATTGTGCTAAAAATGCATGATAGTCATAATTAATTACCGCATAGTTTTAAAATGCAATTATGCTATTTCTTAGAATTATGTAATTATAATTCATAATTATCAAAACACGTTTGATGAGTTAAGGTTTGACAAGCACAAGAGGACAGGCCAATCTCTTGTAATCTTTTTAATATCTTAGGGGTAAACAGGTAAACGAGTTAGTGACTAAAATCCTTTCTCTGTTAGCAAATTAACACCAGTAGTTTTAACAAACATGAGAAAGTACAGGTTGTGTCTCTTATGTTAAATTAACATAATCTGTAACACAAAACAATGCATTGCTGTGTAGGCAGTGAGCAGCTACTCCAGATTTCAGTGTTGATTTTATGCATTGGGTGCGGATGAGCAACTAATCCAGATTCTGATGTGAATCCTGTACATTGGATGTGAATGGAGAGCTAATCCAGATTCCAATGTAGATCTTATATATTGGATGTGCAGCATGGAATAGAAAGAAGGTGACTTGGTTCAGAGTGACCACGCTCATCTTTCATTCAGCCTTGCTGCCCTTGGAAATTAGGCAAGGTAGCCTTTACAAATAGAACTTGGTTATCCATAAAATATGGCCACATAGATAGGAGAAGGGGGGAAAAATGGGATAGAAAGAAAGGCAAAAGAAGAGAAAAGAATTGAAGAAGAGCAGAGAAAAGTTGGAAAAGATAAGATAACCTTTATTGTCATTTTTACTGTGGGCACAACAACACACATCAAAAATGAAATTTAGTTGCCCGCTCTCAAAGTGACACATACCTAAACGTACTATATGCAACATATACATACTATATACAACATGTGAGGAGAAGGAAGAAGAAGCCAAAAAAAGAAGACAATTGAAATCCTAAAGATACAAAAAGAGAGCTTAAGAATGTCAGTGGCAAACAGTAGAGTGAAGCGCATCCATCCAAGAAGGTTGGAAGAAAATAAACATAATGGCTATCTGGGAAAAGTCCCCAGACTCTAGTTTACTTAGTCCCGAGGCCTGAAACAAACATTAAACAACCACATTCCTTTTTCCAGTTGTCTTCAGGAAGCCTCCCAAATAGCAATGGCAGTGTGTTGCCTTGGACAGTAAGACGGATGGCATCTAAATTTAATAAATAAAGAACTGTAATATAACAGGGAAAATTTAAAGCAGAATATAGCATATTCCAGCCGGAAGTAAACAATAAAATATAGAGCTGAAGACTATAGAATATATAACGATGGCTAATAGAGCTGTAGATGCACTTTATTTATAAAGGAAAGATATAAGATAAGGTCAGGGTGTTGTGATTCAGGGTCAGCCTGTGGGTTCGGCAGTTGGGTCGGACGACTCAGAGGAGGAGGAGGAGGGAGGTGTTGAAGAGCTTGCTGAGGGGGTTGGAGAGCTTGTTGATGAGAGCCCTCAGCCAGGCCCCTCCCACCTGGACACGACGCAGACCCAGCTGTGTGAGCCTCACAGCGTGGATGAAGATGACCCACAGCTGGCCCTGTTCAAGGAGGCAGTCAATCAGGAGTAAACAGAGGAAGGCAATGGGGCACCTCGGAAGGAGGCAGAGAGAAGCCACGCCCTGAACTGTATAAAAGGGGAATGCGTGGGAGGGCTGGTTTGCTGAAGGCAACCACTTGAATAGCTCCTGTTTCATGGTTCGTGTCTTGTTTTGCTCTGTTTTATGTTAATAAATTTGGCAGGCTTAGTTCCAGCCTCTTGCCGTTTGTAAAGTCCCTGCCTTTTCTGCAGGGCTGGTAGCAGGCTGGTACAGAACACAGGGTATCTGCAGCGACTGTCAGTAGCTTCAAAATTGTGGTATTGCATGCATGAGTCCACTGTTGATCCCCCAATTCCAGCCGTCATTCCGAAGGCAACAACTGTCTCTTTGGTCTCCCCTGGATAAGACTCTAAATATAACTTTTTAAAAAAGAAGAGAAACTTTAAAAAAATACATTTTGTAATATTTTTCTATAACTACCCATTTATATAGGAATTATTCTTTGCCTCGCCTCACCTCTCCATACCACAATTGAAGCTACAGCATACATAAAAAATAGTACAGATAGTTCTCAAGTTACTATCGTAATTGAGCCTGCAATTCCAGTTGTAGGTCATGACAGTCATAAAGCGGGTCACCACGTGATCAGACCCAATTTGACAATCTTTTGGGGGTTGGTCATTAAGCAATTTTGCCAGAAACTAAAAGTAAATGCCTGTTTCCAGGGGGGGGAAACATAAATCATGGCCACGTGACAAGGCGTGGAGAGAAGATATTGGAACTTTCTACCTGGATCATAAATGGCTTTTTAACATTCTTTCATAACTTCAAATGCTCACTGCAACCGGCCATAAATTGAAGGGTTACCCGAATGAGGATGTTAAGTTTGGCTTGCACAGTCACTTGTAAAAATAGATATTCTGATCCTCCAAATTCCTAGGGCTCTTTTGCGGTCTGTTGTACAGTATAAAGAAGTTAGCTTCGCCAGTAGGGCAATTTATGATCCCATTTTACAGCCACTCCCTAAATGTCTATGGTCGTAGTTTGGAAGAGACTGGCTAGGAATGCTGCTGCAGTTGTGTAGAATCTGCTTTGTGTGTTAACAGTCCTACAGTCAAAGGATTGCTTTAACTCCAGCTCACTTGAATGAAACAGTTGTGAGTTAAAGGGACCAATTTTACTGCTGTAGAATGTAGTTGAGTTTCTTAAGTAAAAGAGGATCTCAGAGAGAGAGAGAGAGAGAGAGAGAGAGAGAGATCAGAGGAGAAGGAGAAGGAATGCATTTATTTTCCACCATGGAATGGAGCCAGCCTCTTCTCAGTGGGGAAAATCAAATGCCTTCCTTGCACTAAGAACAGAAGTGGGCAGTTGTAGAGAAATTCCACTCCTGGTTGCCTGTTCCAAAATTCAGCGTCCCAGAAAAAGTAGACTTTATAACCTTTTTTTTTAGTTCCTGTTCCACAGCATGCCCATCCTTCTTTCTCTGGTAAGCTTTACATAAGAGACACTGGATGTTTAAAAGCCTCGTTCATTTGAATTCTTTGGAGCAAAAGGAATACCTTTTGGCATGCTTGCAAAAAAACCAAACCGCAAGACAAGTTGGAGAAGAGAATGCATGCGCTTGAGTCCCAGCAAGACCAGACTTTTTCCAAAGCTTTAGTTCTTTGCAAAGTTCAAAAATTACAATAATGAGGTCTTTTCCTCAAAGTTAATTTCTTAATCCTTGGGAAAGACAATTACAGAAGCTTCATTTGCAAACTTTGTTCAATGCATCCCTTCTTGAGTTCAAAATTTTAGGTAGAAGATGCCAAACATGCTATAGTTTCCACTTCAAAAATAAAAAATAAAAAAACCAATTAGGATTTGATAAAATTTTGCTGCAGCTGCTTTCCAATAAACACCTGTCTTTTAAAGGGTTTGTACATTGCTATTTTTCCTGGCTGTTTTTTTTTTGTCTGCTGTTCCCAGCTTCATCATTACAATGGTGATAGTAACTGATTAGGACTTACTTAATCAATAGGATGATTTCATAGCCAATCCAGTGTAACGTGCTGACATCAAAAGTGCAAGTAAAAGTGATTGACAGCGAGAGCATATACATTTCCCGTAAGCATTTTCTCAGAGGGTAATAAAAACAACAAGAATATGAAATGCTAGCACCGATGAAAATGTTTGAAAATGTTAAGAGAAGTTGTGAGTTCAGCCTTAATATTAAGCAACTACTGTAATGATATTACACTGAACAAAGCTTTAAAAAAATGACAGCTGCAACTGATCAGAATAACATTGCAATTATCCCAGGGGCTGGTACTGGAACGTAGCATGTGTAGTTCCCCTTCCATTTTTTCACTTTGTCTGCCTTAAGATTATTCACCAGCTGCTTTCAAATCAAATTAGTATCCTTCCAATACAATTGCTAGGTTAACTTACATCCCATGACAGTTCTTTTGAATAGCAAATCCAATAGGGAATGCTGATAGGGTACAATCTCCGTGGGATAATTTTGCCATATTGCTAGGAACAGGAAATTACAGGTAGAACTTAAATTATGTAGAAAGAGTTCGGGTTGGACAGAGTGATTGGCAGTTACAAAACGGAGAAGTGTTATGCAATAAAATGTTGGTGGTGTGCCAAGTGCTTTGAACTGTGACAGAAATGGGGACCATCACCCCCCTCCAGATAAGAATCGTAAGTTTTAACATTTGGACATAAGTAAACATGTAAAAGGGACGCGGTGGCTCAGTGGGTTAGGACGCTGAGCTTGTCAATCAGATGGTCAGCAGTTTGGCGGGTCGAATCCAGAGTGCGTAACATAGTGAGCGCCTGTTACTTATCCCAGCTTCTGCCAACCTAGCAGTTCGAAAGCATGTAAAAATGCAAGTAGAAAAATAGGGACCACTACGGTGAGAAGGTAACAGCGTTCCGTGCGCCTTTGGCATCTAGTCATGCTGGCCACAGGACCACGGAGACGTTCTCGGACAAGCGCTGGCTCTTCGGCTTTGAAACGGAGATGAGCACCGGCCCCTAGAGTCGGAAACGACTAGCACGCGTGTGTGGGGGAACCTTTACCTTTAAACATGTAAAAAGACAAACTATTTCACATCCCTGCCAAATATTGGCAGCAAACCATCTCGAAATTTCAGTATTCAATTGCCTCTCAGTGAAAGGAATTGAGGAGGGCATCTTGAATCCTTATGAGTCTATAAAGAGGCTGCCTTGTGGTCCAGGCAGGAAAGGTTTAGGCTTTAGAAAATCCATGTTCGAACCCCCCACTTAGCTATAAAGAAGGTAAGACAGAAATGCAACTAAAAATAACCATGTTGGGGGGGAGAAATCCATCTGTTATTGTCATAGCCGCTGCAGGCTTTAAAAAAAAACACGAATTCCTTCCCTCAGCTGTGCGGGGGCTCAATGCAGTTACTTGGCAGTGTTGAATAAATGCAGTGTGCATCTGTTCTGGATCAATGGAATCTACTTCACTTCCAATAGTAGAGATTTGAGCTGATGCACTGAAAGTAGGTGCCAGATCCGATCCTGGTTACCCAGCCTCACTGCCTTGTTACATACATGAGTGTGTCCCTTGCATTAGATATTTCAGTTCATCCTTCAACCATGTTGTTTGGCTGCTGAATGCAACAGAAAATTGCAGTTCTGGCTTTTTCAGACCCCCCCCCCCCCCCGGAAGCGAGTCGTTACCAAAAGTCTGGAGAGAAACATGCCGACACAATTAAACTTCCTCTCTGCGGCACATCCCGCAGACCAGAGCTGTTAAAAGCCTGAAGAATAAGTTGCTCTTATTGTACAGACCCTCAGAAAAATGCGTAGCTACCCCGATGGATGTGATCATTGCTGACCCAGCAACGGTCTCATGCTGACACTGACACAGGCAGGGGGGGAAAAAATCCTTTTTTGTTTTGTTTGTTGGGGAGACAACGCACGGTTTAAAATGAAAGTGCTCGCTTTCATTTGATCACTGTGCTTGGCTGGCACTATGCGTTACAAACAAAATGCCAGCCAGATAGGATTGCAGAGCGAGTTGTTGTCTTCAAATACTGTGCCTGAAACTGAACGAAGGCCGGTTCTCAATGGATTGTCAAGCGTGTTGTTCCTGGTTCTGGAACTCTGCTGTAGTTACCTCCCAAATAGCAACAGCACTTAGACTTATATGCCACTTCACAGTGCATTTACAGCCCTCTCTGAGCGGTTTACAGAGTCAGCCTATTGCCCCCAACAATCTGGGTCCTCATTTTACCGACCTCAGAAGGATGGAAGGCTGAGTCAACCTTGAGTCGGTGAGATTTGAACTGCCGAACTGTTGGCAGCAGCCGGCAGTCAACAGAAGTAGCCTGCTGTACCGCATTCTAACCATCGCGCCACCACAGCTCATACAGGTAGTCCCCAACTTACCACCGATTGCTTTGCAACCGTTCAAAGAGCCACAGAGTTCTTATAGGGTTGTTGTTTTTTTGTGTTGTATCTGAAGGGGTTTGTTTGTTTGCTTCCTTTGCAAAATCTGTTGAATACTTCATGATTGCCATGGTTTTTCATAACTGATCTGTTGTGTGGTTTCATCCTAACATCCCGTATTAAACAGACTGTAACTGTGTTAGGGTAATTTCTCCTTGCCTCACACTGTGCTTATTTTCATGGTGGAAAATTATGAAGGCTGTAGATAGATGGCAGAGAGAGGGTGGGGGGGGGAGGGGGAGAGAGAGAGAGAGAGAGAGAGAGAGAGAGAGAGAGAGAGAGAGAGAGAGAGATTGAGGAAACAGGCTCACCTTGAATCCGCATGAACTGAAAATTGAATATTTTGCTATCTGAGCTTTGCTACAACTGTGCCAGAAGGAAATTGGCTCAAGTGCCCCATACCAAGGGCAGCATGGGATTGCCGAGGTACAGCCCCTACTCCAGGAGTAATACCAAAGTCCCAGGCAGAATTGTACAAACACTCATATTGTAGCCTCCAGCTGCTGTTGGAAAAGAGCATAGTTCAGCGTTAGCTTATCTGCTTTGCATACAAAGCAATTTCAATTGGATACCTGGAGTCTCCGGCTAGACTTGGGAATTGCATGTTAATTTCTAGAGCAGCTTTTAAGAATGAGTGATTAAAGGAACGGGATGCATTCAGTCCTGACAAGCAAAGATTGAGGGGGACTCGGGGGTAATATAGAGAATAAGAATGTGACCTGTTCTTTTATCATCGCATTAGGTCATAATTGGTTAAAGTTATAGGAAGGACATTTGAACATCAGGGAAAACTTCATAATGATAAGGACAGCTTGAATAATGAAACCAATTCTTGGAGTGATTGTGAGCTCTTCATCATTGGTTCTAATCAAGCAGAAACAGGGCAGACACAGGTCAAGAATAGTTGGAGTCCATTTAAGTTGGAGTCCCGCAATCAGCAGGCGGTAGGAATCAATAGACTGAATGGCTCCTTCAAACCTTAAGATGCTGGGCTCTCCTTATAGACAGTGCCATACTGAGATAACAGGTCAATTGACTGACCTATCAGTTTCTAATACTTTTAAAAAGAGCCATAAAGATTGATCACTGTGTGTGCAGGTGAAGCGTACAGAGTTGAATGATCCAAGCTTTGGACTCGTCTGAATATTGGAGTTGAGGACAAGTTGACTCAACCATCTCCCTGGTTTTCTCTTTGTCTCTTGGGCCTCCTTGATTTTCCTTTTTTCTTATCCTACTCCATTCTTGTTTATATCTTTATATCTTATTTATATGTTAATATATTGGCTCTTTTTTATTTCTGCAGAGTCCCAGGTTTGTTCTCATATGAAGCATTGTTCTGATGTAAACAAGTCACAGGCAGATTCACATAGGAACATTCCTGACATAGTGAACAAAGCCAACCGGAATTCAGAATTCTACCACTTAGTTTGGGGTTTTTGTGTGTGTGTGTGTGTGTGTGTGTGTGTTGTTTGTATGTTCAAGATAGTTGCAAACCATAGGAAAGATATAAAAGTATCCCCACAGGAAACCTTTCTCTAAAAAGTCTATTCTTCCTAAAAAGTGGCTATTGATATGGTGTGAAATGCTACTAAAACGGTTCTTCACAATAGTTACAATTTGGAAAATGTAAGGTGTTCTGGGCATAGGAGATGAACAGGCCTGGACCAGAAAAATCCGTCAGCTTCTGATTACTTTTTTATTTTTCTGAGTGGACCCCTGCAGTATCACTCACTCAAGACTTTTTAAAGAATATATAGAAAATATTATTTTATGCACATTTATTTTAGGAGTGCTGGCTGCACTTAATTTGTAACCTACCTCAGGAAGAAAACGATTTCAGGGTTCCTCTGCTATCCAATATTTGATAAGATTCTTGAGGGGGAAAAAACTGGCTTGAATGGCACGGGTTTCAGGACAACTGAAAGTTCAAGTAGTCCTTGACTTACAACAACTTGTTTAGTGACTATTCAGAGTTAGAGTGAAACTAAACAAAAGTGACTTATG
Source organism: Vipera berus (assembly GCF_964194415.1). Taxonomy (NCBI): domain Eukaryota; kingdom Metazoa; phylum Chordata; class Lepidosauria; order Squamata; family Viperidae; genus Vipera; species Vipera berus. The sequence goes on from NC_138203.1 coordinate 256,859,242, forward strand.
ACTGGTTTTTCACACAAAGATTGTTGCAGCATCCCCATGATCATGTGATCAAGATTCGGGCATTTGTCAACTAGCATGTCTTTATGACCCAGAGTCACACAATCACCATTTGTAACCTTCCCAGCCAGCTTCTGACAAGCAAAGCCAATGGGGGGGCGGATTTGCTTAACGACCGCACAATTCACTTAACAACTGCAGCGATTCACTCAGCATCTGCGGCCGAAAAGGTTGCAAAATGGGGCAGAACTCACTGAACAGCCACCTTGCTTAGCAGCAGAAATTTTAAGCTCAGTTGTGGTTGTAAGTCAAGGACTACCTGTATGTTTTAACCTACCGTATATACTTGAGTATAAGCCGAATTTTTCAGCCCACTTTTTGGGCTGAAAAACTCCACTTCGGCTTATACTCCAGTCAACAAAAAAAAAGAACTGTCCCTTCGTTCGGAACAGGCTGCTGAGAGAAGCTGCCTCGCCTGCTGCGCCCCCAACAACCGCCGCTGCCGCTTTCCCCCCCCATCGCTCACCCGCTGCTCCCGAAAATGCCGCTGCCGCTTTTCCCCCCCCCATCGCTCACCCGCTGCTCCCGAAAATGCCGCTGCCGCTTTTCCCCCCCCCATCGCTCACCCGTGCTTTCCCCCCCCATCGCTCACCCGTGCTTTCCCCCCCATCGCTCACCCGTGCTTTCCCCCCCCCATCGCTCACCCGTGCTTTCTCTCCCCATCGCTCACCCGTGCTTTCTCTCCCCATCGCTCACCCGTGCTTTCCCCCCCCATCGCTCACCCGTGCTTTCTCTCCCCATCGCTCACCCGTGCTTTCTCTCCCCATCGCTCACCCGTGCTTTCCCCCCCCATCGCTCACCCGTGCTTTCTCTCCCCATCGTTCACCCGTGCTTTCCCCCCCCCATCGCTCACCCGTGCTTTCTCTCCCCATCGCTCACCCGTGCTTTCTCTCCCCATCGCTCACCCGTGCTTTCCCCCCCCATCGCTCACCCGTGCTTTCTCTCCCCATCGTTCACCCGTGCTTTCCCCCCCCATCGCTCACCCGTGTTTTCTCTCCCCATCGCTCACCCGTGCTTTCTCTCCCCATCGTTCACCTGTGCTTTCCCCCCCATCGCTCACCCGTGCTTTCTCTCCCCATCGCTCACCCGTGCTTTCTCTCCCCATCGCTCACCCGTGCTTTCTCTCCCCATCGCTCACCCGTGCTTTCTCTCCCCATCGCTCACCCGTGCTTTCTCTCCCCATCGCTCACCCGTGCTTTCTCTCCCCATCGCTCACCCGTGCTTTCCCCCCCCATCGCTCACCCGTGCTTTCCCCCCCATCGCTCACCCGTGCTTTCTCTCCCCATCGCTCACCCGTGCTTTCCCCCCCATCGCTCACCCGTGCTTTCCCCCCCCATCGCTCACCCGTGCTTTCCCCCCCCATCGCTCACCCGTGCTTTCTCTCCCCATCGCTCACCCGTGCTTTCTCTCCCCATCGCTCACCCGTGCTTTCCCCCCCATCGCTCACCCGTGCTTTCCCCCCCCATCGCTCACCCGTGCTTTCCCCCCCATCGCTCACCCGTGCTTTCTCTCCCCATCGCTCACCCGTGCTTTCCCCCCCCATCGCTCACCCGTGCTTTCCCCCCCCATCGCTCACCCGTGCTTTCTCTCCCCATCGCTCACCCGTGCTTTCTCTCCCCATCGCTCACCCGTGCTTTCTCTCCCCATCGCTCACCCGTGCCGCCCCGAAAATGCCGCTGCCGCTCGCCCGCTTGCTCGCTTCCTCGCCCGGGGACCAGCACCAGCCAGCCAGCCCGCCGGCGAGAAGCCCGGCCCGGAGGTGAGGTGAGGGAGCGGAGTCGCTCACCCGTGCTTTCCCCCCCCATCGCTCACCCGTGCTTTCTCTCCCCATTGCTCACCCGTGCTTTCTCTCCCCATCGCTCACCCGTGCTTTCTCTCCCCATCAAAGATCCTTGGAAGTAATGGTTGGAAAAGTTTGCAAGTCTTTGGGAAAGTTCAAGAAGTGAAAGGAATACCCTCCTCTTGAAAGACCAGATAAGGCAGACAGGGAGATGAAGAGTTCAACCGAGTTTCCTCTTTTGTTCAGGCATCTGCACCCGCTGCTTTTAAACTCGCCGGGCGCTGCAACGGCACCCGTTTTCCCCGGCGAGTTTTCCCTACCTGGCCCCTGCAGAATCGCGGCGGCGCCCCCGGAGAAGCCTACCCCGAGGCTGCAGCCGATTTTTCTTTCTCCAAGACTCTGCCGCCCAGAGCGTTGTTTCTCCCCCTCGTGCGTGCGTGGGATGAGGCGAGAAACCAACAGCCTGCGTCCGTCTCTCTTTATGTATATTTCTGTATACCGGTATATCTTATCTCGGGATCTAGACCTTTCGAAGGAGAAGGGGCGGCTGGAGTTCGTGAGTTGCTGTGGGACCCAAGGGTTGGGGGAAGAGAGATGGGAGGGAAAAGGGGAGAAACCTGCCGCTGGCTAGTTCTTTGTCTGATCGGGGGAGCCTGAACAAAAGAGGAAACTCGGTTGAACTCTTCATCTCCCTGTCTGCCTTATCTGGCTTTTTGAAACGCACCACCGGCTGCTCCGTCCAGAAGCCCAGATTCGGGAGGGCTGCTTGGCTTCCACTTGAGCCCATCTATGTCCGCGGGCCCCCCCCCCACTACCCCTAGACCTCCGCCGCCGGCGGAGGCTGGATCCGCGCTCCGCAGCGGCAGGGCGCAGATCCAGCCGGCGGCAGAGGCTTGTGGAGCACGGATCCAGCCTCCGCCGGCATGCAGGCAAATCCTGCTAAAGGGCTTTCCCCCCCCCCACTGGATCCGCGCTCCTTTCTGCAGCGGAAAGAAGCAGGCAGGCAAGGCACGGAGATCCGGAGACCTGCCGACGTTTGGGGAGGTTTGGGGAGGTGCCCAAACCTCCCCAATCATCAGCAGGTCTCCGGATCTCCGTGCCTTGCCTGCCTGCTTCTTTCTGCAGCAGAAAGAAGCAGGCAGGCAAGGCACGGAGATCCGGAGACCTGCCGACGTTTGGGGAGGTGCCCAAACCTCCCCAATCATCAGCAGGTCTCCGGATCTCCGTGCCTTGCCTGCCTGCTTCTTTCTGCAGCGGAAATTAGCAGGCAGGCAAGGCACGGAGATCCGGAGACCTGCCGACGTTTGGGGAGGTTTGGGGAGGTGCCCAAACCTCTCCAATCATCAGCAGGTCTCCGGATCTCCGTGCCTTGCCTGCCTGCTTCTTTCTGCAGCGGAAAGAAGCAGGCAGGCAAGGCACGGAGATCCGGAGACCTGCCGACGTTTGGGGAGGTTTGGGGAGGTGCCCAAACCTCCCCAATCATCAGCAGGTCTCCAGATCTCCGTGCCTTGCCTGCCTGCTTCTTTCTACAGCGGAAATTAGCAGGCAGGCAAGGCACGGAGATCCGGAGACCTGCCGACGTTTGGGGAGGTTTGGGGAGGTGCCCAAACCTCCCCAATCATCAGCAGGTCTCCGGATCTCCGTGCCTTGCCTGCCTGCTTCTTTCTACAGCAGAAATTAGCAGGCAGGCAAGGCACGGAGATCCGGAGACCTGCCGAGGTTTGGGGAGGTGCCCAAACCTCCCCAATCATCAGCAGGTCTCCGGATCTCCGTGCCTTGCCTGCCTGCTTCTTTCTGCAGCGGAAATTAGCAGGCAGGCAAGGCACGGAGATCCGGAGACCTGCCGACGTTTGGGGAGGTTTGGGGAGGTGCCCAAACCTCCCCAATCATCAGCAGGTCTCCGGATCTCCGTGCCTTGCCTGCCTGCTTCTTTCTGCAGCGGAAATTAGCAGGCAGGCAAGGCACGGAGATCCGGAGACCTGCCGACGTTTGGGGAGGTTTGGGGAGGTGCCCAAACCTCCCCAATCATCAGCAGGTCTCCGAATCTCCGTGCCTTGCCTGCCTGCTTCTTTCTGCAGCGGAAATTAGCAGGCAGGCAAGGCACGGAGATCCGGAGACCTGCCGATGTTTGGGGAGGTTTGGGGAGGTGCCCAAACCTCCCCAATCATCAGCAGGTCTCCGGATCTCCGTGCCTTGCCTGCCTGCTTCTTTCTGCAGCGGAAATTAGCAGGCAGGCAAGGCACGGAGATCCGGAGACCTGCCGACGTTTGGGGAGGTTTGGGGAGGTGCCCAAACCTCCCCAATCATCAGCAGGTCTCCGAATCTCCGTGCCTTGCCTGCCTGCTTCTTTCTGCAGCGGAAATTAGCAGGCAGGCAAGGCACGGAGATCCGGAGACCTGCCGACGTTTGGGGAGGTTTGGGGAGGTGCCCAAACCTCCCCAATCATCAGCAGGTCTCCGGATCTCCGTGCCTTGCCTGCCTGCTTCTTTCTGCAGCGGAAATTAGCAGGCAGGCAAGGCACGGAGATCCGGAGACCTGCCGACGTTTGGGGAGGTTTGGGGAGGTGCCCAAACCTCCCCAATCATCAGCAGGTCTCCGGATCTCCGTGCCTTGCCTGCCTGCTTCTTTCTGCAGCGGAAAGAAGCAGGCAGGCAAGGCACGGAGATCCGGAGACCTGCCGACGTTTGGGGAGGTGCCCAAACCTCCCCAATCATCAGCAGGTCTCCGGATCTCCGTGCCTTGCCTGCCTGCTTCTTTCTGCAGCGGAAATTAGCAGGCAGGCAAGGCACGGAGATCCGGAGACCTGCTGACGTTTGGGGAGGTTTGGGGAGGTGCGCGCGATCCTGGAAGCACCGAAGCCTCGGCCGCGCGCAAGTCCTCGGTAAGCTCCGGGCGGTCACTTGCTTCCGTCTCCTGAGGGAAGGGGGGGCGACTGGAGCGGGCGTGTTTCCTCGCCTGCTGGGCGCCGCGATTTGCCCGGGGAACGCGCGGGCCCCGAATGGCAGCGTGGAGCGAGGAAGCGGACAGCCAGGGCTTCCCCGAGAGCCGCGGCCACACAGGGTATTCCTGTGTATTCAGGCTTGCAAAATGGCGGATCGAGCCTCTGCTGGCGGCGGAGGCTTGCAGAACGGCGGATCGGCTTATACTCGAGTCACGAACTTTTCCCAGTTTTTGGGGGTGAAAATGGGGGTCTCGGCTTATACTCAAGTCGGCTTATACTCAAGTATATACGGTAACTTTAAACTTAAATAATACATAACATTTGCAGATTTTATGGCTTTCACATGAGCACGCAGTCACGTTCTTGAAGGCTTCTGAAGGGCAACGTACAATGGGTGGCCATGAATTGTGATGAGTGTTTGTCTTGTCCACCTTCAGAACGGTCAGGAAGTGATGACAACTCCTTGAAACCTTGTTGGTAGACTTCTGGAATGAACCATTGTGAGATGTGCTGGATTAGGTTAACATTTATTCTAATTCAATGGAGTTGTTGTGTATTTATTTTTAATAAGTTGTTGTTGTTAGCTGCAAAGTCGTGTCTGACCCATCGCGACCCCATGGACAACGTTCCTCCTGGCCTTCCTGTCCTCTACCATCTTCTGGAGTCCATTTAAGCTCACGCCTACTGCTTCAGTGACTCCATCCAGCCACCTCATTCTCTGCTGTCCCCTTCTTCTCTTGCCCTCAACCTTTCCCAGCATTAGGCTCTTCTCCAGTGAGTCCTTCCTTCTCATTAGGTGGCCAAAATATTTGAGTTTTAGCTTCAGGATCTGGCCTTCTAAAGAGCAGTCAGGGTTGATTTCCTCTAGGACTGACCGGTTTGATCGCCTTGCAGTCCAAGGGACTCACAGGAGTCTTCTCCAGCACCACAGTTCAAAATTTTTAATGAGTACAATGCTATCAATAAAACAGATAAGAAACAACAACTGAAGGACTGTCCATCTCCAATGTTTTGCCTGTCGTGTATGCTATGGGCATACAGGTAGGCAGAGCTGATGTGATCCAGATCTTCTCGATTGTCAGTTGTCATATTGTGGGACCAAGGAATTGCATAGTCCCTGCCTTCAGGGACCAACCTCCCTCCACAATACATACTCGTGTGTTTCTCACCTCATAAATGTCACGTAGGTATCTAGAGATCTAGTTCTATTCCCAGGTTTAGGCTCTTTACTCTGCTAAATATTTTTTGAATGTTATTGCTTTTTTTTTGGGTGGGGGAGGTACTCTGGATAGTCATTCATTTTAAACTGTATTTTTTAAATAGTGTAAGCTGCCCAGAGTCTTTTTGGAGTTGAGTGGCCTTAAAAAAGATAATATGTAAGTTGGGGAGAGGTTTTTGCACATACCGAAATAGCTAAAAAGGAAAAAGAAACGGTTGAAATTGTTTAGAAATAGAAAGAATGAGAAATAATTCTCACTTTTTATTTCCTCCTTGCAGTCAGTCTTTGTTTTGTTTTTCAACTACCATCAGCTTCCAGAAATTCCCATATAATCCATGCATCTGATGAATTCTGATAAAATTTGTGAAATTTTCAAACAGATTTTGAAAATTTCTCATTTGATCGTGGCATTTCTGTTTCACCTTTCCTCCGGGGATATTTAGGGCGGCATTCTCGTTATAATGCATTTGCAGAATCGTGATCTTGTGAAGAAGTTGAGCTGTTGTACTAGACTAGAGCAGGGGTAGGCAACCTTGGCTTTTTTATGACTCGTGGACTTCAGCTCCCAGAATTCCTGAGCCAGCCATGCTGAGGAGAAAGAGAAAGGTTTCCATGCTGAGCTATGGTGGCTCAGGAATTCTGGGAGTTGAAGTCCACGAGTCATAAAAGTGCCAAGGTTGCCTTCCCCTGCACTAGAGCAATCACAGTTGCGTAATGCTTGAGCCTAGAAATCCACGTTCTGCTTAACAATGTGCAAATGTGTCTGTTCTCAGGAAAACCTGAGGGCAATTATGGTGAGCAAAGTCAGAGAATGAAAACACCACCCATTATTAAAATGTCTTACCGAAAGTCATTTTTCATTCTACATGATTCTAAATTATTAGTGAACTGAGGTCAAATTGTTGCAAAATATGGTATATGCCCATAATATTACTGTGCCAAAATGTTATACAGCCTTTTCATTGGCAAAGTGCTTTAAAATATACCTTTGCCTCGAAGGTTTGTACCCTTGTATATCAACTGATGTTAAAGTCATAAAACAGATGCTGTGGTAGTTTGTTGCCCTGTAAAAGGAGCTATAGTACAGAAATAATGGAATAACAGAGTTGAAAGGGACCTTGGAGGTCTTCTAGTCCAACCCCCTGCTCAGGCCATACCATTTCAGACAAATGGTTGTCCAGTCTCTTCTTAAAAACCTTCAGTGTTGGAGCACCCATAACTTCTGGAGAAAAGTTCTTCCACTGATTTAATTGTTCCTTCTGTAAGGAAATTTCTTCTAAGTTGCTTCTCTCCTTGATTACTTTCCATCCATTGCTTCTTGTACTGCCTTCAGGTACTTTGGAGAATAGTTTGACTCCCTATTCTTTGTGGTAGCTCCTTAAATATTGGAAGACTGCTATCATATCACCCCTAGTCGTTCTTTTCATTAAACTAGACATACCCAATTCCAGCAACTGTTCTTTATATGTTTTAGCCTCCAGTCCCCTGATCATCTTTGTTGCTCTTCTCTGTATTCTTTCTGGAGTCTCAACATCTTTTTTACATCGTGGTGACCAAAACTGGATGCAGTATTCCAAGTGTGGCCTTACCAAGGCATCGTAAAGTGGTATTAATACTTTCACGTGATCTTGATTCTATCCCTCTGTTAATGCAGCCTTAGGACTGTGTTGGCTTTTTTGGCAGCTGCAGCACACTGCTGGCTCATATTTAAGTGATAGTCCACTAGGACTCCGAGATCCCTCTCACAGTTGCTACTGTTGAGCAAGGTACCACTTATACAGGTAGTCCTTGACTAAGGACCACAATTGATGCTGCAATGGTCATAAGTGTAGAAAATGGTCATAACTCACTTTTTTCAGTGCTGGGGTAAATTTGAACGAACTGCTGCAGGTCGAGAACTACCTGTACCATACCTGTGCATTTGGTTTTTCCTACCTAAATGTAGAACGTTATGTTTTTTTCACCATTGAATTTTTGACAGATTCACTGATGAGCCCCTCCGAAATAGTTGTCAGGTTGTGTCTATGTTACGCATGACCATTAAAGTCAGCCTATCTCCAAACATTGCCATTGACGTGAAAAAATGGCCGATGGCAGCAGCCTCGTAAGCAATCCTTTTAACCTTAATTCTTCAATTTATAGTCAGCCTGATCATAGAGAATGATGCATTTTTAAGAGGGTGTCGTATTTCTGTGACTACTTAAGACTATTCTTTGTTCATCTCTGTGTGAAATGTCTTAATATTTGGACGCCCGTATTTATTGCCTCTGTGACGCCCAGTCATTGTGTGGTCCTTCAGCTTAGAACTTCTTCACAGCAAGATGCTTTAAAGAGGCCCAGATCAGCTTTGTCTTGAGGATCTGCCAGAGCTTTTATATTTTCCTTGGCAGTTCTTTTAAAGTTGGAATTTAAGATCTGAACAAATACATACTTTCACCTCTTTTGCCACTGATTTTGCCTGTTTAGAGCCAAAAGGGAATTTTTGCATGCATCTTTTTCTTTAAAAAAAAAGCACAGTTTATTCTTTTTTTCTTTTTGGGGGGACTGAAAAAGAGCCTTGGTGGAGCAGTGGGCTAATGCCTCCCTAAGTAACACCAACTGCCTGCAATTAGTGCAGGTTCAAGTCCCACCAGGCTCAAGGTTGACTCAGCCTTCCATCCTTCCGAGGTAGGTAAAATGAGGACCCAGATTGTTGGGGGCAATAAGCTGACTTTGTAATAATGCCGCTTGGGGGGGGGGTCCGAAAGCCCTAATAAGCAGGCATATACATAGAATGAAGGCTATTGCTAAGCACATTGATTTGTGCTTTAGATTGTAAGCCACCCTGAGTCTTCGGAGAAGGGCGGGATATAAATGGGATTAAAATTTAAAAAAATAAAATAAAAAGAAAGGGGAAAGATAAAGAAGAGAGTTCTTTCATTAGAAAAGGAGCTTTGCCAGACCCAATACAATAGGAGGAAGTTTGCATTCCCAGCTCCCAAGCACTGTCTCCATCTCCTATAGATTTCAGTTTACAGAATTTGAAATATGTCTGCAGAAGGCTCATATTACTTACTAGGCAGCGCCACTTTAATTCTTGAAGCCAAATTGTTATTTATTGATTTTAATGGTTTGGATAATGAGTTCCTAACTGTAAATGTTTTGGGGGATTAAGAGAATCTGTAACCTGTAGAATCCAAGCCTTATAATATTGGCTTTTGCAAGGGTGCCAATAGCAAGAATGCATGTCGATCCTGTAATCCCGAAAAATAATAGTCTCAGAAACCAATATATCATATACCATCTTGCCCCCTGTAAAATTTAAAACAAAATGCAAACTTATTATAATAGGACACCATGGATTTTATTTGGAAGAAATCCTGAAGTAAACTAGGGCCTACCTTCTCAGTCTGCATATTGGTTTCAAAATATCAGAGATCTCATTTGTTGGGATAAAGCGTCACCCTTCCATGAATTCGGTAATTCCTTCCAGTCATTAAAGGTCTCTGATGTTCTGCATGGAGCATCTCTTTTATTTATTCCTCTGTTTCATTTCACTTGCTAGTCTTTTGTTACCTGGTTGTTGTTTTTTCCTGGAGGATTGATGGACTATCTGAAATGATAGGAGATGGGTAAGAAGCAGCTAATCTGTAGAAAACATTGTCTTCCGCTTTGAATTCTGACTCAAATTCCAATTTCGGATACATTCATTGGACTGATATTCTGTGTCCAGTCTAATGAGGAATAGGTGTTGTGAAGAACAAAGGCACTGTGCCTTTGTTGTGTCTTGAATAACAAAGGCACTTTTCAACAAAACAAGATTGCTCAAGTGTTTTCATAGTACATGTGTTTTTTTTTCATTCAACTGAAATTGTGAGGAGACAGTGGGCAGATTCACAGTGAGATTTTCTGACCACTAGTATTTGATCTTAATAAAATGTTCCTGGCAGAACTACATGCCAAAACTCAGTATCTAGAAAATCTTATTTGCAAAACAGAGCACTCTGTTCTCCCTATTGTCTTAGTTCACAAAAGCCTGTTAATGGAACTGGGTTACTGATGGGATGCATTTCTTAGGTTTAGTACATATGATGAAGAATTTGCAAATGAGTTTGTTCAGAAAGTTTTTGGAAAAAGACAAAAGACGAAGAAGGACAAGTGCCAAAATAAACATTCTGTGTTTGATTTTAAAAGTGCGTGGTGGTGGGGGGGGGGGAAGAGTTTCTGTTCTAAGCTGAAATACTTTCTGAGCTCTGTCATCCTCATAGTCCATGAGCTTCACACCACTGCCAAAAACAAATCCAGCCCTCCAAGTGAATTATAGGTTGTTATTTTTTTGAGGAGAAAGAAGGAACACTCACCCAGATGGCGATGGCCCCTTAGATTCCTTCTACAGAAGATCTCACCCTTCAATACTTCTAACCCACCCGCCCCATCCCCATCTGTTGTCTGATGTGCTCTGAAGGACATTTTCACAAAATGATTTCTCAGCAGAACTACAAGGGAGATGAAAGGAGGGAAGAGTTGACGAAGGAGCAGACAGACTGACTACTTTGCTTCCTGGGGAGGTGTGGTTTGTGCTTCAGGCTGGAATGAAATGTAAAGAACAGCACATGGCTGCTGGCCAAGATGGCAACCTCAGGTCCTTTCCTTCATAAAGTGAAGAAATAGGAATGAATGGTTCAGTGTGTTAAGCAGTTCCCCCATTATCTGAGGGGCAGCCAGTGATACAGAGAAGGAATCAGAACATAGGAAGTGTTTTTAATGTGGTCAACCCACCCAGATAATCTTCTCTTCTGACTAATAAGCACTCTGTAGCCCGAGATGTTTTCTTTTGGCTCACAACCTAATCCCCGTATTTATTTATCTACATAGCTGCTTGACATCAAACTCAGGGTGTTGCATGCAATTAAGTAACAATCAACAAAGAATAAAATATAATAAAACCCATTGCATGAAAGATAATTCAAACAGTCAGAAACGATCCAAGGGGGCGCATAAAACCTCATGACCTTCTCTCCAGGTCTTCAGAGATGTTTGGAAAAACAGATACGTCCAGGTTCACCTGGATTTTATGGGGAATGCTATTCCATTGGGCAAGCACAGTAACAGAGGAGGTCTTACCAGGTAATACTGCTTGAGTGACAGGACCTGGGGCATGCCAACCCTGTCAGATCTTATTGGATAGACAGAGACAATTAGAGGTTTATAATTTCTGATGTTGTTAATGTTTTGTTTATATTGGTAGAGCTTATTCATTATTTCTATGGTGACTATAGATTTTTTTTTGTAGGGTTTCTGAACATGATTTTAACTATTAGCTGCCCAGAGCTAAATAAATAAATGAAGTCTAATATTATATCCATAAGCTAAAACCAACTCAACCACAAGCTTTCCTCTCATAAGATAGGTGATAGATAGATGGACGGACAGACAGACAGACAGATAGATAGATAGATAGATGGATAGATAAAAAGTAGGGGAATCCTGAGAGAGGCTTGACACTCTTTAGCATATCTACTTCCTTTCTAAGAACCTACAAAGAAATGTATTATATTTCAGAGAGATCCTTAATACATCTTGAAACTTACAGGAAAATTATGGAATTTGTTGGTTACTATGAAGTTACTGAAGCTGCTAAGAAGGACCATCTTCCATCTGTTCTGCTAATTCTTTCTAAAATCTACCTAGGCTGGTGAGTTTTTCCCAGTTACTCAGGACCTAGAAAGTGCTTTGTGTTCAAACTGATTATTCTCTATGGTCATCTTACTTCCTGGGTGGAAACTAAGAGGCGAAGTGGCTACCTGCAACTTTTCAAGTCTCATCTTTAGTAGATTTTTAAAAAAAAACAACTGAAAAGTTGAATTTAGCAAGAGTTCCAGTGAGTGGAAAATTCGTCCTGGATCAGGAGGAACTTGGGAGTTATCAAATCAAGCATCTTCAGGTCATAATCCAGGCCAATTGCTTTAGATCTGTAAGGGTTGTTACAATCTCCCAGAAGATAAAAAGTCAAGTCATGAGGCTTCCCAAGTAAAGCAGATTTTGAATGTATAAAAACCAGTCAAGACAAAATTACTAGTTTTATGGAACTGATTCTTTCTCTTCCCCAAAATGAGAAGAGAGTCCAGACAATAAAAAACTTATTGGTGCTTTGTCAATGGCTTTTAGCCTAGCGTATGTACTAAATAATGAATAAATTCAATAGAGTTCTTGGTTTCTGCCCTTATTGTTTGAGACATTTAAAATTGCAACTGATAAATACCAACTGATTGAGGAAAAACAGAACCACAATCCTGTTAGCTCTACATAATTCACAAAGCACCCATCCGATCCATAAAACCAGGGAAAGTGAAGTCCGGTGTTCCATATAATTAGAATGAACATTATATCGCTGATTCTCTTTCCCTCAAGTTAAGCCTAAACTGGATAACTCAAAAAGGATGTGCTGGGTATTTTTTTTTACTGCTCTACGGAATAGCATTCTCTTACCCGGAGTTCCTCAGCATAAAGATCAGGAATGGATTTCCCTTAAAACTATTTGCCCACCAAAGAGAACTTAAGATGATTCAAGGCCCGGAGACTAAAACATATGAAGAACGATTTCAGGAATTGGGTATGTTAGAGAAAAGAAGGACCATGGGTGACATGATAGCAGTATTCCAGTGTTTGAGGGGCTGCCACAAAGAAGAGGGGGGAGGTCAGGTTTTCAAGAAGAGACTAGACAGTCACTTGTCTGAAATGGTATACTGTCTTCTGCTTGAGCAGGGGGTTGGACTAGATGACCTCCAAGGTCTTTTCCAGCTCTGTTCTGATTGACCACCATTTTTCTCCTCTGTGGAATGGAACACGGAGAAGGGGTCTGGCTGGCTTCAGTTCAAGGTGAAGATCCTCCAATCTGAATGAACTGATGGGGGGGGACATTAGATATCACTTTTTTTCAGTTGTACAGCAAAGAGAGAGATTGTTTATTTTTATTTTATTTTAATTCCATTTATATCCCGCCCTTCTCTGAAGACTCAGGGCGGCTTACAAGCTTAGCAGTAGCCTTCATTCTATGTATATGCCTGCTTATTAGGGCTTTCGCGCCCCCCCCAGTGGCATTATTACGAAGTCGGCTTAATTGCCCCCAACAATCTGGGTCCTCATTTTACCTACCTCGGAAGGACGGAAGGCTGAGTCAACCTTGAGCCTGGTGGGACTCGAACCTGCACTAATTGCAGGCAGCTGGTGTTACTTAAGGAGGCATTAGCCCACTGCTCCACCAAGGCTCTTACCACATTCGCAACAGCCCCAGAGTCACATGATAAAAAATCCAGACGCTTGGCAACTGACTCGTATCCACGACGGTTGCAATGTCCCAGGCTGGTGTGAGTTCCCTTTTGTGACCTTCTGACAAGCAAAGCCGATGGGGGGGAACCAGATTGCCTTTACAAACGGCTGACTGACTTAACAACTGTGGCAACTTGCTTAACAACTGTGGCAAGAAATGTCAAACAGGGCTAGGGATTTTCCAACAAGCAGAGATATAGGGGAAAAGTTTCTTGAACATTTTTCCTCCCTCCCCGCCCTGCCCCCCCCCCCCGGCATGTTAGCCTGATACTGTGTTAGGTTTAGCAATAGTTAAACGGTTTAGTAAGAACAAAGCCATAGCTTTCTCATGACTTGAGTTTTGGTTCTATGTTCATATGGCAACTCATTGGAATTGATTGGATAATATCTGTGATTATTGACTGTGGGCATTAGATGGTCAGACTTATTTTCATAACAATGGTATTTTATTTTGGTTTATATCTCGCCCTGCTGAATATTGGGTTCTCATAGATTTATATCCTTGGTAATAATAAGAGCGGATAAGTGTTCTCATTCGTTGTGTGTTTGAGCGCTACTGCCATCTGCTGGGCAGGGACGAAACTATTCCTTATACCCTTTTTCAAATTATAGGAGGGTTTGTTTGTTTGTTTTAAAAAGGATAGCTCCCAATACTCCATCTCATGGTAAAAATCAAACAGGTTTTATATAGTTGTGCTTCTTTCTAAGTCAGAGATCCATTTAGGAAGGTTGCAGTGAATCTCGATGGCATGACATACTTAGGTGAATTTAGATGAAAGTATTAATATTTCTCCTCTTGCAGATTTTATTAGCAAATGCCTGTAGGAGAGGAGCAAATTCTAATATGATCAAGGATTCTTTCATCGGAAGCAGCCCCTTTTATGTGTTACTTAATTGAGAATGCAAAGTATCGAAGAAAAGCTCTACCACTACTATTATGTCCATTCTAGTCTGTAAATTTGCTAACACATTCAACAAATATCCTTCTCAGTGTATATTTCAGATTGAATTTCTTACCAAAAAAAAGTGTTTGTCATGGCTTAGGACTGGCAACTATACAGTACTGATATGCCACACACAACCTATGAGTTGATTAAGGTCATTGACTGAATCCCCGTTAGATGCCCTGTTTATTTATCATGAGTATTTGGCAGAAAGATAGAGGGATTCAGTTACTGTCAGCCTTGCAAAGCAGCACAAACAGGAAGCACATCCAGAAGTACTAGCTCTAACTTTATCGTAAGATTGCATTAACAGAACCTGGCAAGTCTGAAAGTACATCTTCCCCACCCCCTCACCTTTACAGTCCAAGAAACTAGGGAAGGTCGCTTATGAGATGTTTACCACCCCCATATTCCCCATATTCCTCAGTTGCCACTTGTCTGATAGTTGCCTAGTCTGCAGCTCTTCCGCTTGTCTCTCGAGGTCATCCCACATACTGTTACAGTGGCAATGGATGCGCTGTTGCAAGATCTGAAGGATCAGAATAGAACAGAATAGACTAGAGCTGGAAGAGATCATGGAGGTCTTCCTGTCCAGCCCCCCGCTCAAGCAGGAGAACCTACACCATTTCAGACAGGTGACTGTCTAGTCTCTTCTTAAAAATCCCCAATGATGAAGCGCCCACAACATCTGGAGGCAAGCTGTTCCACTGCTTGATTGTCCTCACTGTTAGGAAGTTTCTCCTTAATTCCAGGTTGCTTCTCTCTTTGATCAGTTTCCAACCGTTGTTCCTTATGCTGCTTTCCGGTGCTTTGGAGAATAATTTGACCCCCTCTTCTTTGTGGCAGCCCCTCAAATACTGGAATACTGCTATCATGTCACCCCTGTTTCTTTTTTTCTTTAGACTAGCCAAACCCAAGTCCTGCAGCCGTTCTTCATATGTTTTAGTCTCCAGGCCTTTGATCATCTTAGTTGCTCTTTGAATTTTTTCCAAAGTCTGAACATCGTTTTTGTAGTATGGTGACCTGCAGTATTCCAGGTGTGGTCTTACTAGGGTTTTATAAAGCGGTACTAATACTTCTCGTGATCCTGATTCTTCTTTTTATATAACCCAGAATTGTATTAGCTTTTTTGGCTGCTGCTGCACACTGCTGGCTCATATTCAAGTGATCGTCCACTAGGACTCCAAGGTCCCTCTCACAGTTACTGTTTTTGAACCAGGTCTCACCTAACCTGTACTAATACTTTTGATTTTTCCTGCCTAAATGTAAAACTTTGCTTTTTTCCACATTAAAGTTCATTTTGTTGGATAGGGTACGTTGTTCAAGTTTGTCAAGATCTTTTTGGATTCTGAGCTTGTCTTCTGGGTTGTTGGCTATTCCTGACAGTTTGGTGTCATTTGCAAATTTGATGAGTTCCCCTTCTATTCCCCCATCTAAGTCATTTATGAAGACATTAAAGAGTACTGGATCTAAGATGAAGCCTTGTGGTACCCCACTGCTTACTTCTCTCCATGTGGATGTAGTACCATTGAGGACCACTCATTGAGTACGGTTTGTCAGCCAGCTACAAATCCATCTGATGGTGATGTTGTCTATTCCGCCTCTTTCTAGCTTACTGAGAAGTAGGCTGTGGTCTACTTTATCAAATGTCTTACTGAAATCTAAGTATACTACGTCCATAGCATTTCACTGATTTACTAATTTAGTCACTTTATCAAAGGATCAGGTTAGATCAGGGGTGTCAAACTCAATTTCATTGAGGGCCACATCAACATTGTGGTTGCCCTCAGGGGGCCAAGTGGGTATGGCCAGGGTGGGCGCGGCGTACTGGGTGGGCATGGCTAGAGTGCGTATGGCCTACTGGGTGGGCATGGCCAGCTCTACATCATTGGCATCAAGGGTGCCTATGGGGGCCTGGGCAGGAGTGGGACAGATCTGGGGGTCTCTGGCAGAAGGAGGATCTCTGGGCCAGGGCCAATGCAGCGGGGGCCGTTCCCTCCCTGTTTCCAGGATGGCTTCGTGGGCCACATGAAACCACTTTGCGGGCCAGATCCAGCCCCCGGGCCTTGTTTTTGACATGTCTGGGTTAGATTATCATGGAGAAAATCTTAAGTAGTCACTAAGAGTCAACAGCAACCTGATGTCACATAGTCAGTTAGTCGATCAATATGGCAAAACTGCATGGCACAATCTTCTTTTGTTGCCATGCCCCGATTTTCTAAAGCTTTATTGTGGGAGATCTATTTGGCTGCTGTCTTGTTCATATTAGCACCAATTTTGCTTTATTGTTTGTTTGCCTTCTCTGTTGGGTGTAGTTATTTTCTTGTCTAATTCCTAACTGTTATGTGGTTGACATTATTTATTACCTTGCATTTCTTTTTAGCTTTGTTTTTTTTATGTGAACATCTCAAAAATGCACTACACACATAAGTCAGTCAAATATATAAAGCAAGAGAAAGCTTGTTCATTGCCAAGAAGAATAGGTAACCTATAGTTTGTATTTTCAAGTTATTCGCATGAGTTAATCAGGATCAATTTTTGTTCATTTCTTTATTGGATGTTTTGAAAGTATATAAGAGTACAGGAGGTACAAATAAGAAAATCAGATGCACATAGAAAAAGGTGGGATAAACAACAAATCTGAAAGATAATAAAGCTAAGATATTCCAATATGTCATTTGATGCTTAATGGTATTATAAGATACTTCATATACATTTTCTGTCACAATCCATTGATATTCAAGGATAGATATTGCTGGAAGAGAAAAAAACACAGCATATCAGATTGTGATTACCTATCTCCTTAGGGAGGAGATGAACCTATCCATCAAGATGGATCCAGAATGTCCCCTGGCGAATTTGCTTTATCTAAAAACTAAGACAAGAAAAGGAAACACGGCCTAATTCTAGCCGTGTGGGGGCATTAGAAGTTGAGTAAGGGAAACATGTTATGGCTTTTAGGAATTCTGATTTATGAATCTTAATTCTGATGTATGAATACCTCAAAGCTTGAGACATTTGTGTAAATACACAACTAAGCACCATACAGCATCAAGCTCAGAACTTTAGCTTTAAATAATTTAATTGCTGCTGGGACATGGTTATTACCAAGTTGACTAGCACATCAGTAATCAGAAAGGATGATCTTTAAGCTCTTATTTAAACTCACTCAGTTGGCTGTCCAGAGGTTGGAAGATTGAATGCAAACACTTAAGTACTTACAGGTTTTAGCCCACTTGATAGTCTCCCATTGATATTCCAACTAATTAGAGTTTTAAAGTGCTTTCATGAGAGCATTAAACCTTCATTTTAGAGTAAATGGTATTCCTTAGAGCAATATGGTATTAGTGCTTTGAGGCATCAGTACATACCCACATGAGATATAGATGGAATGGCTACATCACTGATATATAGGAGAACAGAGATAAGGTGAAAAGCAAAAGGTGGAATTCTGGCTTAGCAAAAGCCTCAATATCATTGATGTGCAAATTAAATAGCTTTTTGCTGTGGAATTAAGAAGAAAAACTAACCATGGTCAGAGATACTGAATTCAGCCTTGAATTAGCTACTATTGTTCCTACATTCCTTGTTTCATATAACGTAAGATCATGAACTTTATAACATTAATGTGCTCGTCGTTGTCAGCCATTCAGCCATGTAATTCATTAAATTAATTTGTTTAATTAGTGTGCTACTTGCAACTATTGCCAAATTGAGTATATATGTCCTCAGTATGGGCTTAGCCGCTATGCTTGAGGACAGGCTTTATTACAACCAGGTGAATTTTTTTTTAAAAAAAAGCTTACTTTTCATTAGCATGAAGTATATGTATTTTTATTTTTTTAAAAAGGGGGGGACCTACAAATCGCAAATATTGAAAGAGAAAAATCTCTTGATGAAACTGCTGAGATTAGAAAGAAAAATACTTGCAAGCACTGTGTAGGAGGCAGCCTGTGAACCCTAAGATAAAACCATGGAACACCTGTTGTTTCAAATAGATTGTTCATACAGGGACATCTTGTGAAGTCTAAGATGAAATAACTCCAGGTTTTTGTTTTCCATTATTAACCATCAAACAGCGTAGAGTACAAATAAAAGGTATATGTCATGTTTTCATTACATGAAATGTTTGAAATACCTTGAATTCTTCCCTTCTCTTAAAATTACCTGACAGGTTGGGGGGGAAAAATGACTATTACTACTGTCAGATATATCATTTTATTATTAGATCTCTCTTTTTTTCATATTACATTTGATGAAAAGTTATACGTGAACCTATTTTAGCTGAAACAGGGTGCACTTCCGTTCTCAATTCCCACAGGAAAAACATTTTACTGTTCTCCAGACAATATTATTTTTGTTGTTGTTAGTTGCGAAGTCGTGTCCGACCCATCGCGACCCTATGGACAACGTTCCTCCAGGCCTTCCTGTCCTCTACCATCTTCTGGAGTCCATTTAGGCTCACGCCTACTGCTTCAGTGACTCCATCCAGCCACCTCATTCTCTGTCATCCTCTTCTTTTGCCCTCAATCTTTCCCAGCATTAGGCTCTTCTCCAGTGAGTCCTTCCTTCTCATTAGGTGGCCAAAGTATTTGAGTTTCAACTTCAGGATCTGGCCTTCTAAAGAGCAGTCAGGGTTGATCTCCTCTAGGACTGACCGGTTTGATCGCCTTGCAGTCCAAGGGACTCGCAGGAGTCTTCTCCAGCACCATAGTTCAAAGGCTTCAATTCTTTGGCGCTCAGCCTTTCTTATGGTCCAGCTTTACATTGCAAAGACAATATTATTAGATGGATATTAATATATTTTTATTATTATTAGGTGGTTATTCATATATCTTTAAACCTGATTTTTTTTTAAAAAAAAAAAGTATAGATCAAAATTTATTTTTTGGTAAGAGAATGGAGTTCAGCTGCTGCTAAATTTGATTGTATCCTGACTTCCTTCCTCCTCTCTTAGCTATTTCCTTTTGGGATAAGATTGATTATTAGTACATTCAGGATTTACCTCATTGATATGATGATGGTGATGATGGAAGGGACTCTGGAGGTCATCTAGTCCAACCCCTGCTTAGGCAGGAAACCCTATACCATTTCAGACAAATGGCTGTCCAGTCTCTTCTTAAAAACTTCCAGTGTTGGACAGTTTGTCCAGTTCTGACAGCCCCGCCCCCACCCATGCAGCCATGTGACCACATTTTGGACACTTGGCAACCAGTAGCACTTATGACCATATTTTATTACAGTTTTGCCAGAAACCTGTTTTTAGTTTTGGTTTCTGGCAAAAAAAAAACCCACCGCAACGACCCATAGAGAACAATGGGTTGGCTTAATGACCACCGTGTTCACCTTACAACTACAGCATTTGCTTTATGACTGCTGCAAAAAAGGTCATAAAATTGGGCACGGACATATGATGACCCGCTTAACAACCATCATGTTTCATAACCAAAATATTAGACTCCATTACGGTTGCAAGTCAAGGTTTACCTGTAAATAAAAGAGCTCAAATATATATATGTCAGATAATATGAATTGATGCCATCTAGACCAGACATGTCAAACACAAGGCCCGGGGGCCGGATCCGGCCCGCGAAGTGGTTTCATGTGGCCCGCGAAGCCATCCTGGAAATGGTGAGGGAACGGCCCCCGCTGCCTTGGCTTTGGCCCAGAGACCCTCCTTCTGCCAGAGACCCTCAGATCTGTCCCACTCCTGCCCAGGCCCCCATAGGCACCCTTGATGCGAACGATGTAGAGCTGGCCATGCCCACCCAGTAAGCAATATGCACTCTAGCCACGCCCACCCAGTAGGCCACGCCCACCCTGGCCATACCCACCCGGCCCCCTGAGGGCAACCGTAATGCTGATGCAGCCCTCAATGAAATTGAGTTTGACACCCCTGATGTAGACTGTTGGCAGTAATCAATTCAATTCCTAAAGATAGGATTTGGGCACAGCGGGCAGCACCTTCTGTTGATTAAAAACTCTTTATTTTCGATGATGACATTTCGTGAAAGCACTTCAGAATAAGTGAGATTCCCCACCCACCCCGGATGTCTCCTTATGCCAATCCTTACCCAGAAGGACGTGAGGCAAACTTCAAACTAGCTTCTCTTCTTTTTTAGGATTGACATTAATATAGATTTATATTATTTAGAATTGGCTAATACATCCTTTTCAGAATTCTTTTATATTTATTTTGGATGGTACAAAATGCAAGTAGGTTTAAGGCAGTTTAAGTCTTCAAACTTTGGTCGTGTATTCTAGAAAAAGTATCCGTTATTCTTTTTTTCTTTCTTTTTTTTAAAAAAACTGTACTCTTTGCTAGAAAGCTTGCTTACCTTGTCCACCAATGGAAAATAAACAATACCAGTATAGGGCAAACTAAGGCCTTTAAATATCTGTGAATTATTTTTCAACCCTCTGCTGCCTGGAAAGAATAAACAAAAGCTGTCACAGATTAGGCCCATGGGACTGTCAATGCAATTTAGTATTTTGCTGGTAGAGTAAATGGTAATTATGTACTCACTGCTTTAAATATCTGTAAAGCTGAAGTGATTCCCCTTTTGCTTTCTGGTTCCCAAATTTGCATTTATAAAAACTCAATTCCTCACGCATGGTCCAATCCAAATGTTTTAAGACTGATGAGTTCTGAGGAACCTCAAGTATAAAACTCATTAGGTTAGGAATTCTGACCAGTTCATTAAGGAGCTTTTAGGAACTCTGACACCTTAGATTTTGGTTTAAATGGGTGCTTAAAGAGTCATTTCTGGGCTTGATTCTTTTACAGTTTTCAGTTATCTTGGGGCGGGGGAAAGGAAATACAATTTTCAATTCTTCACTACTGCTATCTTACAGCCCGGTATTTGGTTTCATTGGGTTCAGCAGAGCCAACATAAAGTTAAAAGAGACCCAGGATCTTCCAAGTGATTAAAGTTCAGTCACTCCCTTGCTATGGGAATAATTTTGGGTGGAAGACTATTGCCTTTCTAATCCAGATTGGTGTTTCTTCTTCCTAAACTGTCTTGGTGGGACTGATGAGGAGAAAGCTTGCCAGCAATTGGCCAAGGTATCTGCAGAAATATCTAGAAAGATAGCTAGTTTAAGCACAGCTGCTATTTAATATTAGGAAGCTAACGGGGTATAGTCCTCTCGATTATTAGTTGCATTATATTTGTCTAATCTTCTTGTGACATAAAAAGAAAAAGGTAAAGGTGTCCCCACATATTTCACTCCACTAGTCATTGTCGACTTTAGAGGGTGGTGGTGCTGAAGACATTTCTGTGGTCTTGTGACCAGCATGACATCACCGACTGCTGTTACCTTCCCACTGAAGTGGTACATATATATCTACTTGCATTTGCATGCTTTCAAACTGCTAGGTTGGCGGGAGGTGAGGCAAGCAGTGGTGGGATTCAAATATGTGAACAACCGTTTCTCAGTGTGGATGCCGCTTCCGGAAGTCCATTCTGGGCCTGGGCAACAAAAAAACTAGCTACCGGTTCTGCCAAAGTGGTGCGAACCGGCTGAATCCCACCACTGGAGGCAAGAAATGGGAGCTCACTCCATCATGTGGCAGTTGGGTCTCAAACTTGGGCTGCTAGCTTTCCAGTCAACAAGCCCAGCTTCTTAACTGCTGAGCCACCATGCCTTCTTCTGACACGGTCAGGATTAATAGATTTCCACATACCTTTATGAATTTCAAGTATATATTTTTTAAAAATAAATAAATAAATAAATAAATAAAGGTTTTGCTTTTTGTACCGTGCCTCTCTGTCTTTTGACAACTCATCTTTGACCATAACCCAGTCTTTAGAAATTACATCTAGATTCCAATAAGTTGGTGTGAAAGTAAGAATTCATAGAATGAATGATACTGCTTCTCCAGCACAGGTTGGCGATAGTTGCAAGTTACTTTCCAGCGAATGATGATAACGATAAAATCTGGAATGGGCTTTGGGGGGGGGGGGGAATGATGCAATGTTCTACAATATATATCTTTCTCCCATATTGCAGTGAATGCAATCTGGAGAAAAATATAAATATAGATTTTGTTAGGTGACAAGATGGATGTGTGAGAATAAAACAATGCAGAAAAAGTGAGCCATGTGGAGAACCAAGAATAGATTAAAAATGATGATAGTTTGCTCAGCATCATTTTAGAAGAAGGTTTGTTTTGAACATACATTTTTGAAGGAAAGGAATGAACATAAAACCATGATTGGTTGATGATGATGATGATGATGATGATGATGATGATGATGATGATAATGCTGGAAGGGACCTTGGAGGTCATCTAGTCCAACCCCCTGCTCAGGCAGGAAACCCTATACCATTTCAGACAAATGGTTCTCCAGTCTTTTCTTAAAAACCTCCAGTGTTGGACCATTCACAACTTCTCGAGGCAGGTTGTTCCACTGATTAATTGTTCTAACTGTCAGGAAATTTCTCCTTAGTTCTAGGTTGCTTCTCTCTTTGATTGAAGGTTTTAAAGAGAATTAGTGAAGGTTTAAGGGTACTGATGGAAGAGGATACTGTAACTCAGGGTTGAACTGTGGGGTCCTCTCTGAACTTGTTTTCTTGCAGACATTTCATCACCAACTATGTAACATCATTAGTGTTAAAAGGAAGTGGGGTTTGCTGTCTTAATATGAGGGTAACGAGAGGTTCATAATGTGGGCAGACCTAAAGGCAATGTGAACCTAGAAGAAAAGGAAAGTAGTAAAAGAAACAAGAATAACAGCAGAAAGGTTACAAGAAGAGAAAGGATTAAACCTTTTACAGAAAAGTATAGATGGTAGGATAGGAAAATGAATGGGAAATGGACGTAAGGAAAGAAAGTATGGAAGCTGCACGGAACAGAACGAGAAGAACTATTTTACGAAGTGCCACAGATAGATGTAGAGTTATACTAATGGAACATGAAAATGGACTTGATGGAATAATAAAACAGGGTTTGGATAAGAGAAGAGATCAACATATTGTATAATGGATAGGGATGAAGAATTAGTTTGGTGTAGTGATTAAGGCATCAGGTTAGAAAGTGGGAGACTGTGAATTCTAGTCCCATCCTAGGCTCAAAGCCAGGTCTGTGACCTTGGGCCAGTCACTCTGTCTCAGGCCTAGGAAGGAGGCAATGACAAACCATTTCTCAAAACTTTTGCCAGTAAAAGAGCAGAGACTTCTGCAGGTAATTACCAGGAATTAAAAAAAACCTGACTTGAAGGTAATATAGGTAGATGTGGATACATAGATATACAGAGAGATAAAGTTAATTGGCAAGAGAACAAAAGTCTATTTCTAATGACAGAAGATAGAATTTCAGTTGAAAGGTTGATTAAACTTGCACTCTAGAACTTAAATTGTTTTAATGCCGTCGCTAGCATCATCTAGTACTTGGGTCTTAGTAATAAATGAAAAGAATATGAAGTTACGCTGGATGTCACGTATACATAAAAAAGTACAAAGAGTCACAGGAATGTCATTGCGTTGTCATTTAAAACTTGAAATACATCAAAGATCCAGTAATAGTTTTAAAACTAATCGAGCATGTGGATAAGAATCACTGTATCCCTTTTTTCCTCTCTTGTTTTGAAAAGGTCTGTCTGCAGATGGTGGTGCCAAGCGACAAGAACATCTGTCCCGGTTCTCCATGCCAGATCTAAGCAAAGATTCAGGAATGAACGTCTCAGAGAAGATGAGCAACATGGGAACTCTCAATTCTTCTGTGCAGTTTAGAAGTGCCGAATCTGTCCGGAGCCTAATTTCAGTTCAGCAGTACCAAGATGTAGATGCCAACCTACACAATCTTGCCAATCCCATTGGATACAGGGATACCTCATCACATGGAAGGATGCACCAGAGCTTTGATTATGAAGGTGGGATGGCAAGCAACAAATTGGCTGGAGCGGATAACATCAGACATCCCCCGATGAGCGAACGCACGCCCAGACGAACTAACATCCGAGACGACGATCGGCGTTATCGCCCCCACAGGCCCCGACGGTCCAGGCGTTCCCGTTCAGATAACGCTCTTCATCTCACTAGTGAACAAAGCTATAAGCTGAAAGAGAGGCCCTCCCTACGAGCCAGAGAGGACTACGACCAGTTTTTGCAGCAAAGAAGCTGCCGGGAAACCATGGAGCAGAACACACGGAGGAACCTGTATGGCCAGTGTCCCAGGACTGTCTCAGACCTGGCTTTGCAAAATCATTTTGGCGAGAGATGGGGACCCTACTTTGCCGAATACGACTGGTGTTCCACGTGCTCCTCCTCCTCCGAATCTGACAATGAAGGCTACTTCCTTGGAGAACCAATTCCGCAACCAAGCCGACTGCAGTACGTCACCAACGAAGATCTCCTTCACAAATACGGCTCGTACAGCATGCCTAAGTCTTCTACACTGGGTGGTCGAGGACAGTTACACAGCCGAAAAAGGCAAAAGAGCAAAAACTGTGTCATAGCGTAGCCACGTGGCCCCAAGCACAGTGTTAGAGAATGTAATTATTTCATCAACTTGCACTGCTGTAGGTTTTCAAGCGCTTTGTATTGTAACAAAACAATCCAGGCAAAACAGGGAGCTGTTAAGAGGAGGTCATAGACAAAAGGGTCTATAAATAGTCATAATTGTTGGCATGGTGAATATATTTTGCACATTTTATTTGAGGGAGGGAGGGATAAAAATTTATTTTAGCATGTTATAGTTACAAATTTACCTCCTTCCCATAAGTAGCTGCCATCCATTTAATACCCCGTTCACCCATATGTTTTTAGTTGACATTGTTTTCTGTAATGAGCAGTTAGCTACTCGTTTAATCTCTCCTTTTTTTTTTCTTTCCCCTTTTTCTTGGCTTTTTATTTTCACCACCTGTCTGGGGGGGGCGCATTTTCCCCTCCAGGTTGCAAAGGAGTGGATGATATTTTCCACATTTGTTCAGTCGAAGAGAGTTTGGAGAGTTTGTATTTGGCGATGTCAGAGGAAGGTCTTCCTCCTAGAAGTCCCTGGGATAACCAGAGACATCTATTGTGGTTTTTGGACAGAGCTAAACAAAGATTGTTTCAGAACCCTTCATCTGTTTTGCCATCGTATTCCTTCGGGATCAGCAGAATTTTATCTTTTCTCCCTCTTTAAAATATGTCATCATTTTATTTTATTTTTTAAAAAATAATAATTCCTGAATTCTCAGGCTTGCAGGCTACTTTAAAAGGTTAATAACGCTTTCCTATTCTGTTATAGGTTTCAAAACACAAAGCAGAAAATGATGGTTGTTGTTTTGTTTTTTGTTTTTTAAAAAAGTAGACTCATACAGATACACACTCCGTTAAATGTAAAAGTTAAAGGACCCAGGTCTGAGAAGAAAGTTTACATCTCTTTAGAGAGGGGAAAGTCACTAAAAATTCAACTTTTGGGGGGGGGGGGTTAGGGTTACAACCAAAAGAATTGTAAATGGTTCTGTAGTGTCAGCATGAGCTTGTTTCGAGTATAGAATTGTTTACTGGTACTTCGGTTTCCTGGCATTTGTTAACTGCTGTTCATTACCAAGAGGTATCTTTTTTCTGAAAGTCATAATACAATGAATACATCCTAATCATATTACACTTACGCTCTACCCTCGGGTGATGAACACTTCAAGCCCATTAGGAAGGCCGTTTGAAGGACCCATACTCAGGGTAGAATGGACTTCATTCTTTGGAAGTAGAACACAACAATAGCTTCAACATGGGTAGTTTTATATATATATAGGGCTCAAAATGTATTGTGTACTATGGTGGATGTGAGGTTTTCCTCTCTCGCTCTCTGTCTCTCTTTCTCTCTCTTTGTGCTTTAAATAATTGGGAGACTGACATCAAGACGTATTCTTTATTGTTTCCAGACAAATACGGTCAGAAAGAAGGAAAATACGTTTCTGTTATTGTATATTTTATTATAGGGTTGTAAAACGGGTTACAGTAGATTTCCAGGTAGGTCAGATCTGGACAGCTGACAATACCTGTATGTGGGTTCTCCAGAGAATGTAAGGACTCTGTTAATACAAAAGTCTATTGAACAGATGGCAAAAGGCAGGTGTGAGGGCCCCAGGCACTTCAGCTGGACTTCAGAAGCAGAGGCTTTGGGCCCAATCCACCCGTGCCACTGGCAGACAAGCCCTGATGCAGTATTACTCCAACCGTAAGGGACAGTCAAGATTGTGATTTGAAACACGCTGACTGGGAAGGGAATCTCAGATGATGATGTATCTGTAACACAGCTAGCAATCTTTTGTTGTGTGAGAGGAGAATGTGATGATGATTTTTTCCCCAAAAAAATAAAAAAGAAGGAAAAAGAAAAGAGATGATGTGATGTGTAAAAGGCCCCAACAGAAACTGAGTCTTTCTTTGTGAAAATAGATTTTCTTTATGGTGATCGCGTCTGGGTTTATGTTATTACATTTATTTTTCTTAAATCCATGTTATGCTTATGGTCTACTCACAGAGATGGGATTTCCATTGCATTGTTCTGTTCCAGCCTATGACCGGCCCTGTTTGTGTGTCAGGGACAACCCCTTTTTCCTTTTTATAGTCAATAGGCTGGAAAAACCCAACCCAAATTTATTTACAGTTCAAACAAAAAGGCAACAGAATATTTCCTTCAATAAATGAATCAAAATATCGAACAAGAGTCAACAAACAAGAGTTAAACAGAAGTAGCAAGAACAGACCAGGATTCTCTTAGAATGTCTCCAAACGGTTGCCTTCAGCAAACAGCCTTGCCCACAACTTCCCCTTTTATTATCAGTCCCAAGATGAGGCTTCTCACTGCCTTCTCCTCCTCTCACTGAGTTGCCTCATTGATTTTCTCTGCTCTGCTCTGCTGGGGTTTCCTTCTGCTTCTAGCGTCTCTGAACAGATTCAGCTGTGACTCTTCTGAGTCCGACACCTCGTACTCACACAGCTGAGCCTCATGAGGAACATGACTGGAGGGGCCAGGCTGAGAGTCCTGCAGTGCATCAGAGCCTCCCTCTGACACCAAAAGTTCTCCAAACCCCTCCTCCTCCTCAGATTCATCAGACTCAGCTGCTGGGACCACAGGCTGACACTGAATCACAACATGCATTTCATCATAAGGGGCACTCAACCTATAAGGAGGGAGGGAAGGAGAGAAATAGATATAGGCAGGTAATGGATAGAGAGATAGGCAGACAGACAGATGAACAATACAAATAAAAAAGCATGTTCCACTTGTATGAATTATGTCAGAGTCGTGCAACTTCTGATTGGTTTAAGTTCAAATGAAACCAATAATCTGGAAAATATTATAGTTATTTAGAGTTACATTTGGAACCTTAGAAATAATTCTTATGATTTCTCTTATTATATTATAAAATATATAATATATAAATATATTATACAATTTTTAAAAATTATGATATGTGAGTAAGCCACCATCACCATTATGCTAAGTCACAAGACATGATTCACAAATCAGTGTCTTGCTTTTCACATTGCAATAAGCCAGCACCAAAAAACAACATTGCAGCAGTTTGTCATGAAGATCCAGGAAATGGCTGAATTTAGATATTCATGATTGCGGTGGTGAGTGCTGCATCAAAATTCAAGTTCACATTTTTCTCCTCTCTTTTGCATAAAAGAAATATAGAATTTAGGGGGAAAAATCAACATTTGCCTTATCCCAAATACAGACAATAGACCAACTTAACAAACCATAAACTAAGTATGATCATCTGGTTTGTAAATGAGAATAACTTGCTTGCTACACGTCAAGAAAGAGAAACAGACTATAAGAACAGCGTGGTGGGTTGCTGTGGGACTTCTGAATGCAGTTGGTGAAAAACCAGGAAATTTATTGACTGGCCATGAACACCACATATATCACATTAAAAGAGTGATGGTAAGTATAAAATAAGCAGAATGGTATAACTAAACTTACGTAAAAGTATTTTGGTGGCCAGGGATTATATTTGAGGAAGGAAAGCAAAACCTCAGCAGGCACAGCCATAACATAATAGCAAAAGTGGTAATTTTCCAGGTGCTTTCCTGGACTCAGATTTTTAAAGAATGAATTAATATGCTGCCTATCTCACAATCAAGTGCTTACATGGATATTTTTATAAGTGTCTTCCTTTTCAATCATGCTATTGATTTCTGGTAATCACAATGAAGATATCTGCTGGAGTAACATGACATTTGGAGTTTATTGTGATACTAAGACTACAAGTTCTCCACTTTTCATTATGTGATTTAAGCGTTTCTGCTCTTGGACTTTCATCAAATCATAGTATTACTAAAGGAAACATTCATATTATACATTGGACTGTCATTCATAGCCAGTTTAGTCAAGTGGTTAATGTGCTAGCCTAGAAACCAGGAGATGGTGAGTTAGTACTGGATTAGGCATGAAAGCCAACTGGGTGACTTTGGGCCAGTCACTCACTCTCAGCCCAACTTAATTCACAAAGTGAAATAATAAAGGCAAGATAACAATCTAATAAATATTTATCAAGAAAACATATGTTCAAAAGGTGAATATTAAACAATATCAATAGTAAACTTTCAATTACCTCTGTTAGAATCTGTCAAGTATTATGCACTTGGGGCTACTTTAAATGTCCATTTTGATACAAGACATTTTGATGCACTTTATCAATGAACTGCTGTTGTCAAAGTCAAAATCCGAAACTGCAATTTCATGCCCATTTACCTGAGAATAAGAGCCTTGAATGGTGTGAGTTGGACCTCTAGCAAAATAAGTGTAGCAATGCATTGTAAATCCATCTTTTATGTAGCTTTAGTAAGCCACAAGGAGTGGCTTGTGTTTTGAAGATGTATGCATATGACCTAACTGATCAACTATAATTGTCAATAATTAGGCTTAATTACTTCTGGAAATTATAGCTAGAGGACAGGCATTTAATTGACATTAATCAAAATGTTCCAGGGGAGATTCAGAGATGAATTCTTATGGAGGATTTTGGCACTGCATCAAGAAGAAGTAGGTGCCGCGTTTTAAATACAGGGTACTCTGGTGTGTTAAGTACCTTTCACACAAGCCCAGACAGCAGGTTAAAAGAATTCGGCTTTCTCAAGCTGCTGTCTGGGATGAACCAGTTTAACCCTTGACCTGAATTAGCTAGTAAAATCTGCCTTCATCCTTTGACATGTAGATACATCCATCATGCTATTCTCTATCCAGGTAAGTAACATGCAAAGCAGAGAAAAGGAATAAATAATAAAACCTGAAAATGATGGGGGATAAGAAAAGGAAATAAATATAGCTAAAAGTAAAAGGTAAAGGTTCCCCCGCATGTGTGTGCTAGTCGTTTCCAACTAGGGGCCAGTGCTCATCTCCATTTCAAAGCCGAAGAGCCAGCGCTTGTCCGAGGACGTCTCCGTGGTCTTGTGGCTGGCATGACTAGATGCCAAAGGCGCACGGAACGCTGTTACCTTCCCACCGTAATGGTGCCTATTTTTCTACTTGCATTTTTACATGCTTTCGAACTGCTAGGTTGGCAGAAGCTGGGACGAGTAGCAGGCGCTCACTCTGCTACACAGCACTCGGGATTCGACCCGCCAAACTGCCAACCTTCTGATCGACAAGCTCAGCGTCCTAACCCACTGAGCTACTGCGTCCCTAAATATAGCTAAGTCTAGCTATATATTCAGCGTTGACACAGCTTTCCATACCTTTTTGGCCTGACACATCATTCATTCTTCTTTCCTCCATTTCATATTTTACATTTATACTGTTTTTTCCCCTCCTGTAAATTCCTTCTTTTTTCAGAAGATGTCATCTTCTCTGAACAATTTTCTCAGTCTTCTCATTTCTTTCAAAGCACTCACACTATATATTTGTTTTGCAATTTCATTCTCATTCATTCTCTTTAAATGGCCAAGCCACCTTAATATGCTTCTTTCATCCTCTTCGCTCACTTATGCAATCAATCCCCATTTATTCAGCAGCCATATAGCCTTCAGCCTATGCCTATATATATATGCCAATACTTCAGTAATCCTTTCCTGCTGAATTCAACTTTTTTTATCCCGACACACTAAATCTCACTTCCACTTCTCCGAATGGCCAGAAAATACATATATTTTCCGTACTTTGCAACTCGTTCTTTGAGACTCTTCCCCCCCCACACGTTATTCCGCCAGTATTTATATATCTTAAAACTTGCATATTTTCCTATCTTTAGTAAAGGTACATAAAATGATCAATTGTGTTTTTAAGCTTCTTGTTTTGTTTTTACGTTTATATATTAAATCAGTGTTGCTTAACCTTGGCAACCTAAAAGATGTATGAACTTCAATTCCCAGAATTTTCGAGCAAGCTGGTTGGCTGGAGAATTCTGGGAGTTGAAGTCCACACATCGTCAAATTGCCAAGGTCGAAAAAGACTACATTAAATCATAATTGCTAGCTCCGTTTTCTGGATCATATCCATTCACCATGGTCTTTGAGATATTTATTCATTCAATTTCTATAGATGTCCATCTCAGTCAATGACTCTATACATACACACCTTGTATGGCTATCTGCAACCAAAGCTGTTTCAACATGGGTTTATATGTAACTTCTAGGAAGCAGCATTCACTATCTATATGACTGTGTATGAAGAATCTAACTTTGAGGTTGGTAGCCTATGACTAGGCTATGAACTATTCTCCAAAGAATATTTAAGTTATCAGCTGAGGTCAAAGACACTCACTGCTACCAAGGTTATTTGGCTGTCCAATGTCAATGCGGGATCCAAAAGAACTATCAGGCTGTAAACTTGTCCTTATTGGGGGAGGCAATTCCCATCTGGAATGAAAATATTTATTTATTTATTATTTATTTATTAATTTAATTTATATACCGCCCTTCTCTCAAGAGACTCAGGGCGGTTAACAGGGCAATACATAAAAACAGATACAAAAAAATTAAAATTATTAAAAACATGATTAAACAGTGCCCATAATACAAATTTAAAATTAAAGTCATAATAACAATCCCACCCCGTCCCATCAGGCTAGGCCCGCTTCCTTAAAGAGATGGGTTTTAAGGTCGCGCCGGAAGGAGCGGAGATCGGGCGCCATCCGGAGCTCGACCGGAAGATGGTTCCATAAATCCGGTGCACCCACAGAGAACGCTCTCCCCCTGGGGGTCACCAGTCGGCATTCTTTGACTGGCGGCACCCTGAGGAGGCCCTCTCTGTGGGAGCGTACTGGGCGGAGGGAAGATGACGCCGGCTGCAGGTGCTCCCCAAGGTATATCTCTTGAAACCTGAAGCCAAGATTCCAGGATCACTTAACAACGTTCCCTTCTCTGCACTTAATTGTTCTTCCACATCCACTTTAAGGAATCTGAGCTCAGTAGCTGGGAATTATTGCATTGTTGTTGACAACTGACTCTGGAGATTTGACTCAGCCTTCCATCCTTCTGAGGTAGGTAAAATGAGGACCCAGATTGTTGGGGGCAATAAGCTGACTTTGTAATAATGCTGCTTGGGGTGTGTGTGAAAGCCCTAATATAAGCAGGCATATACATAGAATGAAGGCTATTGCTAAGCACATTGATTTGTGCTTTAAATTGTAAGCCGCCCTGAGTCTTCGGGAGAAGGGCGGGATATAAATGGGATTAAAAAAAATAATAATAATCTTTCCCATCAGCCTCATGTTGATATGAAAATGAAATATAAAGTAACATTTTGCTGGACGTCCCCCCTCTGATTGTTCTCCATTTTACTTTCTGAGAGTACTTGGAGGTAGGACCAGAATCACACCAAAGCATTGGTGTCAATCTCCCAAGGACTTCAAAATGATGTCATGGTCAAAAGAGGTCAAAAGGTCCAAAAGTATCAATAGAACTATGCTCCCTCTTTCTGTATCCTACTATAGATCATCCTATGGCGGGGTATAGTGTCCAGGTGGAAGGAAGCTGTTGAGTCAGAATATAGAATTGGAAGGGATCTTATAGGTAATCAAGTCCAACCCCCTATACCATTTATGACAAGTGACTGTCCAGTCTCTTCTTGAAGCACAACTTCT
Organism: Vipera berus; assembly: GCF_964194415.1. Classification (NCBI taxonomy): domain Eukaryota; kingdom Metazoa; phylum Chordata; class Lepidosauria; order Squamata; family Viperidae; genus Vipera; species Vipera berus. The sequence continues at coordinate 256,891,514 of NC_138203.1, forward strand.
GAAGGCAGCCTCTTCCATTGGGTGATTGTTCTCACTGTCAGAAAATTTCTCCTTATTTTTTTTTATTTTATTTTTTATTTTTTTATTTTAATCCCATTTATATCCCGCCCTTCTCCGAAGACTCAGGGCGGCGTACAATTTAAGCACAAACCAATGTGCTTAGCAATAGCCTTCATTCTATGTATATGCCTGCTTATTAGGGCTTTCGCCGCCCCGCCCCCCAAGCGGCATTATTACAAAGTCAGCTTATTGCCCCCAACAATCTGGGTCCTCATTTTACCTACCTCGGAAGGATGGAAGGCTGAGTCAACCTTGAGCCTGGTGGGACTTGAACCTGCACTAATTGCAGGCAGCTGGTGTTACTTAAGGAGGCATTTTTAAGTTGAATCTCTTCTTGATCAATTTCCATCCGTTGTTCCTTGTCTGACCTTCAGGTGCTTTGGAGTCTGTGCCAAGATTGTGGATTTATTTAAGTTTAGGGAAGGTGAACGGCCCACACTAGACTTTGGAAGTCAGTGAGTTAAAGGCTTTGTTTTGCAGCAAGACAGCTAAAGAGAGAAAAATAAAGATACTCCCCCTAATCAATAGAGAAAAAGACCCCCTACAGATAGTTACACAAACAGACTAAGACTCTTAACCATGTCTTCTGGAAATAAAACACAGAACTGAATCAAACCATATTAGATGACTGAGAGAAACATCTGAAATACTGCTTGAAGTGATAGCAAAACCAGCATGAATCTGAGAGGCCCTGCCTCTATAAAAACCTGCCTGAATTGATTACTTCAATTCAGTGTTTCTGAACCTTAGCAATTCTAGGTTTTGTGGAGTTCATGTTACAGAATTCCCCACCAGCATGTTTAACTCCACATGTCTTAAAAGTGCTTTTTCAAAAGGCAGCTGGACTTTCTTTGTTTTTCCTTGAAGACGTTTTGCTTCTCATCCAAGAAGCTTCTTCAATTCATTTGGGACTTTGTGGACAACCATTTATTTATTTATTTATTTATTTATTTATTTATTTATTTAGATTTATATACCGCCCTTTCCCAAAGGACTCAGGGCGGTTTACAGGATATTTAAAAGAAAATCAATACAAAAGCTAAAAACAATTTTAAAAGATTACATCATTCCCTGAGAAAAAATAAAAACCAGAGTTAAAGTTAAAAAGTTCTCAGCCTGGGCCAGAGAGCTCGAAGAACCAGGTCTTCAGGTCCCGACGGAATGAACGGAGGTCAGGGGCAGCTCTAAGCTCCGCGGGCAGCTGGTTCCAAAGGGCAGGCGCACCCACTGAGAAGGCCCTCCCCCTGGGTGTTACCCGCCGGCAATCTTTAACCGGCGGCACCCTGAGAAGACCCTCCCTGTGGGAGCGCACTGGATGAAGGGAACTTGATGCCGGCAGCAGGTGTTCCCTCAGATATTCCGGACCCTCGCCATTTAGGGCTTTATAGGTCATCACCAGCACCTTGAATCTCACCCGAAGGGCAACCGGAAGCCAATGCAGCTCGCGTAGTAGAGGTGTTACATGGGAGTATCGGGAGTATCGGGAAACCCCCATCACAACTCGCGCGGCCGCATTCTGCCATGACCTGGACGATTGAGAATCTCCATAGACCCATGTCTTAAAGTTACTAAGGTTGGGAAATATTGTTTCAGTTAAACAGTTAAACAATTACCTGTCTGAGATGATATAGGTTCTCCTGCTTGAGCAGGGGGCTGGACTAGAAGACCTCCAAGGTCTATTCTATTCTATTCTATTCTATTCTATTCTATTCTATTCTATTCTATTCTATTCTATTCTATTCTATTCTATTCTATTCTATTCTATTCTATTCTATTCTATTCTAGCTAAAGATGGATCATCTGCCTGGCAATTTAAAAGAGTTGAGCAACTGTTTACTTGATTGCTACAGCAAAAATCACTTACGATGGTGCTCTTCTCATCCTTGGAGTCATCCAAGACTTTTATGATGATTGCTCAACCACTTTCTAGTTTTATCACTCACAATTGCTCCATACACTACTGTGCATTCAAGGCTCAAACAATGAGATGAGGTTAAGTGTCTTTGAGACTTCAAAATTCCTCATTTCAGCAAATCTCAGCAACCAGCTAAATTTGAGAAACAATCAACAAAGCTGCCTGTAATCCAGCAAAAATTCCAGCTGCATGAATTGATAGCAATATTCATAACTACCAAAAATGAAATGGCTTTGTTGTGTCTCTATCAGGGCTTTTGAACCAGTGGTACAAGTACCACCTGTGTTACATTGGCACCTGGCAGGTGGTACATGACCATCCTAGAAAAGTGGTAGCGGGGGAGGGGAATGAACTTAACCGGTGGCAGCACCGCACAAGCCTGAGTGAGAGATAGCTGGAGCTGCAGGGCTGTCAGGGTTCAGCGGAAGCACCAGGATCAGCGCCAGGCTCCAGCTGGAGCTCGACACTGATCTTGGCACTTCTGCTGAGCCCAGAAGAAGTGCCAATCAGCTGGAACGTTGCAGCATCTCCAGGGTCTTGTGATTTACATTCAGATGCTTGGCAACTGATTCATATTTATGATGGTCACAGTTCCCAGGGTCATGTGAAGTGAGTAAAACCTGCGGCAACCACCCAGCAGACAGGGGGAATAAAAACCAAACACACCCCTACCCCATCCCTGCTGCCAATCCTCAACAGAAATGCTCACTTCAATGAAAACCTTGGACAGGGGGAAGAGCGCCACCAGGCAGGCAGGCAGGCAGGCGTCTTGCTCGGCTGTGGCTTGGGGGGCACTTTTTTCAGTGCCATTGTAACTTCAAACAGTCACTAAGCGAACTGTTGTAAGTCGAGGACTACCTGTACTTCATCACTTTTTTCCTTTTTTGTTTTGTCATCAAGTTTTTGACACCTTGCTAGGTGACTGGTGGTACTCGGATGTTGCCATATCCTGAAAGTGGTACAATAGACGAAAAGGTTGAAAAGCCTTGGTCTATATTATCTATTTATACACACTGCTCATTCTCTGTACTCAGGCAAAGCACAATCTGTGATCATAATAAGGCTAAGGACACATAAAGCTAAAAAAAAGGTAATAACAGAAGATTCACCTTTTCTGAATGCCATAAAATGGGGCTAGAGTTGGCAAAGCATGTTACATTCAAGCTGTTAAACTATCCGTACTTCAAAGAAAGGGACACCACAATGGGTAAAATAAATTGAGAAAGCAATTAACTAACCCAGCAGTCACTTATTTGAAAGTAAATTCCACTGAACTCAGATGAAACCTTTAAGTAGATTTGTGTAGAATTTTGTTCTGATGCACACCCATGTCCATGGGCAAACCATCAAGATCTGGATTACTTATTGTTTTGCATTCATCTGTCTTCTTTCTTCTCTATCTCTCTCTCCACCTTAAAACAATAGCTTTTACTTATATAATATGCTTCCTACACCTTATATCATTTAATTTCACTAACTACACAAAAACATACATTAGTACTTTTGAAAAATCTGTTTTCCGATACAGGTAGTCCTCAACTTACGACTACAATTGACCCCAAAATTTATGTTGTTAAGTGAGAAATTGGTTTGAGTTTTGCCCCATTTTATGACTTTTCTTACCACATTTGTTAAGAGAACCACTGCAGTTGTTAAGTGAGTAGCATGGTTGTTAAGTGAACCTGGCTTCCCCAGTGACTGTGCATGTCAGAAAGTTGCAAAAGGGGATCGCACGACCCCGGAACCCTGCAACCGTCATAAATATGAGCCAGTTGTCAAGCATCTGAATGTTGAACGCTATGACCGTGGGAATGCTGCAATGGTCATAAGTGTGAAAAATGGTCATGTCATTTTTTTTCAGTGCTGTTGTAACTTTGAAAAGTCACTAAACAAATGGTTGTAAGTCGAGGACTACCTGTATTCAATAACCCAGAGGTCCCCAACCCTTTGGGCACCAGGGACCGGTTGGGGGCTTCGCTTGTTTGCACGGACCGGTTTCTAGCATGCCGCGAACCGGTGACAGTCCACGGTCCGGGGGTTGGGGACCCCTGCAATAACCTGTTTTGGGATAACTGTTCTGCACCCAATGAGTAAAGGAGGCCAACAGTTATTGCCTCCAGGAGAGACAATAGCAGCTACCTCTATTTCTCCATTCTCTGAGAACTGGAGGTTTCCTAGAACCGCCAGATTTACTTCCCAAACATTGTGACCCACCAGAGAGGACCTGTTGCAGCCATCACTAAACCATCCATCCTGCTGTTGTATCCACCTGCAAATCCTATTGCCTAAAAAAGATCCCATTTCCCTCTTTTGTTAGGCACTGTTCAATAAGTTGAATTACTAATGTGGAAGTCAGTCCAAGTGTTGTTAACGTAATTGGAGAAGCAAGGATCGAGGCCTGAACGAAAGTCTTCAAGGGTTCAAGGGATGTGGAACCATGGGGCTTCTTCCACGGCTATGAACAGCCACTCTTAACAGGCCGAACAAAATCCTGGGACGCTGGGCTTTTCGTCCTCCCGTTTGTCCACATGGGAAGCAGCCTTGTAGGAACTGGCTGCCAGGGGCCTTGACTGAAGTGGAAATCACTGTGTCCTTGTGCTCCGCTATGAGGGGGAAATTCTGAACCAGATGTTTGGAATGAGAATTTCCCCATCAGTTGGAAGGATGTGGTCTGGAGGACCCTGAGGCTTTCTGTGTTATTTCCCTTTTCATTTTCCCATTGTCTAGCATAATGAGGAGTAACACTCAGCCTTGCATCAGGAGTTTGGCTTTCCCAATTAACTTTGATGAGCTCAGCTTGAGAGGAAACGTCTGGTAAGAGACCATTTACAAAAGAGCCGTAGGAGCTCGTGAGGCCATTTCTAATTGTACTGGAATGTCAGAATGCTGTCGGAACACTTTTAAAAGCTGTTCATAATTGTTTCACTAGATTTTTGCTTTCAGGCATTAATTCTAACCCAATCAGGGTGCACCAGAAATAATTTGTCAATAGTATTTAATAAGCCAGTGAGGTTGTGTAAGATCCTGAGGTTGTGGGACTTAGGTTTTAAGGCAAGCCACCTCTTCCACAGTTAACATCTGTAGCGTTAAAAAAAAATAGTTAACATCTACATACCAACATCTGCATCGTAAACATCCAAGGTAGCTTGTAATTCCCTTTTTAAAATTTCATAGATCCTGACCTAGTTTAGGGAACTGCAAAATCATACTACAGGTAGTCCTCGACTTACGACCACAATGAAGCCCAAGTTTTCTGTGGTTAAGTGAGACATTTGTTAAGTGACTTTTGCCCCATTTTACGACCTTTTTGCCTCAGTTGTTAAGTGAATCACTGAAAAATGATAAGTTACTAACTCAGTTGTTAAGTGAATCTGGCTTCCCTGTTGACTTTTCTTGTCAGAAGGTCGCAAAAGGTGATCACATGACCTTGGGACACAGCAGCAGCCGTAAATATGAACCAGTTGCCAAGCCCCCAAATGTTGCTCACGTGATCATGGGGATGCTGCAAAGGTCGTAACTGTGAAAAATGGTCATAAGTTCCCTTTTTTCAATTGTAACTTTCAACAGTCACTAAATGAACTGTTGCAAGTCAAGGACTACCCATATACAGGCCACAAAATATCTATGGGGTATGGAGGCGTCAAAACCCTACCCCCATATCTGAGGTATAAGATGCTAAGTCACCCACTGTTGTTTGTTTCCTCCAGTTTCTTCTGTAACTGTAACCCAGCCGTCACCACAAATTTTTAGAGCAGATTGGAGATTGTACCAAAATTGCCCCAAACAGTCCAAATTAATAATGCCTCTTGAGGAAAAAGGCACACTTCAGTCTAAAGCTCTCGCACCCAATTATCTGTGGTGCAGTTCCAACCAACTTCTCCAGGATCTAGTCATGGATATGGAGGAATTTATTACATAGTGATCTGCCATTTCATAGCAGCAACTAGGGACACCAGGAATCTGGTGACCTAGCTGGAGGAGTCAACAGTGAGGGCTGGAAGGCAAACATAATCTCAGCTATTGAGAGCGTTTCACTTTTCAGAGATTGTTCTGCTTTATTGAACGAGGACTGGATAAGAAGTTGACAAGTACAAGGGCAAGATAGTAATAATAATAATAAAGTGTTATGTCTAGTTAAATGAGAAGACGAGGGGGGACATGATAGCAGTGTTCCAATATCTCAGGGGCTGCCACAAAGAAGAGGGAGTCAAGCTATTCTCCAAAGCACCTGAAGGCAAGAAGCAACGGATGGAAACTAACCAAAGAGAGAAGCAACCTAGAACTAAGGAGAAATTTCCTGACAGTTAGAACAATTAACCAGTGGAACAACCTGCCTCCAGAAGTGGTCAATGCTCCAACACTGGAAGCTCTGGAGCCTCATACGGCTCTTTCAGCCTTCTCCTGCAGCTCCCAGTCGTTCTCCGCCATTTGCAGAGAGAGAGACAGAGAGACAGAGAGAGGCACTTGCGCTCCCCTTCTCTCTCTCTCTCTCTCTCTCTCTCTCTCTCTCTCTCTCTCTCTCTCTCTCTCTCACACACACACACACACACACACACACACACACACACACACACACTTAGTGGGGGAAGAGGACTGGCAGACCAAGGGCAGGAGAGCCAGCCCAATAAGAATGTGTGTCAGCTTGTTGGAGAACAGCGGGTTGCCAGGTGAGCAGAAGATCTGAAAGAGGGAGAGAGGGGGGGAGAGAGAGAGAGGGAGGGAGAGGGAGAGAGAGAAAGAACTCATGCACAGCAGCCTCTATTTCTTTTTAATTAAACTCTTCAATCAAGCTCCCCCCCTTGCATGCACGTGAGTTTTGTGGCTCCCAGTGTTTTCTTTTCTCTGGGAAAACGGGTCCAAGTGGCTCTTTGAGTGTTTAAGGTTGCCGACCCCTGGTATAGGGTTTTCTGCCTGAGCAGGGGGTTGGACCTCCAAGGTCCCTTCCAACATCATCATCATCATTATTGTTGTTGTTGTTGTTGTAGTGCATGTTCCCACTTCCTGAACTAATTACTGACTATTGTTTCTGATGCCTTTTCTGATATTGCATTATAAAATAAGGATTCTGTACCCAAGGAACAGAGAAGACCAACAAAGAAAAAAGAAAATCAGCAACCATCGCGGGGTATGTTCTGTGAACTGAAGAAGCTTCTCGGATGAGAAGCGAAATGCTTTCAAAGGGGGGGGGGAGGAACAAGAAAGTCCAGTTATCCTTTGGAAAAAGCACCTTTGGGACAACCATGACTTGGATGATTGAGAATCTCCATAGATCTGTCCCCTGAGATCAAATAACAGTATCAGGGTGGTGATAGTACAATACTTACAAACATGCCTAGCAGAATGCCATGTCTCATTAATTGATTGTAATTTTTGTGATATAAGTTTTATATATCCAAAAGCACATTGTTCCCTACATGGTCTTTACAATATTCCGACATGTGCACAGATGTAGCTGATCCATCCATTTAGACATGACCTTTTATTTGTACCTACAATACGAAAAACACATAGAGCTTGTACTGCATTGTTAGTCAGAATGAGACAACAAATCCTCTCCAAATCCCTGCTGAGAATATGTCAGTGGGGTTAAATCTTCACTTTGTCCACGAAGGGATCAACAACAGAAGATATTGAAAAATTGGTGGATGAGAACAAATCAGTATGGAGAGTTTTTCTTAAAATATATTGATTAACTGAAGATTAATCAGTTCTTCTGAATTAGACTTACTTATGAATCGACACTGTATTTCCCTGTACTTTTGTTAAAGCTTTTCAGCTGCTAATATCTGCAAACTGATATTGCATTGGTATTATTGTTCAGAATAATGCTGGCAATCAAGAAGATATTTGTGTCTAAACATATACTTCTAACAATCACTTTGGGATTCATCAATTCATTTAAAGAACCCTCAAGATTTGCATGCATTCTGAAAAAAAAATACAAAAATATCCTTAGCTAAAGAAAATCAATTTAAAGACAACAGTAAATGTTCAATTATAAGGCAAGATTGATCTGTTTGTACATGGAGTAGTATCATCAGAGGTTTTCATGATGAAGAGAACACATTATAGGATATAAAAATGCATAGCAATGCACTCTCCTCAATGAGGTCTCAGTCTTCGGCTATTTCTGTTCAGTCACTATATCAATCATGTAACAGTCTAGACTGGAAATTCATACACAGGCTCAAATAGTTTATTCCTTAGCTTGATTCTGAACCTGCTTCACACTCCTTAAAACTCTGTCACAGTTAAGGAATCCAATCATCTGGGTGTGGTTTCTAGAAGAGAGGAAAAGCTGCTTGCAGAAAAAAAAATATATAGATGCAATAGCGTGCAAAGATAATTGAATCCAGATTTGCAATTACTAAAACATGCCAAACAATAGCGGTGTCAGGGGTATCCAAACACTCAGTCAGGATGACTTCTACTCCAAATCAACATTCAGCTCCAGCGATTTCATAGGATGACAGGATTTTTATCACAGTTGGCCTTTTTTATTTCAGGATTTATTAAACACGTTTGCACCTGAAGGACCAGGCTAGGAATAGATCTTCATGGAGAAAATCTATTTATTGTGGTTGCTTAGGACTGAACACCAAACTTGATGTCACCTAATCAATATTTGCACAATGTGGTAAATCCTAAGACTTGGATAGAGCTACTGATTCTTGCCCCTAAGCTGATGAAGTATATGCATTGCTTCTGTTTAGTTAAGTATGTGATTACCATTACCTCAAATGGTTATATAGCAGAGGTGTCCAACCTTGGCAACCTTGAGACCTGTGGACTTCAATTCCCAGAAAAGCAAAAAAATCAAGAACATGGGGACATAACCTCAAACTGTCAGGAGGGAAGTTCAAAAGTAATGTGGAGAAATATTACTTCATTTAAAGAATAGTCGAATCTTGGAACCAACTTCCAACCAAGATAGTGGGTCAATCCTCAGTAACTGAGTTTAAACATGCTTGGGATAAATACATGTTTTATCATCTGCCAAAACTGGGAAAAAAACCTTCAAAGGGCAAACTTGATGGACTACTAGGTCTTTTTCTACTGTCTGGTTTCTGTGTATTTATGCTCCTATTCAGCAAATCTTGGTCAAAACAAATGGTTTGCTCTGATGTATGAATATAATGAGAGAACAAGTATGCCAAATATTCCAATTTTAATCATTAGCATCTTTTAAATACGGTGGAAAACTAGCATATAGAAAGCCTCTGTTCGAAGCTAGAGACAATACTAAGCTAAAATGGACCAATTTTCTTCAAAGTCACTGAGAAAGTTCTAGAACAGGTCAACCCCAAATCCCATCAATTCCACTTTTAGGTGGCACCATTTCACTCATTAGGAAGGAACTACACAATATTTTTGTGTTTACCTCTAAAACAATTTCACGCTATGCTCATCACATGGGCCCAATGCTAAAAAAACTGGAAAAGTACTCTAGTTCTCTGTCATGTGTACAGCAGCAAATCACATCCAGGAGCAAACTAATAGCAGGAGTCATCCAAGATGCAAGCCTAATTTTAGAAGTTCTGCACTTATGTAGCCTAGCAACCAACTAGCATTGGGGAAGTTTATGCTGAGTGTCTTATGGATATAATGTAGTCTGCTGTATTTTTTTTGTGTCTTGCTCCCAAGTGACTCTTGAATCTAGTTTGCTGTTTCCAGATGACTCTTTTTCTATTGCTTTAGTCATCTAGCATTGTTGCTTGTATTGAATCTGTTTTACTTCTAAATCAGATAAGGTTTGCCAAGTTCTTAACCTATTCAATAAGCACCCTGTTTATTCAATGGCTGATAAAATACAGAGTGATTTATATTACAATCTTTCAATGTATTACTTTCCTTTCATGATACAGCATCTCTCTTTTGAATGACCTACAATTGTGCCGATAACTTCAAATAAATCAATGCCAACTATATTTAGAAAACCTCTAGAAAAGTAAATACAGCTCCATTTTAGACTAACGGTATTCTCTGAATGATTTTCAAGGGTAGTTCCAGGTACAGTGAATTGTTGTTGTTGTTAGCTGCGAAGTCGTGTCTGACTCATCGCGACCCCATGGACAACGTTCCTCCAGGCCTTCCTGTCCTCTACCATCTTCTGGAGTCCATTTCAGCTCACGCCTACTGCTTCAGTGACTCCATCCAGCCACCTCATTCTCTGTCGTCCCCTTCTTCTATTGCCCTCAATCTTTCCTAGCATTAGGCTCTTCTCCAGTGAGTCCTTCCTTCTCATTAGGTGGCCAAAGTATTTGAGGTTTAGCTTCAGGATCTGGCCTTCTAAAGAGCACTCAGGGTTGATCTCCTCTAGGACTGACCAATTTGATCGCCTTGCAGTCCAAGGAACTCGCAGGAGTCTTCTCCAGCACCACAGTTCAAAGGCCTCAATTCTTTGGCACTCAGCCTTTCTTATGGTCCAGCTTTCACTGCCATACATTGCAACTGGGAAGACCATAGCCTTGACTATACGCACTTTTGTTGTCAGGGTGATGTCTCTGTTTTTTAGTGTGCTGTCTAGATTTGCCATGACTTTCCTTTTTCTTTTATTTCTTTGCATTGTTCATTTAAGAAGGCATTTTTATCTCTTCTAGCTATTCTCTGGAATTCTGCATTCAATTGGGCATATCTTTCTTTTTCTCTCTTGCCTTTCGCTTCCCTCCTTTCCTCAGCTATTTGCAAAGCTTCCTCAGACAGCCATTTTGCTTTCTTGCATTTCTTTTTCTTTGGGATGGTTTTGGTTGCTACCTCTTGTACAATGTTGCAAACCTCTGTCCATAGTTCTTCAGGCACTCTGTCTATCAGATCTAATTCCTTAAATCTATTTGTCACCTCTACTGTATATTCAACAGGGATATGATTTAATTCATACCTGAGTGGCCTAGTGCTTTCCCCTACTTTCTTCAGTTTAAGCCTAAACTTTGCAATGAGAAGCTCATGGTCTGAGCCACAGTCAGCTCCTGGTCTTGTTTTTACTGACTGTATAGAGCTTCTCCATCTTTGGCTGTAGAGCATACAGTGAATTATAGTGCTCTAAACATGAGATGACAAGGGCTTGAAGGATCATCAGTAAAGCTTTCCTGTCTAGAAAAGATCACAACTGCTACATAAGAATACAAGCTATATAAGCTGTGGAAAGAGTTGTTCAGGTGTTCCAGGAGGAGAAGCGAGTCCAGGAAGACTCTCAGATTGTGAATCTGTTCTCAAGAGCGGGGCAGAAACCACCTAGAATTAAAGCTAGAAGTCTTCTGGAACTAGAGAGTTTACAACAGCCGCTCTGTCTTGTTGGGATTAGCCTAAACCTGTTTTTCCCCATCCATATCTTAACAGCCTCTAACATCAAGTAAGGACTTCAATTACATCTCTTAATCAGCTCAATTAAGATATTTTCAATTGATTTAAAAGTGATGAAACAGTGACAAACAAAAACAATATTGATAGCTATCTCTTTTAAGACAAAGTATGTTATCATTGCCTGGTTTCTTAGTTCACACCTTAGGCTGGCATATATTCCATTCTCGTATTCGTAGAGTGACATACTAGTAAAAGCTTGGAGTTGATAAATGGAATAATTTCCGTGACTTTCTTGAATGTCGTGACCTAAGGATACTGTGTTGTTTGGAGGTGGTGAAGGAAACTCAACATTTTGAGAGTCATGGAATTCCTAATTTCCTAGTGATGATAAAGACGAAGATCAGCACAAAAATGAAAAGACAGGATATATGAGTTACGTGAATCAAACAAAAGGGCAGCTCGTGCATATTATGCTGATGGCCACTACCTTTATTTATTCAAGAATGGCCACATGTTAGCCTGATCCAGAAAAGGACCACCATATAGAAAGTGGGGAAAACCAAATGCTTCTCACAGCTCTTTTGATTAGAAAAATCCATGCATTGGATCCCTAGAAGAATGAAGAGGGTTTTAAAAATAAATAGATAGATAGATAGATAGATAGATAGATAGATAGATAGATAGATAGATACTAGAATAAAAATAAAAAAATACTAAGATAAGCAGGGGAAGGAGACTATGGAAAGAAGCTATGGGAAGGGATTAAATTACCCACCTCCCTATGGTAATGGCCACCAGGCACTTTCCATAATTTTTAAAAAAAGCACTACAATTTTATATTTTACTCTTGTGTAGTTTATCTCTTAGGGCTTAGGTGAAAGAGCTGGATTTTCACTTAACAAATCTCTCACAATTAATCTCTCACAATTAAATCTCTCACAATTATTCATGAGCAGCACGAACGTCAAGGAATCTTATAATGGCTCTGTGAGATGAAGGTCAACATTTCCATTTTAGAAATTTCCTTGAGTGGTTTAGGGCCCTGCTTCTTTCTGGAGCCTTTTCACAGCAGAGAAACTCAGAGGAACACGCAGGCTTGTTGGCACAATGAATAATTCTCCTGACTTCCTTGCTTTTGGCAGCATAAAAAACAGTAGGGTAAGACTGTCTAAAAACCATGGCCTGGTGATGAAACATTTTGGGAGGGATAAAATTGGAACCACGGGATGCTTGGTGCTCTCTGAGCTTGGTTGTTCTCTTGAAGACCTTTCATTACCAAACTTGGTAACATCATCAGCGCATGTGGGGTTACTTGATCTGTTCAATCATACTGTAAATAAGGATTCTCAAGAATCCAGGAAGATCCCTGCTTTAGAAAATATCCTTGCCATTTGTGGGCTGAGGGTGGGTAGGAGGGGCTGCAATTGACAGACAGGGGACATGCAGAGCAACATCACTTCTCAAGACAACCACCACCACCCCCCACTCTCTCTCATTTAAATTTTAATTACAGGAAAACTTCTGAAGAACAGCTTAGCCTTGAAGCGGCTGCCTTTGATTGTTGCCAGAGAAGACTCTTGAATGCAAACAAGGTTAGGGCTGGCTGACAATACTAAGCTGGAACGCAAGGGGTTAAGCCACACTGTTGTTTTCACAGGGGTGAGACATTCATCATCACAGACGTGAGAAAACTATTAATGCTTGTTGTTCATCTATGATTAACTACTTCTGACACAATGGATGATAGAACTAAACAAGCCAGTTACACTTTGCTTTATGATCACCTGGCTTGTTTTTGCATCTTTCTCTTTCCACAAGCTGTGTAGTCACGGACCCAGGTATGGGCAAAGGTTTGCCCTGAATGGCATTTTCTTTAATGACTTCCTTCTTACTGGAAACATGACCGTTAGTTAACATTTCTTATTGCCGCTACATTTAAACGAAGGTTCCTTTTGACCCTTAATGCTAGCTGAACATTTGTGTGTCAGACAGTTAAGGTCGCAGCCACCTCTCTGGGTGATTCTCAAAGTTACTTTGACACCCTACACTTTAGACCAGCTTTGCTGAAGGCAAACTGTAAAGTGCCTGAAAAGCCAGCACAAGCAAGAAGATCATTAGGTGTACATTCCTTTTTTTTTCTTTTTAAAAAAGCTCTTCTATTTGTCATCCTGCATATTTAAAAACTAGGCGTGAGATTACTTTTCCTATTATGTGTTTAGTAGAAAGGTCAAAAAGCATCAGATTTTGATGAATCCTGAATCCAGATGGGAAATGGCACAAGCTGGACAGGTATTTTGGGATGAGTGAATATGGTGGGTTGGCTTTTGGTCCATAAAAACTCCAGACATCATTTCCTTCAAAAACACAAAGTGAATATTTGCAGCTCAGAACTGAACTGTATGCTAGCACTGATGACGTTACCTAGTTGGGTAATGAAATGTCTGCAAGGAAATATCTATGCTCAGAGAACACCAAGGACTCAACACTTCATTTCTTTTTCTTGTTTTCCTGTGTGCAATAGTGGCCTTTGTTAGCCAGTGGAGAGAACTGGAAAGAGACTTGGAGAGATGATTGATTGACAGATATCCATTTAGTTCAGAGAATTTGAACTCATGGTTCCCAGAATTATGGGTATAGTGTATAATTCAGTTTGTAAAGATATATTTTGCTGGATGCCACTCATTCTCAGCAGACCTGCGAAGCTGAATGTTAACTATTTTCAGTTGCTGCGTTGAGATTTTTATTACAAATTTATTTTGCCTTCTGTCACTCATGGAGTACACTTTGCCCTTCTCACCGAGCATGATTTATGCCTTATTGCTCTACTGTTGCGAGCTTTTGTCCTTTGCACCTCATACAGTGTAGTTTAAACAGGAAAGCAATTTCAAGGAAGGATTTTTAAAACAATATTCTTGTTCTTCTGTCCTTGTGTTTATGTATGCACATTTAACTGTCCAAAATCTGTTCCACAACATGGAAAATAGAGTAAAAATACTCCTGATGGATATTTTGCAGCATTTACAGTCTGGAATTTGGCAAGAGCGTGTCCCTTAGACGAGACTACTCTTGTTGCAATGTTCATCTCATTCAGTCCCAAATGTTACAGTACCCACCACCAACAAAGAAGCTTAGTTTGAAACCCTAATGTAGGGGAAGGAGTGGCAGAACTTGGGGGTGGAGTTAAAAAAGGGATCAGCCTAGAATCTCTACATAGCCTGTTCATTGACATTATTAGGATTTTTTTCCTGAAATCCACTGAAAAGAACTTCCTTTTAATTTAAACCTACTGTTTCTCCTACTGTCTTCTGGGACAATTCTGCCCTCTCTTCCATGAAATAGCCTTTCAGATACTTGAAGCTGTCTTCTTTGTAAAATATTTCCCTGCAGCCTTCTTTAAACATAGCCAATCCCTCCAACATTTCTCATGTTTCCTTCCATCCCTTTATCTCCTTGATTATAATAAATCAGAATAGAGTTGGAAGGGATCTTGGAAGTCTTCTAGTCCAACCCCCTGCTCAAGCAGGAAACCCTATATTATTTCAGACAAGTGGCTGTCTAGTCTCTTCTTTAAAAATTCCAGTGATGAAGCAGTGATGAAGCTTCTGACGGCAAGTTGTTCCACTGGTTAATTGCCCTCACTGTTAGGCAGTTTCTCCTTAATTCCAGGTTGCTTCTTTCCTTGACTGGTTTCCATCCATTCTTTCTTATTTTGCCTTCTGGTTCTTTGGAAAATACGTTGACCCCTCCTCTTTGTGGCAGCCCCTCAAATACTGGAATACTGCTATCATGGTTCCCCCCTAGTCCTTCTTTTATCTAGACTAGCCAAACCCAAATCCTGAAACCATTCTTCACATGGTTAAGTCTCCTCTGGACATACTCTAATTTGTCAACATCTTTCCTAAACTGAGGTAGCCAAAATGGGACACAAACTCTAGGTGCAGTCTAACTAATGCAGAAAGGAGAGGAACAATGGCTCTCTTACTAATATTTCTTCCATTTGTAATGGAAGTCTACATTTGCTCAGAGGTAATGTGTTGACAGCTGCATAAAAAAGATGGCCATGAGGAAAACCCAGAAAGGGTGATCTACTTTTTTTCCTTCCCATCCACCTCCCTCTAGAAAAAGCAGATTGCAAATTAATCTTGCAGATATGCATGTAGACCCAGGGATAACAATGGATATGGTCCTGGAATCAAGAACTGAAATCTTCAGAGATTAACCAAACTGGATCTTCTCCAGTTTCTGTAGCTTTAAGTGTAGATGGACTGGTTGAAGCAGGCTTGAAGATGATACTGGTTGAAGTCATGTCTGCTCTCTTTCACCTCTTCCTTCTGAACAAGTCAGTATTGTCTTCAAACTTGCTTCAACCAGTCCATCTACAGTGCATCTACAGGGGAAGCTCTAAGGGGTGACTTCTCTCTCTCTCTCTCTCTCCTAGTCCATCCAATAGGAAAGGAATATCCTAGCTTATAATATTATATTATAGTTTATAATACTAGGAAGCAACATTCAGACCCTTGTACTCCATGCACACTGATACAATAGAAATGTGAAGTATTAATACCACTTTACAATGCCTTGGTAAGGCCACACTTGGAATGCTGCATCCAGTTTTGGTCACCACGATGTAAAAAAGATGTTGAGACTCTAGAAAGAGTACAGAGAAGAGCAACAAAGATGATCAGGGGACTGGAGGCTAAAGCATATAAAGAACAGTTGCTGGAATTGGGTGTATGTAGTTTAATGAAGAGAAGGATGAGGGGGGACATGATAGCAGTGTTCCGATATCTCAGGGGCTGCCACAAAGAAGAGGGAGTCAAGCTATCCTCCAAAGCACCTGAAGGCAGGACAAGAAGCAATGGATGGAAACTAACCAAAGGGAGAAGCAACCTAGAACTAAGGAGAAACTTCCTGACAGTTAGAACAATTAACCAGTGGAACAACCTGCCTCCAGAAGCTGTGAATGCTCCAACACTGGAAGTTTTTAAGAAGAGACTGGACAGCCATGTGTCTGAAATGGTATAGGGTTTTCTACCTGAGCAAGGGGTTGGACTAGATGACCTCCAAGGTCCCTTCCAATTATTATTATTATTATTATTATTATTATTATTATTATTATTATTATTATTATTATTATTATTATTATTATTATTATTATTATTATTATTATTATCATCAAATTATCAAAGAGCGATAATTGTCACTACCACTGGTCTCCCACTGCCCCAGTACCAAATTTCCTCTGTTCATCTTTTTCAAGCTTTCTTTCTTCCTTCCATAGATAAATCTCCCAAAAATTTACCGTAATCATAAAACCAGTTTGATGTAGTGGTTAAACCAGGACACAGACTCAGAGTGACTCTAAAACATGGAAAATCATGAGTGGCTTCATGACCAGTCACCCTCTTTTGCTCAACTTCATAGGATTATTGTTGGGATTAAAGGGAAATATGCATGTATGTGACCTTGAGCCCCAGGAGAAAAGCAGAAGTTAATCTATGAAAAATAAACTTTCAGAAACCCTTGGCTCTTTTATGACTCGTGGACTTCAATTCTCAGAATTCCAGAATCAGCATGGCTCAGCATGGAAACCTTTCTCTTTCTTCTCAGCATGGCTGGCTCAGGAATTCTGGGAGTTGAAGTCCACGAGTCATAAAAGAGACAAGGTTGCCTACCCCTGCCCTAAACACAACAGGAAAAGTAATGAATGTGATAGGCTAGTATTAAAGGGAAATGTTTTAGATGACACCTAGAATAGAAAGAGAAATGCCGATGAATAGTAGAAGGCAAAATAACATAAGTCAAACAGCTATCATGAGATGAACACAGAAAAGAGCAAAATAATTCAAGGAGGATTCTTACTTTTATTTTACTGAATACATCAAGCCCTTGATTACATAAATGTGGGACACTAATGGATATACAAGAATTTTTTGATGAAACTTTTAAAGTGAATAAGCAATTGCTGTTAGAATTGAGTCTGAAAAATATGGTGGCTCAGAATAGGCTGAGAATAGACAAGGACACAAATTGTCCTTGTCTGTTCTATTGGAACAGAAAGGTGGGATTAAAAGAACAGGAATCAAAGCAGATGCCAAAGAAACATCATCACGTTCTTAGTCATGTAATAAATATATATAACAACTCATTATGAGAGCAAAAATTTTAAAAAAAATGAAAGCCTGAAGTAATGTTAAAGATTAAGGAGACAGTAGTAATGTTAGTGTATTTAGTGAATTCACACTTGATAGCAAAGAAGTGAAGGGGAAGTCAATAGTTTTCTTGGGCATAAGAAAGGAAAAAGATAGGCAGAATGCTTGATTAATTAATCCTATGGAAAAGTGACAGTTGTCCTGAAGGATAAAGACAAACAAGATCAGCATTCAATGTTTTGTTGAGTGACAATGTATAGGAGCTTGAAAATAAGATACGAAAACTTGAAAAAAGGGAAGGCCCACTTCAGTATTGCTGCAAAGTGACAATGTGGGGAGAAAGACTAACTCTGAAGGATGTAGGTGTTTGGTGGCTGAAACTCTGAAATACTTTAACAAAGAAAGGATTTCCAACTTCCATGGAATCCATCTGACCATAAAACATCCTGAGATTGGCATATGACAATTCATTTTGATACTCCCCAATTCATGATACTCCCATTTAGTATCTCTTCAGCACCACGGACAACACTCACATTTGTAGTGAGCTTCCAGAATGCAATTCCCATTCTTCCATCTCCATTGAAGAAGTGATAGTTAATGCTTTTTTCTGAAACCAAGATTGGGAAACCTTTCTTACATGCCTCCAGGATTTTTCATTTGGCTAAAAAAAAAAGAAGAAGCCAAAAGCGGCATGCAGTCTAAGGGGCAGAGACTGATTATCCCTAAGTATAATTCTAGTTGAAACACATTCTTCTCCCCAACTTGATCCTAAGCATCTGAACCCAGAATCCAGAAGATAATGGTATATGATGTACAACACATAACATTACAGATATTTAGTCCTTTAGCTAGATGCCAATGCAAGAGAGGTTTTCCAAATGTATGAGGAATGAATTAGATCCACCATTAATATATGTCACACCCCAATTTCTTCAGAAACAAACAAAGTGGATATGGGTCTTAGGGAGGAGAAGTCAGTCATCTCTATGATGGGTTATGGCGTAAAAGCTGAAATCTGGTCCCATTTTAATAATTATGCTGGACAAATGATGCCATTAGCACTACAAGCTCATCTTTACCAACTGACTCCTTGTTAATAATAAATACATATATGTAGTAGTTTTTCTTTATTAAAATTGTTCTGATAATACAGAAGAAAAGCCCACTTACTTCATTCTAAGGTTTAAGTCTTCTATTCCCATAGTTATCAACTAGACATCTACAGACATCCACAAGCATAGGGGGTCTTCAAACTTGGCCCTTTTATAACTTGCAGACTTCAACTCCCAGAATTCCTCAGCCAACATAGCTGGCGGAGGAATTCTGGGAGTTGAAGTCCACAAGTCATAAAAGGGCCAGGTTTGAAGACTCCTGCACAAGCAGATAATTCATGCAGGAGAATTGCAGGACACCTGCTGATATTCTCAGATATTAGCACTGAGATGCCTGTTACCTCAAATACTGGGAGAAACCAACATTAATAGCCTTTAGTTGACAATTGTTACTCAGTAGTAGTATTGTTGTCCCATACATCATATTCTAATACTTTCTAAAGTTAAGAGTACTTCCACATATGGATTCTACACCTTAGCTCTTGCTGAGCCTTCCATTCCATTCCTGTCTCAGTTTTATTTTTATTTATTTATTGTCACAATAAATAGGTATATAGGTAAATAGGTAAATAGGTATTTATTGTCACAAACCACTCTTTTCTTTGAAAACCTGGATCTACAGAACTTGCTGCAGTCTATTTCCCAATCTGTAGGGATCTTTGTCTCATTCTGCCTCCTTGCTCTTCTGGTTTAGGTGACCTAAAAAATCTTTCAAGAGGAACAGTGGCTTGACAGCTTTGCAGAACCTCTCACATAAAAAGTGTGTGTGTGTGTGTGTGTGTGAGTACGTGCATGCCTGTGTATAACAGAAAAATGCATATTACAAGTGCCCATAAATTAAGGAGGGGTGCACGGGTGGGCACCAAAAGCAATTCAATTGATTTCCTTTTTTTGTGTGAGATGGTTTATTCAAGTGGAGCATTAAAGTGAGATGGATATTAAATCTTATAATAGATCATCTTTGATTTCCTTTGTGGGATTAGGAAATAGAAGTGGTAGCAATTTGGAAATATGATGTGAATGCAAGTATAGATTTTGTTATGCAGTTTTTCCTCTTCTCTCTGCAGGACATTATGAATTCAGTGGGGCTTTGGCTAGATGGGAATTAATAGGATTAGAACGATTATAGGGTAAAGTGAGTTTTCTTGGTAATTATAGGAGAATGCCCAAGACATCTAAGAGGTCATGAAGAAGCTGAATCATTTTTATCCCTCCAAATGCACACAAAAAGGTCTCATTTTGGAGAAAGGCAAATCTAAGAACATACAGACCACAACGATATTCCACAAAGCCATGAAGATCTGGCTGTTCTCCTAGACCAGGGGTAGGCAACCTTGGCTCTTTTATGACTCATGGACTTCATAGTATACAGCAAAGCTGACTCAGGAATTCTGGGAGTTGAAGTCCATGAGTCATAAAAGAGCTGAGGTTGCCTACCCCTGTCCTAGACTTTAGGATAGGCTGGACAAAGTCCCTAGTTAGATGAGCTTCACCTCATGTATTGATTGGGCAGATGCTATCTTGTTCGTTTTTACTGTTCAGTGTTAATATTGTGACCTACCTAGAGTCCTTTTGACATCAGACAGTGCCTAAATCTAATAAAATGAGTAAATACTGTATAACTTTGGAAGAATTTTACCATACGAGAACGCAGAGCAGTGAACTGGTTGTTTGTAAATAAGGAAATGGTACAAAAGATCTGAAAGCTTTATTATTTCCCTTCAATGGAAAGCCTCCCAAGATGCAACCCTGACATTTGTCACAGTTGAGAGATGTGGCTTTCATAAAATGCTCCCCTAAAGATGTGCTGTATCTGCTAAATCTACCATTTCTCCCCATTCTTAGAACTTTCTTACAGCCCTTTTATATTACAGGAGGACATTAGTTATGCAAAAGAAAGCAGATTCTGGATAGAATCATTCAGAGCAATGCTGAGCTTGCTGAAAAGAATGAACAAACAAGGCAGCAGCAATATTCTAAAATTCAATCTAAATGACACATGTTGAAGAATGGGTAATTCAGTCCATCATGCCAGGTAGGCTGATAATATCCAGCTATTATTTTAACCCCTGGTCAGCCAAACAAAGCTGTTGAGTGTCTGGAGGTTGAGTGGGCCTGGATGGGGAGGAACAGACTCAATATTAGCAAGACAACGTGGTCTTTGAGGCCACCTAGATCTAGAGACTTTCCACCCTTGAGTCTGAGCATACTCACACTGCCTCGATTTAACCAATTGTGACATTTGGGGATCCTTTTACATCAGTGATGGCAAACCTTTTGGGCTTGGTATATCAAAAATTCAGAAAATGCCTAATTTGACTTTGCTGGCCTGGAGTAGGCAAAAGTTCTTTGAACCTGATCGTGAGTGAGGTCCTCAGGAACAAGTTGGGGCTGTATAAATGCCATCAAAGAGTCCTGTCTTTTAGATCCTATGCACAGCTTGGTCTAGCACCAATAGCTCAACAAGGCAGAGCAAGAATGAGTTCCAGTACCTAGGGGGCGGCCACAAAGTAGAGAGGGCCAACCTATTCTCCAAAGCACCTGAAGGCAGAACAAGAAGCAATGGATGCTAATCAAGGAGATAAGCAACCTTGAAGTAAGAGAAATCTCCCAAAATAGATAGATAGACAGACAGACAGACATAGATAGATAGATAGATAGATAGATAGATAGATAGATAGATAGATAGATAGATAGATAGATAGATGGATGATGGATGGATGGATGGATAGAAACATAGATAGATAGATAGATAGATAGATAGATAGATAGATAGATAGATAGATAGATAGATAAGAGAGAGATAAACTTTATTGTCATTTTTTTGACTGTGGGCACAATGACACACATTAAAAATGAAATTTAGTTGCTTCCTCTCAAAGTGTACACATACATAACACACATTTAAACATACTATAAACAACATATGCTTATAGTAAACACCCTTACATATAAGTAACATATAAATATTAATCACTGTCCATCTTGAATACATAACAGAAGGAAGAAGCTTTGGAGTTCACAAGGTTAACA
Organism: Vipera berus; assembly: GCF_964194415.1. Lineage (NCBI taxonomy): Eukaryota > Metazoa > Chordata > Lepidosauria > Squamata > Viperidae > Vipera > Vipera berus. Next base: position 256,913,089 of record NC_138203.1, read on the forward strand.
CTGTATGGAACAATGCTGTGATTGAATCTGGAGTTCTGCTTTGGTTACCACAGAGCCTCCTCCTCCCAGAAGGTAACAAGGAAGACAGATCATGAAGAGGATGTGTAGTGTCCCAAACAATCTTGCGGACCCTGCTCAAGCAATGCTTATATGCTATGTCCTGGATGGAAGGGAGGGAACTGTCATCCTTCAGCCATCCTCACTATTGAAAACAATAAACCAGTGGAATGGCTTGCCTTCAGAAGTTGTAAGTGTTCCATCACTGGAGATTTTAAAGAAAAGATTGGACAACTGTTTGTCTGAAATGGTATAGAGTCTCCTGCTTGAGTAGGGAGTTGGACTGGAAGATTCTAAGGTCCCTTCAAACTCTGTTATTCTGCTATTATGAGTATGGCTCTCCTCATATTTGCTGATGATGCCTCACGGGATTGCAACCTCTAGTTTAAGGCTCCTTGTTATAACCTTAACCTGCCAACCGGAAGCTTTCCTAATGAGTCAAGACTACAGTTCCCAGAATTCTTAATCCTTGACATACACAGAATGGGGGATTCTAAGAGTTACAGTCCAATTTAAGGTTACCAGGCTGAAAAACTACTATCTGGATTTACAGTCTTAACTGGCTGCCCCACCACCTTTTCTGTCGGTGCTTATCCTAAGTGTTGCATTAATTTATTATATCCACTTAGATTTTAAAGCTGTAAAGGCTTATACCCAGCTGCATAGAAGGATTTTCTTCCATAAATCAGTGCCTTTAATATTAAATTAGGGTTTTCGTAAGCATTCTTTCTAGACTGACATCGGATTAGAGTCAAGCTGCTTTATTTTTGTGCTTGGTTTAATTAGTTTGTTTTTATGTCTGAGTCATTCTTGTGCTATCTCACAAATTCATTGTTTACAGTTTAGCATCTCCAGCAATTCAAAGCCTTATTGATGTGGAAAAAATAAAGGAAGATAAACTCAGGTCAAACATCTGGAGAAGTTCAAATTAACAATTACCATTTGTATTGTTTTGAAAATATTCCAAATTTTATATGATGACTGAGGGGAGCTTCATCTGAATCTATTGTTTACTGCCTTGCTGATTCAAATTAGAAAAGCACTATTGTCACTGTGGGATAAGGTAGACTGCTCTGTATAGAAAAATGAATTTAATACGTCTGATGCGCAAGAGTTTCATTGGCTCAGAAAACACATTTTCAGAAAGCATTTTTCCTGGAAAATTTGCAAGCCATTTTTTTAGCTGAGCTGAGTTAATCTTGTCAATGTTTACAGTTTTACAGTGCTTGTTTTCAGGTCGAATCACTTTTCTTGCAGCAGTGTTGAAGTGGTTCGCCACTACCTTTTCCTGGGACATTTTTGTTGTTGTTTTCAGTTTATTTACCCATAAATCATGACACAATCCAAGTATTCATCATGTCTCACTCTGCTTAGATTGCCAGCCCATCTGCTTCTGCTTTCTCAAAAAGTTTACAATATAAAATATAAATTTCAGAATCAAATTTTTAAAAGCCTCCTACAATGTAAGTGACTTAAAATCAGGAAAGAGAAAATACAAATTCAAATATATAACAGCAAGCAAATTGTTGCAAATAATCTGAGTGAAAGGTCAGAGAGAAAAAAAATGCAAACCTTTTGACCCAGGAAATGGTTCCAAAGAGTTGATGAGTCATCCATCTTCACGAAGGAGCCATTTCTACTGGAAGCAACATTTGTGACCTTGGTTGCAAAAATTCCCTCCCTTCAGTTCTATGTTGTTGTTGTTGTTAGTTGCGAAGTCGTGTCTGACCCATCGCGACCCCATGGACAACGTTCCTCCACGCCTTCCTGTCCTCTACCATCTTCTGGAGTCCATTTAAGCTCACGCCTACTGCTTCAGTGACTCCATCCAGCCACCTCATTCTCTGTCATCCACTTCTTCTCTTGCCCTCAATCTTTCCCAGCATTAGGCTCTTCTCCAGTGAGTCCTTCCTTCTCATTAGGTGGCCAAAGTATTTGAGTTTAAACTTCAGGAAGAGCAGTCAGGGTTGATCTCCTCTAGGACTGACCGGTTTGATCGCCTTGCAGTCCAAGGGACTCGTAGGAGTCTTCTCCAGCACCATAGTTCAAAGACCTCAATTCTTTGGCACTCAGCCTTTCTTATGGTCCAGCTTTCACAGCCATACATTGCAACTGGGAAGACCATAGCCTTGACTATATGCACTTTTGTTGGCAAGGTGATGTCTCTACTTTTTAGTGTGCTGTCTAGATTTGCCATGGCTTTCCTCCCCAGGAGCAAGCGTCTTTTAATTTCTTGGCTGCAGTCCCCATCTGCGGTGATCTTGGAGCCCAGGAAAATAAAATCTGTCACTACCTCCATTTCTTCCCCATCTATCGCTCGGATTCGGACCAGTTTGGACTCCGACTGGGCAGAGTCTGACGATCAGGACATGGGTGGTCTTGTCAATGTTATCTGGGAGGAGTTTGATCCTGTGACTCAGGAGGAAGTGGACAGGATTATGGGGAAGCTGAGCTCCACCACGTGTTTATTGGACCCGTGCCCTTCCTGGCTGGTTTACACGGCTCGGGAGGGGACACGAGGCTGGCTCCAGGCGGTGATATCTGCATCTTTGAGTGAGGGTAGTTTCCCCACCGTCTTGAAGGAGGCAGTGGTGAGACCTCTCCTCAAGAAGCCTGCCTTGGACCCAGCTGTGTTAAACAACTTTCGTCCGGTCTCCAACCTTCGCTTTCTTGCGAAGGTTGTTGAGAGCATGGTGGCGCATCAGCTCCCTCTGGTCCTGGATGAAGCTGATTATCTAGACCCGTACCAATTGGGTTTCAGGCCCGGGTACAGCACGGAGACGGCATTGGTCGCTCTGGTGAATGATCTCTGGAGGGCTTGGGACAGGGGATATTCCTCTGTCCTAGTCCTATTAGACCTCTCAGCGGCTTTTGATACGATCAACCATGGTATCCTGCTGCGGTGTCTCAGGGGATTGGGAGTGGGAGGCATGGTTCTTCAGTGGTTCTCCTCCTATCTCCTGGGACGTTCGCAGTCGGTGTTGGCAGGGGGACAGAGATCGGCCTCGAGGTCTCTCGTTTGCGGAGTTCCTCAGGGGTCGGTCCTCTCGCCTCTCCGGTTCAACATCTACATGAAGCCGCTGGGTGAGATCATTCGTGGTTTTTGAGTTGGGTATCATCAGTATGCTGATGATACCCAGCTTTTTATTTCAACCCCAAACCACCCCAGTGATGCCCTCGACGTGATGTCCCGTTGCCTGGAGGTGTTTCGGGTCTGGATGGGGAGGAACAGGCTTCGGCTCAACCCCGACAAGACTGAGTGGCTGTACGTACCGGCATCTCGGGAAATTCAGAGTACTCCATCTCTTTCTATGGGGGGGTGAGTCATTACCCCCATAGATAGGGCGCGCAACTTGGGAGTCCTCCTAGACTCACAGCTTTCTTTAGAAGATCATATAGTAACTGTGACTAGGGGGGCCTTCGCCCAGGTTCGCCTGGTGCGCCAGTTGCGGCCCTATCTAGGCCGGGATGCCTTGCATATGGTCACTCATGTGCTCGTGACCTCTCGGTTAGACTACTGCAACGCTCTCTACATGGGGCTGCCCTTGAGGACCACTCGGAGGCTCCAACTGGTGCAGAATGCAGCCGCGAGAGTCATGTTGGGAGTCTCCCAATACTCCCATGTTACACCTTTGCTCCGTGAGCTGCATTGGCTCCCAGTTGTCTTCCGGGTGAGATTCAAGGTGCTGGTAATGACCTTTAAAGCCCTACATGGCATGGGTCCGGAGTACCTTAGGGAGCACCTGCGGCCGGCATCAACTTCCCTCCGCCCAGTGCGCTCCCACAGAGAGGGCCTCCTCAGGGTGCCACCGGTCAGAGAATGCCGACTGGTGACCCCCAGGGGTAGGGCCTTCTCTGTGGGTGCACCGGATTTGTGGAACCGTTTACCGGTTGAGCTCCGGATGGCTCCCGACCTCCACTCCTTCCGACGTGATCTAAAGACCTATTTGTTTGAACAAGCCGGCCTGGTCTGATGGGTTTGGGTTTTTATTATTGTTTTTAATGTATTCTAATTTATTGTATTGCATAGGGCATTATGTTTAATATTTTCTTAATTTTTGTATCTTTGTATTTTAGTATTTATTGCCCTGTTCACCGCCCTGAGTCCTTCGGGAGAAGGGCGGTATACAAATAAAATAAAATAAATAAATAAATATTTGCCAGGAATTGAGAGGGCCGGATGCCATGATCTTGGTTTTCTTAAGGTTGAGTTTCAATTCAGTTCTATAAATGTATACAATTGTTATGTAAAGGATATGGAGGTAGAAATGGGAAAGTATATTGGGGGGGAGAGGAAGGGGAAGGCGGAGGGAGAAGGGAAGGGGAAGGAGAAGAAGAGGAGGAGAGGGGGAGAAAGAGGAGGGGAGGGGAGGGAGTGGAAGGGAAAGGAAGAGGAAAAGTTAGAAGGGGAAGAAGAAGAGGAGAAGGAGGAGGAAGGAGAGGGGTGGGAGAGGGACAGGGAGGAGGGGAAAGGGAAGAGGAGGAGAGGGGGAGGGAGAGGAGAGGGCAGAGGGAGAGGAAGAAGGGGAAGGGGAAGGAGATGAGGAAGAGGCAGATTTAATTCTAGCTAAGATGTGGGTGATCGTTCCCCTACTATTTCCAAATGAATGCAGGATGTTGTATGAGATTATTTAACATATGTAGAACTAGAGAGCTACCACAACTTTCCTGCTCTTTTTTCTTAGGAGTTTAGCAACTAATTGTCACTCTAGACCCACTTTTGATTTAGTGCATCCAGACACATCCAGCTTCATTCTAATGGCCCTGCTATGGCTGGTGCTGGGGCTCCTTAAGATCACTGGTAAGCTCCATTTCCAACATAAGGAGAGCAGGGAACTCCCTATGCGGACTGGATATTGCTTTTTGGATGAAGACAACAATGGAGAGCCAATGAGATATCCTAGCTAGAATACTGGACTGGGATTAAGGAAAAGCAGGTTTGTGCTGGTCACTAGGTTTCAGTTTAGCTTACTTTACTTCTGCATGTGTAACATAGGCCAAGGGATCCCTAAGCCCCGGGCTGTGGCCCACTCCCGGGCTGTGGCCTATTTGGGACTGGACTGCATGAGTGGCTGGCTGGAATATGTGTGCAGCTCAACTTGCACAAGCATCGGGCTGGTGGGCACTCGTGCACTTGTGTGTAAGGGCTGCACACGTGCGCATGCCAACTCACCACTTACAAGGCCCAGTTCCTCTGTCTCTCTCCCCGCAGCTGGACCGCCCAGCCGCAAAGGTTGGGGACCACTGACATAGGCAATCGAGCAAATATATGCAGAATCGAATAACTTTATTGTTACTTTAAATGTACACCAATCAGCATATATTAAAATGAAATTTCATTGCAGACAGCTCTCAAAGGGTCACCACCTCCAATATACACTACAAAAATATGACAAAAAGAAAAAGAAAAAAATTGCCTATACCCACATACATTCTATGACAGGTGTATACATGTACATGGCGAGACATGCACATGCAGTAAGGTAAAAGGTAAAGGTTCCCCCGCACATGCGTGCTAGTCGTGTTCAACTCTAGGGGCCGGTGCTCAACTCCGTTTCAAAGCCAAAGAGCCAGCGCTTGTCCGAGGACGTCTCCGTGGTCATGTGGCCGGCATGACTAGATGCCAAAGGTGCACAGAACGCTGTTACCTTCCCACCGTAGTGGTCCCTATTTTTCTACTTGCATTTTTTACATGCTTTCGAACTGCTAGGTTGGCAGAAGCTGGGACGAGTAACAGGCGCTCACTCTGTTACACAGCACTTGGGATTCGACCCGCCAAACTGCTGACCATCTGACCGACAAGCTCAGCGTCCTAACCCACTGAGCCACCGCGTCCCGCACATGCAGTACGTATATGAAAATGTTAAGCCAGAAGGCTGAACTGTAAACTGAGATAGGTTGCCAGGATAGCATTAAAAAAATCTGTTTTTCTGTTTTAAATATCAGAAGCTTTTCTGCTATTTTTTTTATCATTTATTTATTAGACTTGTATGGCATCCCATCTTGCCTAAGGTATTGTTAATTCTCAGCTGTTATTTCAGAACTGGCATTTATACCAGAGTTGCAAACTTTATTAAAAATTTGCTCTTAATACTCTAATCTAGGCATTCTTCATCTGTTGGTCTTCAAGGGTGTAGGACTATTATTCTTGTTATTCCCAGCAACTCTATCCCTCCATTCCTCATAGGCCATTAGCCAGGATGCCATGGGAGCTTCAGTCAATCATGCTGGGATGGGAGAGGCTGTGCTATCTCTTAGAACTTGGGTATTCTGCACATAGTACTCCAATTCATAATCCGAAAAAGGGACTTCATTTGGTAATGTAAGGCTGGCATACTCTTGAGTGAATGTTGTAATCCTTTGTGGTCTCTGTATCTCTACATGTTATAGTTCATATTTTCATAATGTTTGTTTTTTCCTTTAAGCCTCTGTATTTCAGAAACTCTGCATCCACAAGGAGTCCCTGCAGATTTTACTCCACTAGTCGTTCCAACTATAGGGGGTGGTGCTCATCTCCATTTCAAGGCCATTAAGTCAGTGCTGTCTGAAGAATTGACACAATCATGTGGCCAGCATGATGTCACAGGGCGCTGTTACCTTCCCACCAAAGTGGTACCTATTTATCTAGTTGCCTTTGGACACTTTTGAACTGCCAAGTTGGCAGGAGCTCGGACGAGGACGCGAGCTCACCTTGTCCCAGGGTGCTCGGGTCTTGAACCTAGCCTACCAGTTTTCCAGCTGACAAGCCCATTATCTTAACTACTGAGCCCGTGCTATCCCCTGCGTCCACAAGAGCAATCTGGAAAGATTGCAGATCAAGGGGGGGGCGGGGTTTTGAAACACCATCCAGCTGTCCATTTCACTCGAAGACCCATCTGCAAATCCATACACTTATTCTTCATCCTGTCAGAATTCATTCAGTGGCCTTGTTCATCCCAAAGCTATAAATTCCTTGCTAAGGTTGTTTCCCAGACATTATGGATAGCACCGTTTGGTTATCTGTGTTTTTCTTAGAAGTTCAAAGACCTTTCATTGAGTAAGAAATTCATTATGCATTATAATTTATTCAGAAAAGTCTCCCCCCTCCCCCTCCCTTGGTTGTATTAGAAACATTTGGCCTTTTAGAGATTAACCAATAAGGAAAAAAGGCAGGATTGGGAGCACAGCCACAGGCTGTTCAGTTGCAGGGGATTTTTTTAGCATGATCGCAAGCCATTTTTCTCTCTAAGCTTGCAATGCATCCTACAAATGGAAGTTGAAATGCTATTTCTTGACTCAGCCTTCTAGAATGGAAACCTGGAAAAACAAGAGAGGTTATTTGAAATGCATGCTAAGACTAGCCAGCCCCGCATACATCACATAGAAGACTGAAAGCCCAAGGAATTCAGTTATTGCACATTCAGATGTACACACCAGCCTGAGCCACACCTTGCAGATCAGAACATACTTAACTGATGAACCTCTCACTTTCCAAATGTTCTAACACAGTTCTCTATTTGGGGGGGGGAAAAACACTTAGCAATGCATATATTTAGAGAAACAGTTAGAGAACACTGTTTTTAAAATATATTTTTAATTCAACATTTAAATACAGTTCATAGGGAAATGGGAAAGAAATGTGCTTCTGAGTAAAATCAGAATACCTTTTTCAGAGTGAAAGTAAATTAATTCTCCCTTCCCACATAGATTTATATCTATTCATTCTTTCTTTCTTTCTTTCTTTCTTTCTTTCTTTCTTTCTTTCTTTCTTTCTTTTTCTTTCTTTCTTTCTTTTCTCTCTCTCTCTCTCTCTCTCTCTCTCTCTCTTTCTTTTTTTTCTCCAAAAAAAAACAAAACAAAACAAAAAACCCCTCAGTAGTTAAAGCTGAGGAAAGCACTTGTCCATAAAGGAGAACAATGAACTGGTCCATTTTAATTCTCTGTCAAAGTCTGCCTTCCAATTTCTCATGGTTCCACCCCACCCACCCACCCACCCCATTAAAAAAAGGTCCCGCATTTTCATCAACACATTCTCAAGCAACCTTGGAATATCATTATGAGATGTTTTGACAGTGCTTTATTGCTGTTTGGTATAATTTGTACTTTTTGCTTTCTTTTACCCATTACTCCATCATACTAAACCCCTGACTTATTGAAGGAATAAAAGATGTGGAGAAAGCTCCTTCTTGATGCTTTACCATAGGCTTTATCTGAAATGAGGGAAGCCATGGAGGATGCAGAGCAATTGAGGGAAGATTCTGCACTTCTTGGCCATTGTATAACCATTGCACATCCAAAATTCATTTACAATGCCTATCAGGATGTTGCTCAATTTTTTTCTCCTCCAAGAGGAGAACAACAAATTCAAGGAAAGGAAAGTCTCTGTTGAATTCAGCTTGATTTCAAGGATATATCTGTGTATTTTACTTGCTAATAACAGAGGAGTGACCCATAAAATGAACATCGCTTCTTCCAAGATGATTTTTGAGATTACTCAGTTCCCTGAGCGGGTGGGAAAGACTAAAGTGGGAGGTCAAAGCATCATCATCATCATCACCACCACCACCATCATCATCCTCACCACCACCACCACCACCATCATCTTGAAAGAAGGCAAGAATAGCCATGCTTGGCTTTTTCCAGATCAGCAAAAATCAACTAAGTACAGGTAGTCCACAACTTACGACCACAATCGAGCCCAAAATTTAAGTTGCTAAGCGAGAAATTTGTTAAGTGAGTTTTGCCCCACTGTACGACTTTTCTTGCTGCATTTGTGAAGCAAATCCCTGCAGTTCTTAAATTAGTAACATGGTTGAACTGTTGTAAGTCAAAGATTACCTGCACTGCGTCCTGTTAAGATTAAAGTGAAGGAAAACTAAATTGCAAGACAAACTTAAAAATGCACATTCAACAATCGTTTGAATGTATATACAGTATCTGTATATTGATAGTTGTAACTGGAATGGATAGGACACACAGAGACACAGAGACACAGATACACACACACACACACACACACACACACTTTTAATTCTGCCAGTACGATTTTATAAATAAGCAGTAAAACTACTTCATATTCTTTACACTTTCAGTAAGGATGAAGCCACAAATTATCCCTTGAGCTGGCAGGAAAGAATCTCAAAGTCATAAAAAGTAATCCATGAAAATGTCAAACCAATGTATGAATGCTGCCAAAAAATCAAAAGGAAAGGTAATTTCCACATTTGGAAGTAACACCAGGAATGGAAGTGAAAATAAATCATCAGTACATTGCTTTATAAAATATCTTTTGTCAGCTTGGCTCAATGCAAATGCAATTCCCTTATCAAAACCTGACAGAGAAAACAGATGGGGGAATAGTGTAAGTTGGAAAATGGGCAAAGAAGGCAACCAAAATCATGAAGTAAATCAAACTCTTCCCTTGCAAGATAAAACTCCAGGCTGTGGAGTTTTTTAGTTTGAAGTGAAGGTGCATAAGGGAAGACGTAATGCAAGAATAGAAGAACATGTACACAGAAAAGCTTTGATCTGTGACACACATTAACACATCTTGGGCCATCCCAAAGGTGCTTTTTCAAAAGGCAGCTGAACTTTGTTTTTCCTTGAAGATGTTTCGCTTCTCATCCAAGAAGCTTCTTCAGTTCTGACTGAAGCTTCTTGGATGCTTCTTGGATAAATGCTTTTTGAAAAAGCACCTTTGGGACAACCATGTCCTGGATTACTGAGAATCTCCATAGATATCTTGGACCATCAATGAAAGTTAAAAGCAAGAAAATTCAGAAATGATAAGAATAAACACTTCTTTAAACCGCATTGCAGAATAGACAAATAAGTACCACTTCAGTGGGAAGGTAACAGCATTCTGTGCACCTCAGCATATAGTCATGCCATCCACAGGACCACAGAAGCATCTTCAGACAATGAGGGCTCCCTTGGCTAGGAAATGGAGATGAGCACCACCCCCTTAAAGTCAGACACGAATGGACAGGGGGAACTTTTACCTTTACTTTTTTATACTCCTTTAAATTTATAGAGTTGGCTTCCATATTGGGTAGTCACTCATATAGATGGTTTTAAAAAAGGAGAGACATGGTTTATGAATGGCTACTAGTCTTGATGGCTATGATGTGCCTCCTGGATCACAAGCAAATCTCCTCCAGCCACTCTACAACCACAGCAAAAGAGATTGTTATCCTTCTGTAACAAAAGCATCCACCTGGCAACTTTTGGATGAAGAACAGCAAGTGAAATGGGGCCCTTCATTGCCTGACCTAGCCAAGCTTTGAATATCTTGCTTGCATTTTTCTGCTGATGCTTTTCCTTACTTACCTTCCGCTAATTTATGCTTTCCACCCCCGCTAAATATGAGCTTTTTGCCATAGGAATTGTTTTTATGTTTTGCTTGGAGCCAAGCTGACAACTGGTGTATTATAAAGCAATGGATTTTTCATAGGCTGCTCTGTGAAGTTGTCACGAAAAGAAGACTGCAACATATGGAATGCAAGATGATCAGTTGTGGAGAGGAGTGTGTTCCTGCCCTACCCCTTTTTCAGGCATCGCTTCCAGGATGTATTTTTGCTGAAATTCAGAAAGCTCAGTCCTCAGCAATCGGTGTCTTTTAGTTCTCCTTGATGCAGCTAAATACATTCCATCCAGTCATTCTGTAAGGACCTGCCTCAATCCCTCTTCCCAAGAAAGCAGAACTCCTGGAACAGCTTCATTCCAAAAGGAACCTTTATTAGGAGAAGTTGACAGCAGGCACAGAAGGCAGGATCTGAGAGTTTCCCATGCGAATCAATAGGTTAAAAGAGTAACTGGCAAACCCCACCCCAATAGTCAATCCAGCCAGTTCAAATGGCCCAATCCCCAGGTGTGAATCCGCTGTGTGAATGGGGTTGATAGGCAGTTAGGTCTTCACGCCTCTTCTTCCGCAGCTAGAGATAAGGCAGATGGCCAGAGGCACATTCCATGCTCAGCCCAGGCCGGCATCAAGGGAAATAGATCAAAGAGCAAGCAGACAAAAGTGGAGAGGATACATAGCTCCCATAGCTCCCCCCTCCCCCCAGGATTATGGCAGAACCCACAAGAATAAAGAAATCACCCCCTCCCAACAACCGGGTTCTGACACATTCTCCCCGACAGGTATGCCGTGGCTTGCAACCATAACTGAGCACCAAAATTCTGTTGCTAAGCAAGGCAGTTAAGTGAGTATTCCCCCCATTTTATGGCCTTTCTTGACACAGGTGTTAGGTGAACCACTACAGTTGCTAAGTTAGTAACATGTCGTTAAGTGAATCTGGCTTTCCCATTGACTTTGCTTGTCAGACGGTCACAGAAGGTGATCACAAGAAATGGGAGACTCCATCGATTCCCGCAAACGGAGGAACGGTTAGAAAAACTGATGGAGCTAGCACAGACGGCTAAGCTGACTGTACCGATTTTTTTTAAAAAAGTACAAATACTTTTATTGCCACCTGGAAACCGCTTCTAGATTTTGTGCTTGAGGTGGAAAAAAGTGAAAATTTGATTTTGGGCTTTGTCGATTAGATAGATTTGATGCTATTGAAATGGCTAGTTTATAATATTTTGTAAAAGTGAAAAGTTGAGGTTTGAAGTCGATACTCTATTGGACCAAAGGAAGTCGGAAGTCAATGCCTTTTTTTTCTTTTCTTTTTTCTCCCTTACCTCACTTCTCTACTCCCCTTTACCTTCCCCATCTTCTCTGCTATTTGCTTTTGTATTTCCATTGTATTGTATATTATAAACTAAAAAAACCTTTCTTAACCCCCCCCCCAAACAAAACCCCACAAAAGTTGATCACATGGTCCTGGGACACTGCAACCATCATAAATATATACCAGTTGCCAACCGTCTGAAATTTCAAACCATGTGGCTGGCCATGGGATGTGTGAAAAATGGCCCTAAGCTACTTTTTTCAGTTTCATTGTAATTTTGAATGGTGACTAAATGAATGGTTGTAAGTTGAGACTACCTGCATTAATACTGGTATCTCAGTCTAGGAAGCCTGATCTGTAGGCTTAAAGATGCAGACCTAAATGGGCTTTCTTCGGAATATGTTCCATATTGAGCTCTTTGGAAACTTCCTCTAATCGTGCTGCCATTCACAAGGTGGCATTAGTTGTTATTACTGTATACTTTCTCTCATTTACTGCTTCTCAGATTCACATGGAAGCCTGAAATGCCCAATCTGTTGTCTAACCACAACGTGAATCCCTAATGTAACCAGAAGTTAGATCTTGTATGGTTATAACTTGGTGGAGCAGTGGGCTGATGCCTCCTTACGTAACACCAGCTGCCTGCAATTAGTGCAGGTTCGAGTCCCACCAGGCTCAAGGTTGACTCAGCCTTCCATCCTTCCAAGGTAGGTAAAATGAGGACCCAGATTGTTGGGGGCAATAAGCTGACTTTGTAATAATGCCGCTTGGGGGGGGTGCGAAAGCCCTAATAAGCAGGCATATACATAGAATGAAGGCTATTGCTAAGCACATTGATTTGTGCTTTAGATTGTAAGCCGCCCTGAGTCTTCGGAGAAGGGCGGGATATAAATGGGATTAAGAAAATATATACGTATATAACTCACAGAGAATCAATGAAAATTCCACAGAATCTTACAGGTAGGAAGTTTGCTAGGAGGCTCTGCCAACGCTCACCCACACACACACTAAACTGCCCCAGTGATAAATAATAATAATAATAATAATAATAATAATAATAATAATAATAATAATAATAATGAGATACCTGGTTGATACCTAGGATGCTGGCAGCAACCCGGGTCAACCATTAGTGCCAGTCAATTTGAGTGTTCAGTTGACTGAGTTTCATGTTTTATGAATAAAAATTTTATATAATAATAATAATAATAATAATAATAATAATAATAATAATAATAATAATAATAATAATAATAATAATAAAGTTAAAAGGGACCTTGGAGGTCATCTAGTCCAACTCCCTGCTCAGGCAGGAAACCCTATACCATTTCGGACAAATGGCTATCCAGTCTCTTCTTAAAAACTTCCAGAGTTGGAGCATTCACAGCTTCTGGAGGCAGGTTGTTCCACTGGTTAATTGTTCTAGCTGTCAGGAAGTTTCTCCTTAGTTCTAGGTTTGCTTCTCTCCTTGACTAGTTTCCATCTGTTGCTTCTTGTCCTGCCTTCAGGTGCTTTGGAGTATAGCTTGACTCCTTCTTCTTTGTGGCAGCCCCTGAGATATTGGAGCACTGCTATCATGTCACCCCTAGTCCTTCTCTTCATTAAACTAGACATACCCAATTCCAGCAACCGTTCCTTATATGTTTTAGCCTCCAGTCCCCTAATCATCTTTGTTGCTCTTCTCTGAAGCAACTAAGCTCATCAGTCCACAATATTAAGCCATAAATAATCTTCAAGGCCATGCCAAGTTTGGCACTCCAGAAAAACAAAGACTTCAAGTAACATGTCAACGAAGATTCTTAGTCATCCAGGCAAGGGTGTCTGAAGATTGAATCGTGGCAACTGGACTAATTTTTCTTGTTAATTTGAGACATTTCGCTGCTCATCCAAGCAGCCTGAACAGTCAGAGCACGTTAGTGAGGCGGAAAGTTGTCGGAAAGTACCAACTCCTGCCACACCAACCTCAGGACTTTCCAACCAAAAGTGTGTTGCAATATGTCGATGAAGATTCTCAGTCATCTAGGTAAAGTTGTCTGAAAAGTTGAATCGTGGCAACTGGGTTAATTTTTATTCAGGTAACGTTAGATGTGAGTTGCAGATTCCTTCCCTTCCTCTTAAGCCTGAAGAGATCCTGCAAAGTTAGTTCTAGTTGTACTAAAACTCAGGCAGAGATCCCAGTGTCAATAAAACGGAACATTTGTAGCTCAGACTTGAAATGAGCTGCTCTCTGACCTGGGTTGTTTTCTTGCAGACATTTCATTACCCAAACTAGATAACATCATCAGGGCTAGTCCAGAGATCCCAGTGATCCCTCGTTATTGTTGTTATAGTCCACTCAGTCCTCTCTGGCCCCTGGTGACCACGGGGTTAAATGTCAGCCCTTCAAATAGACCAGATTAGGAAACTAAACTCTGAGTGGGCTTCCCCCTCTCTTTATGAGATCAAAAGAGATGCTTATTTGAATTACAGTTCTGGCCTAGACTCGGATTTCTTTTATCCAACCACTTTCTTAGTTGCAGATTCTCCTCCTGCTCCTTAAAGTCAGTTGCCTTCAAACTTGGCAGTTTTAAGTCTTTTGGATGTCAATTGCCAGAATTTCTCAGCCAGCCATGTCTTAAAGTTGCGAGGTTTGCAGTCCTCTGCTCAAGGTTTACTCCTTCCCGTCACATCAGGTCCCTAGCAGTTGCCTTTGCAGTGTTAGAGGTTGCTTGTGCCAGTGCCTTCTTCCAGGAGCTGAAGGAGAGTGGCCGGGCCACAGTTACTCAAGCAGCTTTCTGTGCTTGAGGCAGGAGTGGGATTCACCACCCTCAACTTCTAATCCAGGACCTTAACCACTAGACCAGGGGTAGGAAACCTCGGCTCTTTGATGACTCATGGACTTCAACTCCCAGAATTCCTGAGCCAGCTTGGCTGGCTCAGGAATTCTGGGAGTTGAAGTCCATGAGTCATAAAAGAGCTGAGGTTTCCTACCCCTGCACTAGGCCAACTCTCAGTACCCTGGGTATGCTTTGCAGAACCAGTGAATGGTGATGTGGCAGAGCTCACATACACACAAATGCATCCAACTGCGAGAGACACCTCCAGAAGAAGAAAGCTCAAACTGTCAAAGGAAGTAACAAGCACACTGGTTCCTCTTGCTGAGGCAAATCATAGCTTAGCTACTGACATAGAAGCTGGAACACTTTCTAAAAGAATGCTTCATGAGTAATTGGTTTGGTGAGCTGGCAAATGAGCCAGGTGCACAAATATCTTTCAGCAGGGGTACATCTGAAAAAAACATGCTTTAGCTTTGATCGCTGTTGGCAGCTGCAAGGGATATTTCAGAGTATTTAACATAGCAGCACCTCTTTTTTAAAAGAAGAAGAAGAAGTTGATGATGTGTGGTGAAGCCTATTAATCTAAATATGTTCTTGATTTGCCTTGAAACTTATTTCTAGTTTTTCTTGCTGAGAAAAGATACTTTGGTTAATTTTCTTCTTTTCATATGAAAAGTATTGGGGGGGGGGAGGGATACTTTTCAACCAGTCAACTCCTGGCAACTACTTGGTTAAAACTATCAGCAGTTTTCTTGCCAATATTTTCAGAATTGGTTTGCTATTGCTTCCTTCTTCCTAGGACTAAGAGAGAGGGACTGGCCCAAAGTTACCAAGCTGGTTTTTGTGCCTAAAGCAGAACTCGAACTCACAATCTCCTGTTTCTAGCCTGGTGTTTTAACCACTACATCGAACTGGCTATTTGTCTTCAAGCCTAATCCGTCAAGCTATGATTTATCATAGGTGTATTAAGATGTTCCTTTGTCTGTCTGTCTGTCTGTCTGTCTGTCTGTCTGTCTGCCTGCCTGCCTGCCTGCCTGCCTGCCTGCCTGCCTGCCTGCCTATCTATCTATCTATCTATCTATCTATCTATCTATCTATCTATCTATCTATCTATCTATCTATCTATCTATCTATCTATCTATCTATCCCTATTTATTTATCCCTATGAATAGCTACAAAAGGGACGCGGTGGCTCAGTGGGTTAGGACGCTGAGCTTGTCGATCAGAAGATCGGCAGTTTGGCGGGTCGAATCCCGAGTGCTGCGTAACAGAGTGAGCGCCTGTTACTCGTCCCAGCTTCTGCCCACCTAGCAGTTCGAAAGCACGTAAAAATGCAAGTAGAAAAATAGGGACCACTACGGTGGGAAGGTAACAGCGTTCCGTGCGCCTTTGGCGTCTAGTCATGCCGGCCACATGACCACGGAGACGTCCTCGGACAAACGCTGGCTCTTCGGCTTTGAAACGGAGATGAGCACCAGCCCCTAGAGTCGGAAACGACTAGCATGCATGTGCGGGGGAACCTTTACCTTTACCTATGAATAGCTACACACTGGCAGTCATGTTAACCTATAAGATCCATCCAGATCTATTATTAAAGGGAATTAGTTGCCATCTCAAGGCTACAAAGAAACCAGGGAGACCACTAGACCAGGGCTTTTCAACCAGTGGTACAAGTACCACCTGTGGTACATTGGCACCTGGCAGGTGAAAAGCGACCATCCTAGAAAAGTGGTACCAGGGGAGGGGAATGAACTGAACCGGTGGCAGCACCGCACAAGCCTGAGCAAGAGATGGCTGGAGCTCAGCGGAAGCGCCAGGACCAGCGCCAGGCTCCAGCTGGAGCTCGACGCTGATCCTGGCGCTTCTGAGCCCAGAAGAATTGCCGATCAGCTGGAATGTTGCAGCATCTCCAGGGTCTTGTGATTTACATTCAGATGCTTGGCAACTGATTCATATTTATGATGGTCACGGTTCCCAGGGTCATGTGAAGTGACTAAAACCTGCTGCAACCACCCAGCAGACGGGGGGAATAAAAACCAAACACCCTCACCCCCACCCTATCCCCGCTGCCAATCCTCAATAGAAATGCTCACTTCAATGAAAACCTCGGAAGAGGAGGAAGAGCGCCACCAGGCAGGCAGGCAGGCAGGTGTCTTGTTCAGCTGTGGCTTGGGGGGCACTTTTTTCAGTGCCATTGTAACTTTGAACAGTCACTAAGTGAACTGTTGTAAGTCGAGGACTACCTGTATTTCATCACTTTTTTCCTTTTTTTTTTTTGGTCATCAAGTTTTTGACACCTTGCTAGGCGACTGGTGGTACTCGGATGTTGCCATATCCTAAAAGTGGTACAATGGTTGAAAAGGTTGAAAAGCCCTGCACTAGATGGCAGAGTTTCTTGTGCCTCTTTGCTGCCATCTACTGGTCATCTAGCCCAGTTATGTCACCCTGGCTAAGTAAAACCATCAGGGTGGATTCTCAAATAATGTCTCTGAAGAAAAGGACAGAGGATAGCCTGAAGTCTTCTGGCATGAGTTATTTCACTTGAAAATAAGATGGACCAAGATGGCATCAATGCCAAGCAAAGGTATTCATTTTCCTTCTCCCATCTGAGTTGCAGTGTGCTGAAGCAGGGCAGCTAGTGCTAGGTGAGTTTGCTCACTGGTTTTTTTTGTACAATAGTTTGCCAATAGTTTGCCTTGCCACAATTTGTGGAGGTATACTTTTCTCCTTGATAGTCCTTCGATTAGGGTTTTCTGATCATTTGTCTGATGTTAACCCTACTTATCTGGGTGTTGGCTGATGGAGAGGATATGTTCTGGGCTTTTTCTTTCCTTCAGAGCTTTTTTCATTGTCTCTTCTGAATGGTGTGTAAATACGGTTTATCTCTATGTGCCTGTTGATGGCTGATTTGTCTGAAGGTCAACCCTACAGGAATTCCCTAGTGGTTTTGGATGTGGCTTGATCTGGGATGCTCACTATTTTTCAGATAAAATTGTCATTGAATCTGTTCATGGGTTTTGAGGTTAAGGAGATTTCATTAGGTTTTCTGATGGCTAGTTGGTGTTTATGTTTTTGTCCCTGTGTGTCTTACATAGTGGCTGTTACAATTCTTGTTTATTGTACATGACTCTTGTTTTTTCTTCTTGGGCTACTGGATCTTTAGGTTTACTTAAAATGTTTGGAAGAGCTTTAGTTGATTTGTGTGCTGCAGTGATGCTATATGGTTGAAATAGTCTGTTGATTGTTTGTGAAATATTTTTGATATATAGTAATGTTATCCTTGTCATAGATTGTGCTGGTTGTGCCTGAAATGAGCTGAGTCGTGAGGCAGTTTTTGATATAGTTGTATGGGTATTCATTTTGTTGGAAGCTGTGAGACCACTCTGTTTCCTGTTTCTCATGTTCAGCATTGCTGCAATGTGTTTATATTCCTCTGACCAACATTCTTACAAAGTTCCTCTTGTGAGATATTGGGTTGTTACTTTGGTAATGGAGCAGTGTGGGTTGTTTTTCGATAGACTAGCATTTCTAACTTGCCATTGTTTCCTCTGCTAAGGAGAATATCCAGGAAGGGTAGTGTGTTGTTATTGTCTTCTTTCCTTGAGAATGTTATTCCTTTGAAGACCTTGTTGACTGTTTCATCTAGTTGTTTTTCTGGTTGTTCCTTTTTTTATTACGATGGGGTCATCTACACACCAAATCCATACTTTTGACTATATGAATGGGAGTGCTATAATTTCCAGAGCTGCACTGTGGTCTCTGCTGTGAGTCCTGAGAGTGGTGATCCCATGAGTGTCCTTCTGATTTGTCGGTGCTGTATGTTTGTTCATCAAATTGAAAATAGGTGGTGAGGCAGAAGTTGATGAGGTCCACGATTCTGGGTATTTTGATTTCAACCTTAGCGTATTTGGCTAGCTCATAAATCAGCAGGCATTGTCAATAGTTTATAGTCTTTAACTGCCATATGGTAAGCCTTTCATATTCTTATTTGAATCTGTTGAGCTGTTCTCCGTAGAGCAGCTTACAATTTGTACCTGTCACTAAGTCAGTACATTCTGTTTTCCTTTAAAAAAGAACTTAATAGGTAGAAAGCATATGCCTCACTTTAAGGCTGAATGCAGTGAGCAAAGAACAATATTTCCCCCCCCCCCAACAGTTAGATCTTAAGTACTTTCATAAGCCTCTAGCTTTATGGCCTTTTGTAAACAAAGCAGTAATTTGTAGTTACAATGGCTAAATAATACCGAAGATAAATCAAAGGACACATGTGGGTGCATAGAGACTTTGAGCCTCTCTAATAGCCTCTCACCTAATATTTTAATTGTGACATCATAGTGATAAGCATTATACTTTAATTTATGTATTTAATTCAGGCATAAAAGAACGAAATCTTCTATGATGTTTTTAAAGACATTTTTATTCTACTTCGCCCTAGGTTTTTCCTAATTGCTCCCACAATCCATGCATCATTGTCTTACATATAACCTCTCACAGTACTTTTTAACCTGAAGTAAAGTTACAAGTTCTAGGATAAACTGAAAGTACAAAATCATTTTTAAATGCTCAAGGGGGGACAGGGGCTCCTGTAGTTTGTTTGTTTGTTTTTAATAAAAAAAACTCCATCCATTCTTATCTCTCGTCCTCCTAATTAGGTTCCTTCACTGTTTATGAGAGTTTCTAGCTTTCTGACCCCTTTTCCATTCTTGTAATAAACTTCCCAAAGATCTTAATAGATAGAGTGATAGATAGTCTTAACCTTCAAATCACCCAAGTCATAAAAAGTGAACACATTTTATTAAAAATCCAGGCAGCATTTGAGGCGTGACAAACATGATATCAAAGTTAAGCAAGTGGCAGTAAGACCTTCAACTCTTATAAGACAGCTTGGTTGGACTCAAGACCCAAATACAGATTTGATAGGACTTCAGGCTAATCTCACACAGCTCTGTTCGTATTTTTTGTGAAGTATTCCAAGACGCATAGTGACAGCTGAAGCCACAGTGGAGACAGCAGGCATGCAAATAGTATATAGACAAATTATGCACATTTGTCTGGCTTCAAGTTCAGTAGCTTGAAGCCATGAATATAAATATTAAATATCTACCAGACAACTAATGGTGGTTGCCAAGTCCAAAGAAGGAACACAACTGTGGTGGTAAAGCAAGGCATTTTCAGATGTTCAGTTCTTTACCAAAGTAAAACAAAAACAAAAACAAAAAAAGTTACCACAAAGAAGAGGGAGTTAAGCTACTCTACAAAGCAACTGAAGGCAGGACAAGAAGCAACAGATGGAAACTAATCAAAGAGAGAAGCAACCTAGAACTAAGGAGAAACTTCCTGACAGTTAGAAGAATTAATTAGTGGAACAACCTGCCTCCAGAAGCTGTGAATGGTCCAACCCTGGAAGTTTTTAAGAAGAGACTGGACAGCCATTTGTCTGAAATACACACAGAGACACATATAAGAAAAATGGCATGGTCACAGCTTTTGTAAGTGTGTGTGTGTGTGTGTGTGTGTGTGTGTGTTGAGTATTTTGAACACCTTGCCAGCCCAAATATGGCTGACTGATGAGAACAAATAAGTTTGAAATAACTATATCAGTCCCCCTCAAGATTGTACATAGTCTGTGAGATAGGCAGGTGGCCTATGAGCCCTGAATGACCGTCTCAGCATTTGCCATTTGTCCAGGAAAGCAGAGTCAGTGGTTGAGTCCTGGCTTAGTGTTTCTGGTTGACCCATTCCAGGGTCAGCCCTAACACACATGCTGTCATGCTGGTCCTGGGCCTGTTGTTGTAAGAACCTATTCTCCTCCAGTCCTGTTGTTGTCGGTTGTTGGGGTTGATCAATCTGTGACCCTTCAGGAACCCGCTTCCTGATTTGGTCTATGTGTTGTCTGATCTGACGGTCCCGCTCCACCCCTACAACATACGACAAGAACCCAGTTCTGTCAACCACCACCCCTGGAATCCATGCATGTCCCGGCCCATAGTTCCTTGCCCAAACCAGGTCGTTGGTGTGAAATTCTCTAGAGAGCTTGGGTTGCTCAGTCTCCACAGCCACTCTGTCGGGGTGTAGCCTGTCCAATTTGCTGATGAGGTGCCTGCCTCAACGAAGTTCTGCTGGGCTCTTCCCCATGGCTGTGCAAGGTGTGGTGTGTTGTGCTAACAGGAATTGTGCCAACCTTTGATGCCAGTCGCCACTGATGATACGCCTCAATGCGTCCTTGGTCATTCGTACCATGCGTTCTGCTAATCTGTTGGTCGACGGGTGGAAGGGTGCAGCTGTGACATGCCTAATCAAGTTGGCCTTGGTGAATGCCTGGAATTCAGCAGAGGTGAATTGAGGCCCATTGTCTGAAACCAATATGTCAGGGAGGCCATGTGTGGCAAGAGCCCCCTGAGCACTTGGATAGTTTTGGCCGAGGTCATGCTATTGACTGGTATCACCTCTAGCCATATGGAATGGCTGTCTACCACCATTAGGAACAGCTGTCCTTGGAAAGGACCAGCGTAATCAATGTAGACTCTGGACCATGGGGTGTGCGTGGCCTCCCATTTGTGTACAGGTGCATGGGGCATCTCCGGTCTGGACCTTTGGCAGTCATAGCAACTATTAACCTGTTCCTCTATGGCCTTATCTAGACCTGGCCACCACAGGTAGCTTCTAGCTAATGCTTTCATATGGACTATTCCTGGGTGTCCTTCGTGTAGTGACTTAATGACTTTGTTCCTCAGTGTCTCGGGAATAATGACCCTACTCCCCCACAAAAGGCATCCCTTGTGGGCAGATAACTCATGCCTTCTATTGATGTAGGCCTGGAATTCCGGGCCTGGACTCTTTTCTTGCCAACCCGTGACTACCCAAGACTGAACTCTGGTTAGGATTCTGTCTGTACTTGTTTCAGCGGCTATGTCTTTTGCCTGTAAGGGACACTCGGGTAAGTCCTGGATGGTCAGTATTTGGGCTGCAGGTGCCGGATCAGGTTCTGAATTTGCTAGGGGCAACCTGCTTAACCCGTCTGCGTGGCCCATATCTTTACCTGGTTTGTGAACCAGTTTGTAAGTGTATGCAGATAGGAATATGGACCACCTGAGCATCCTCGGTGACAGAATTTGAGGGATTTGTTTGTCTGTTGTGAACAACCCCAATAATGGCTTATGATCCATAAATATGGTGAAATCCCTGCCATAAAGGTAGTCATGGAATTTTTTGACCCCGGCCACTATAGCCAGGGCTTCCTTGTCAATCTGGGCATAATTCCTTTCTGCCCCTGACAATGTATGGGAGTAGTATGTAATGGGCACCTGTCCCCTGTTCTCTTCTAGGTGGCTCAATACTGCGCCCACTCCATAGGGAGATGCATCACAAGCGATGCAAATGGGCTTTGACTCTATGAAATGGGTGACAGTGGAATTACTAGACAGTAATTCCTTTAGGTTTTTAAAACTCTTGTCGTGGACCTTGGTCCAGTTCCATGCAGCTTGCTTGTCTAGGAGCCTGTGCAGAGGCTCAGCTATGGTTGCTTTGTGTGGGAGGAATGAATGGTAGAAATTCAGGAGCCCCAGGAATGCTTGCAGTTCCCCCTTGTTTGTGGGGGTAGGGGCCATTTTGATTGCCCTTACCTTGGATTCTGCAGGGTGGATTCCTTTGGCATCAATCCTGAAACCTAGGAATTCTGTGGATGCCACCCCAATGCTACACTTGTCTTTTTTGAGTTTGAGCCCTGCAGAGCGGAACCTGCTTAAAACAGCTTGCAGTCTCTCAGCCAGTACCTCCTCAGTATTCCCAGCAATGAGGACATCGTCAAAGTAAGGGCATACTCCCGGAATGCCCTTCAGGATCTTCTCCATCACCTCCTGAAAAATCCCTGGAGCTACAGAGACAACGAACTGCAAACGGTTAACTCTGAAAGCTCCTCTATGCGTTACTATGGTTTGAGCGTCTGCCATCTCCCTGGTAATTGGGAGCTGCTGGTACGCCTGCACGAGATCCAGCTTCGCAAAGATGGCGCCGCCCTGGAGAGAGGCGAGAACGTGGCTGACCGTCGGAACTGGGTAAGCGTGTGGATTAAGGGTCTGGTTCACCGAGCACTTATAGTCAGCACAGATTCTCACTTTCCCATTAGCCTTTAGTGGGCTAACTATAGGGGTCTCCCACTCTCGCCTTTCTACTGGCTCTAACACCCCTTGCTCCACTAGCCTATCTAATTCGTTCTCAATTTTGTGTTTGAGAGCGAAGGGGACTCTCCAGGGTTTAATTCTAATGGGCATGATGTTGGGGTTAAGTTTGAATTTAATGGGTGGCCCAGTGCACCTTCCTAACTTGCCATCGAATACGTCTGCAAATGTTTTGCAGACGGATTCGAGGCTCTTGGCCTTGGTGCTATGGATCCCTGAGATCCCTATGCCCAGAGCCCCAAACCAGTCCAGCCCAACTAGGCTAGTCCTCTGGCCCTTGACTACTAGGACATCCAAGTGCCCACGGAACTCCCTGAACCCCACCGACAGGGTGGTCTCCCCCTTAATTTTAACAGGTGCATTTTGAAAATCAGTTAGTTTTAGATTGGTAGGTCTTAATTGTGCCCACAGCTTGCTCCGGCCGCACACTAGTTTAAACGTCTTGTAAGAAATTATAGAGACGGCAGACCCGGAGTCGAGTTCCATCTTGCAAGGCATGCCTTGCAAAAGGACCTCTAATTTAATTTTGGGGGTGAGCAGCCGATGGACCCCAGTGTGG